>NC_143053.1:57789924-58092954 GCF_052426305.1 Pelodiscus sinensis | reverse complement strand
TCTTCTGCCCTCTCAAACTAGGCTTATCTAAGATGCATTTTCTTTCCCAAAGGCAGTGTCCTTAGGCTGTATTTTTGTCCATCTGTTCCAAAGGATTGATATGAGTCTGCAATAGACCAATGTCCCTAACTCCCCTGTCCAGCCAGAAAGTGTAGGAATTGGGTCAACTACAAACATTCAAAAATCATGAGCCAAATCCTAAACAACATGAAATTTGGCTTCCTTGTGAGTGTTTTAAAAAAGGGGTTTTTTTTAATTTACCTTCTATGTTTTGAGCATATAGTCTATTTTCAGACTTTTCTCTACAACCGTGATGGCTAGAAACTAATTCATTTTAAATGAAAAATGAGACTCTCGTATGATCATATGACTCCAGATCTGGGGCTTAAGAAAAACACCTAAGATCAGCAGAGTTGGCAAAAGCAGCTATAGGCATGGTTTTGTGATTTTAATTAAAAATGAAACTATTAATATTGGCAGATGTTTTATAATGTGTAACATCTTTACTCATACCAACACATTTTTATGTTGTGATGCACAATAAAATAGAACCTTCATTCAAATATTTGTACATTTGAGTTGAACTAGAAAATTCAGAGTGAAAATCTAAACTTTTTCTGATGTGTGCACTTTTCTCTTTCACAGCTTTTTTTGGGAAATACCTCAATGAATACAATGGCAGCTACATCCCTCCTGGGTGGAGAGAATGGGTTGGATTAATCAAGAACTCTCGCTTTTATAATTATACAGTTTGTCGCAATGGCAACAAAGAGAAACATGGATTTGAGTATGAAAAGGTATCATCCAGACACATTTACACTGCATCAGATGACTTCACCTTTGATTGATTACATCCTAGGAATAAATGTCATTTTCTCACAGTCATAGAATCAGATAGTTTGAGATCAGTTCTCAAATTTAAAGGTGCCATTGTAAAATGGATAAAAAGCTACGTAGGGGCTTTAATCTGGTTTCTCTTTTTCTCTAAGAAATGGATGGTCCCATGAAAGAAAAAAAATAAGAAAGGCCTATCTTGAAGTAAATATTGTACCTTATGCTACTGATCTCTTATGTTAAGATGATGGTATTGCTGAGTATTGCCAGTTGTTATCCATATTAAGCACAGCTTATCTGGAACTGTTTTCCATTATACTGTGAGAGGAAAAACAGTGTGCTAGTGATGTCAGGCTCTGGATACGAGAATGAGAATAGATAAGGGCAAAAAACAAGGTTTGGGAAACTTCACACTTTGTTTGTACTCCTGACAAAGTTTGGAATGTATGCCAAGGGGACCTGCCCACTGCAGAGAGATTTCTCAGAACCATGCAGCACTGGAAATTCTGTGGTTTCCAAATCACTTTATGTAAGCTGGAATTTCCTCAGAACAGAGCTTGTAGAGGATGCTACAGATGCTGCAGCTGTGGTTTCTGACCTATGTAATGAGATTTCACTGGAAACTCACAATAGCTGTTTCTGATTTCCCCAACCTTAATATGACACTGATACAAAGTGTAAAATAGGAAATAAAGAATATTGGTTATTTATAAATTCCTTATACATCTTCTGTGAATAGCAAGAATGTATGATGTTTAGGAAAATAGGAAAAAAGTAAGAGGGCAATAACCCATTCAGTGTCATCCTGTTAGGGCATTTCATTTTAACAGACTATCAGAACTTGCCAAAACATTGGTACCGTAGGAGGTGACCAGATTGTCATGGTTCCTATTAATATGAAGTCAGTCTTCTCCACATCACTACAGGAGAATTGACATCTAGGCTACTGTATCTGCTGTGTGAGAGAGAGAGAGAGGAGGGGGGAAGAGAAAGAGAGAGATTACAGCTGGTTGGCTTGTCCTAACACTGATATGCATGTGACACAGATCCAGTCCCTCAGGCATTGCTTTCGCAGCTGTTTAGGGCCTTGAATCCACAACATGTGATTAGTCATGCCTGAAAGTGCTTGAAATTGCAAACATCATCTCAGAACTTTCTCAATGAAACTCACACTGGAGCTCCAGGCCAACAAAGAACGCTTAGAGGTGGCAGGTGGTTTAATTTAAGTTTTCATCCTTTTTTTTCTTCTTTCCATTTCCTCCTTTTCCCTTGTAGAGTCCCATTTGCCACCTTGGCTGTGGGTTAAGCCAGTTTATTAGCAAATAACAACCTTCACCTCAACAGCTGCAATTCTTTATGTTATACAATTAAAAGAACAGACCCTGCAGGAATTCAAATGCTCCCTATATTTATATGTTTGAATGCAATTTCTTTGATAAAGCCACTCCTAGACAACCATATTTTTGCAATATGTTCAGTGTTGTAGACTTCTCCCAAATCGCATAGAGGGAAATCTATATTTTGAAGAAAGGATGCAATAAAGACTTACTTGTAAATATGAAATGATATTCGGTATGGGTGGTTTCTTTCACTTTGGAATCATGTTTTTACAAGGAACTTTATCAACAAAATTTAAGACATCTTTGTGCTCAAAAACACCATGTTCCCAAGTCTGGTAATATTATTCAGTTAATATAATCTTACAGGTAAGCACATTTTGCAAAATACATTCCCATCTAATATACCTTCCTCAGAAAGTAATTAGTGCGTAGTGTGTCCTGTGTTCTTTATGGTCATGTGTTCTTTGAAGGTACATTTTTACTTCCTGACCTAAGCACTAATGATTACTTGGTATAACAAAATACTGTGATCTGATTAATGATGTGCACTTTGTAATTTTTATTTTGTGTTAAATGTATGTTACAGGACTACTTCACAGACTTAATCACTAATGAGAGCATTAATTACTTCAAAATGTCTAAGAGAATGTATCCCCATAGGCCCATAATGATGGTTATCAGCCATGCTGCACCTCATGGCCCTGAGGATTCTGCACCACAATTTTCAGAGCTTTATCCAAATGCTTCACAGCACATGTAAGTAAAATTTGGATTGTGCCATTGCTGGGAGTTTGTATTGTTGTTTATTATTTTTCATGGAAACTCTGCAGGAACATAAATTTGAGGGATCTATAGTGAGCAGCAAATACAAGTCCTTTTTTTTATTCTCACTGTATACTGTACTGGTTCCTTTAGGGATAGACAATACCAATTTTTACACTTGTGAGGAACTCATTTCTCTGGATAAGAGCTCTTTATTGGAAAAGCACAAGGTTCTTTGCCACTTTGTTAAGGCAGCTTCTTACAATATGTTGACACAAGAGTTGACGGTGGGAGAACCTACTGCAAAGATATTACTTCCTTCATGTTCCTGTAGGACATAGTTTTCCTGAGAGCTGATTAACTAACTATGCTCATGGTGGCAGTGTCCTTCAGCAGGTTTTGTGCAGATGTTCATGCCAGGCTTGCTGACAGAGCAGCAATTACATGATTCCCAAGCAACCCGTCAGTCTGGTCTTTTCAATAACATACTTATTATTTTTGGAAAGTGGTTATGCTGTTCTAATAGCTGTTCCTATTGGCTTTGGGACCAGTAAATGATTGATTAAAAGGTTTTGTGTTTATTTGAGGAACTGGGGGCACAGGCACAGTGTCTCTTTTTGTGTGTTGTCGTGTGTGTATGTGTGTGTGTGTGTGTGAGTGTGTGCGTGCAAGTAGGTTATAGGCAGCAGCAGATCCTAATCAATTTATTTCTGTTTTAGATTATAACATAAGAGGACTGGAACATTTCTGTTCTAACCCCTTTATATGGATCAGTGAAGCACAGACATTGTTCCAATTACTACTAATCCTTTCATTCGTGATCACGTGGATTAACTTCCCCAGTCACTTGTCCCTGATGGGCTGGCCTTTCTTGTCCTTGGGACACCCAGCTTATTTTAGGACCTGGCAGGTTGAACCAGAAGCCTGGCAGGAACTCTGTGCTGTTTTATCCTGTTTCTGAAGACTTTCTGACTTCTTGTGTTTGGAGTCTGGATTCACCTGGCTTGCATTGGGGGAACCAATAAAGTAAAAAAGTTCCCATGGGTTTAACAGTAAAGGAACAATTAAAATTGTGTTTTGCAAGGCCATGTGGATTGCAGTTGTCCATTTGAAAATTTAATTTGCTCTGAGTATTTGTGCAACCTATTCTTCATATTATTTGTATAGACTGGAAAACTATCCATCAAAATAGCTTTATCTGCTAAGCTGCTTGTTTTGGAAACCAGAAAGCATGAATCAGGTGTGTCTCTTCCTGTCTATCTTGGTGGCCTGGATTTCCTGACATCTTTGTTGTAAAGTGTTCCTTCTCTAGCTGCCACGAGAGAGAGACTTGTGTGGATTGTTTTGTATTTCTTGTGAATGCCTGTGCAGGTTAAGAGTTCAGTCAGCAGACAAAGAAGTGAGACAAATTGAAGACAAACTGCCAATCTGGGTGCATGAAGCTACTAAACAGCTAATTTCTAGAGCAAAAGCATTAGCAACATGTTCTGACTAAAGGAAAGAAGTTACATGTCTCACACAAATATGTGGCTGTCCTGTGAAAACAGTGCAAGAGCAATAATATCCCTCTTTCTTGGGTTAGTGTAACTTGAACATTTAACCCTTGGGTTTTCTACCTTGGTGGTCAAACATCATTTGGATCGCTTTTGTCTGTCCTTGGGTTACAGCCGTCTGACCTTCAATTTTGTTTTTCAAATGTAGTTGTGATATCATGTTACTGTAATCCCTCTCTCCAGTAAAGAAAGGAAACCAGGTTGAACGCTGCTTACTGGCTTTGCAAACTGAGCTGGAAGGTTATGCCTACAGATCAAGAATTCAGTCTCTCAGCCACATGCAAGAGGAGATTCTGTTTAACAAGACAGTAGCTTAAACGTGCCTTTAAATTATGTATCATTTCATTGCTGGTAGAGAGTCTCTATTGCTTGTTGTTTAAAATACTATCTGTTTTAAAAAATAGAGGTTAGTTTGATTCAGAATGAGATATGGGGTTCACCTATATGAAGGGCAGCATCGTTGTCATTGTGAGATTTCTATTCCTCTTTGATTTAATATTTGTGAGGTGTTTTTGTCCTCACCTTCTTGATTCAAAGAGGAAAGTCAAATGCACACAGGTAGAAATTTCCATATTGTTTTTAATCTTTTCTTGTCCAAAATAGACATGCCAAAGAGAAAAGATAGACTTGCACAAAGCTGCCATCTTTCAGCCCCATCCTTCCACTTCCTCCATGCAATTGAACATGCACCCATTGAATGAAAACACTTAATAAGACAAGCAAAATGGAAATACTTGCTGTGACTACTTCTGAGGGTTCACTTGTTAACCCCATCATCTTCAATTTAAAGTGAAAATCAAACACTCTCAGATTCAATAAAGGATTACATCTTTTTTAATAAGTACAAAGAAGATCATCTCTGTGCTCTTGGATTTTTTTTCTGAGCCATATAGTGTTTTCAGAGGTAAAAGAATTCCTGGCCTATGTCTACACTACAAGTTTTTGCGGCAGAGAGTATGCTAATGATGGACTCATTAGCATGAGTCGAGATGTCATTAGCATATTTTCTGCCAATTTTTTTTGCACAGGGGGGTTTTGCACAAAGAGAAGCAGTGAAGCTGCTTCCATTTTGCTCAAAAAACCCCTTTTGCGCAAGATCCTTATGACTGTCCCAGAGATGATAATGCGCTTAGTAGTGTGGATGCTCCACTTATGATTTCAAAATAAGGGGAGTTATTTCAAAATAACTGGGTACTGATTTATGTCCATTTATCCTTTGTTGCAGAGACTGTCTGTGACATATTATTGTCATGAGGTAAAAGTTATATGTCCTTTCCCTTCGATCTAATTTCAAGTGACTTTTTTATTTATATCGATGCTTAGAAATCAAATTACAGATTTAAAAATAAAACCTTGACAGGACCAACTCAGGAGTAAGAGAAAAATGAGTCAATACTGTAAAAAGACTGATTTATTAACCTATATAATTCCCTTTTTCCCTTCCCACTACAAACTGAAGTGAAGTGGGTATTTAACCTTTAGTTCAGTCTGTATACTATAGGTGCAGTTTCCCTATTGATTGCAGCCACTGTGAAGCTATTTATACCAAGATGTATTTTAATATATTACAGTGCCAGCAGTCAACAAATCATAAAAGAAGTTATGTGCCTTTCATGAGGAGATTGCAATATAAATAGGATAAGCAGTTGGAGGCCCAGATGATGATGGCAATAATTGAAGGACTTTGCAAATGTGCACATTCAATGGGACTACTTAAGTGTAAATCTACTTACATGGTTAAGCATTTGTAGGGCCAGAGCCTTATACAAGTAAATTCTTGTTGCCTTTCCTGACATGGAGCAACATTTCTTGTTAAAAATAGATGTCGCCTTTTCCCAGTTGTTTTCCATGGGCTAATCTTTAGTAAAGTAATTTGAAGAGTTGTTAATCCAGGTCTTCAGAGAATTTTGTTAAGCAGTACAATTCAAGGTGCTGTGTATTAAACTGGCCTTCAATATTGCAAGCACAATTTTACTTCCACAATTAAATGTAGGCTCAAACTTTTGGGTGCAGTTGTCCTTTCTATGTTACCTTTTGCATCTGCAGATATGTTTTTGAAGGTCAAATCAAACAGTTTAGCTTTTAAATGTATGTAATAGTGAACTAATATAATAAACTATTTGCTCCCACATTTTAATTAGAGACCATGTTTACGTAGTGTCCATTGTCTCTTCAGTATATGCATACAGTACTCCTAGCCGTTACATATGTGTATCAAGTAGAGAGCATCCAGCAGTTTTTGACTGCTGTATCTAACAACGTTTATTAAATAGCAAAGATATTAAGTGTTGTGCTAGTATTTGTAAATTTCTCATTGTAATACATAATTACATAAATAATATGTTTGTTCACTCCTGGCTACAGTTAAGCCAGCAGTGCAATGACAGGCTGTTGTGCTGCCAAGAAGGCAAGCCAGCTGCCGAGATAGGCTTAAGTCTCCTGTTCCCAAGGCCACTGTCAGAAGCATCCTAGTTATAATGGATATTCTTCAACAGCCATGCTCCAGGGATGAGTGGTACAGTTAAAACCTTTCACAAACACTTTCCAAAGGTACTTTTAATCTCTGGGTGAAACAGCAGATATTTACAAAACAAGGCAAATTTGTCTTCTAGATTATTTATGGAGCAGCACGAGAATTGGCATTCTGTAAAATATGCAATATTGGTGTCTGGTGGGGAAACACGAAACAGAGTTTTAAAAGGAGAGGAACCATATATAATGAAGAGACAAGAAAACCTTAGAATTTCCACCATTTACTAAAACCTTGTGTTCTAAGTGAAATAAGCTATAACTATGTGATCTGCTGTGCCAGTGTACTCATATGTAGCTCTAGGTCAGTATGGAAAAGGAAGCTGGAGACCTGTTCTCCCTTCCCTTTTCATCAGCCAGGAGCAACCTACTCCCTCACCAAAAACCTGCCTGATAAAAGCTCCTCCACCTGGCCTCTCAAACGAGCCAGGGGATGCTGACAACGTTCAGAGGTGATCTTCTCACCTGAAAAACAACAGGTGACCCATCCTCCAGCTGACTGCTCAGCCCACCACAGCAGAGAATATCGTGGTGACTAACCCGTTACCAGATTTGCCCAATACTCTGGGGTATGCTCATTTATTAGGGTTACTCTTCTTAGGTGCGGGGGATGTTGACAATTCTATCATTGTGCTTACTTGTGCTCTCCCTGACTTCTCCCTGCTGCCAATTCCCCCTCCCACTGGAGCTCTCCTGCAGGAACTAGGTTCCTTAGGATGGGGTTCTTCCCACCTTAGTAACACATGGACACTTGCACCCACTAAAGAGCATACCTGAGAGGATTGGGTAATCAGCACTCACAAGCTGACCCCTTAGTTGTCCCTGACTCAACAGTCTGGGTTAACAGCAATGCCACACTGCTCCCTCATGTGCCTTTGGACTCAGTTAGGCTAGATTTAACAGCACTTTAAGCTGCCATCCTCATATGCCCCCAGGTTCAGCACCTCCCTATCACCACTTTCACACCACAATCATTCACTGGTAAATCACGGAATGAGCAAATCCCACAGGATTTTGGGCACTACAGGGATCTTTAGCTTGAGTACAAGAAGCGTTGTTGCAGAATGAATGGGGAAGGCAAAACAACACTCCTGAGGAAGAGTGAGCAAGAGAGAGGAAAAGAGAGAGAAGCAACCAGCTTAACAATGAAAGTTATTTATTTCTCGGTAGTGAATATATATATATATATATATATATATATAGGGGGAGAGAGAGAGGAGCCAAACACACAAAACAGTTACAATATTAAATCTAACAGCTACAATATTAAAACTAAATTGAAACTGGTTACAAATGTTAGGGCTAGCTAAACATATAACAATTTACATAGGGCAGGGTCAGGAGGCTATGCTTAGAGAGAGGTAGATTGGTGTAAGGAGAGAGAGAGAGAGAGAGAGAGAGAGAGAGACCTCACCACTCTGCGAAGCTTGCACTGATTGGGGTTCCAGAGGGCAGGAGACAAGCAAAGCAGAGCCCCCAGCACGATCAAACAGGAGATGAAAAAGTCTCAATGGAACTGATTCAGTTTAAATCCAGGTATCAGAACCGTTTTTCTTGGACAAGGGTAGGAGTTTTTGTAGGGACAGGACAATAGTTCAAGGAGAGCACTGGATTTGTTTATGGGTAAACAGAGGCGAGACAATAGAGACTAGTGATACCAGATGCTTTCAAAAAAATACCAGCCACACTTGATCTCAGATGGGGAATGGGGGGGACCGGCCAGGAGGGGAGTGGGGCTGGCCGGGAGGAGGTCAGCGGGAATGGGGGATATCGGGGTGGGGGGGAATAGCTGGTGGGAAGCTATTTTAACGTCAATATGTGTGTCCATGGGCAAGGTGTCCATGGATATATCTGACACATTTAAAAAGAGATAATAGAGACCATGAGAAAATACCTTCTTCTTTGGGATTGCTCCCAAATTACCCAATGTTTCAACTCGGTATCCATTCCATAGAGAAGCTAGCGAATGAGTCATGGAGAATGAACCACTCCAGATCAATATTGCTCTGGAATACTAGTTGGACAGTGTGGGAAATTGCTAGTTTCTTCAAATAATATATACACTGGGACAATTTTCTTTGTCAGGGTTGTCATTTTAGTATGATTTTTAATATATATGTCTATAATATACTATGCTTGATATGAACAGTCAACAATGTTACACTTTATTTAATATGTGACATATGTCTGCTTATAAATGTCTCTCTCTCTACAGTGTCCATTTCTACAGATCAGAGAGAGTTATTTAAAGAACTTAGTTGCAATGTCATTTCTCCCTAAAACTGTCAGAATTGATGGAAGAAGTGTGTGGCTCCTTTATTTGAATCTCTAAAGCTAAAGAGTTGACATGATGCCAAAAATAGTTTTTTGCTACAGATTGGCAGAGTTATGCCAGGAGAATGAAGGGAAAATCTACACCTACAATCTTTTATCTGATGTTTTCATGTGTACTGTATCATCTGGCTATACTGAAAGGAGGAGAGGAGGCATTTAACATGGGTTTAATCGGGCCACAACTGTATTATTAGATGTCTTGGTACCCAGAAAATAACCCATGGTTATTCTGTAATTAGGGCTATTACCAGCTCTCCCTCTTTTTCCATCCAGGTCCCTCAGCAAATCTATGGCCAGGATCTTAAAATCTACCCCTCTCATAGGAGGGTTAAGGTGGGCTATAGGAATTGAGGGATTGGCTTTCTGCTGTACCAGTCATAGGAGTCCCCCATTTGTTCCTTTAATGAACACCTCTTTTAAATCCTTTTCCAAGCCATTTATCTGGTTAATGTAGACCTTTCCTATGGAGTACCAGCATTGATGTCCTATCAGCCATTGGCATGGCTGCCTTCCCCCTCCCCCCCCCCCCCCCACACCACGAATCCAATTGGGTTCCCAGACCTTTCTTCTGCCTCCTTTTATATCAGCCAAAACAATTGGACTCCAAAGTTTTTTACAGGGGAACCGCATCCTCCCTGAATAATTTGATGCCCCAGGAAGTCCAAATTGCTGAGCCTTTTATGATCACAATGGATTGGGTCACCCCAATTAGAATCCATCAAGCCTTAGCTGCCAAGGTGGTGCTCATTGGCTGCTGGCTAGATCCTGTGTGAATGAATGTCTGACAGCATGGATCTGCATTACATCTCTTTTTTGTTCTGGGCAGTAACTGGTCTCCTTTACACATTACCCAAAGAGTGTTCTGAATGTATGCCACATCCTGTGATGGGTTACTTAGCACAGTGGTTCCCAATTGCCGGTCTGCAGCCTGCTGCCGGGCCACGAATCGCTGGCTGCCCGGTCGCAGCATCTCTCAGAGCTCAAGCTGGCTGTTTCCGGCAGCCGTGGTGGCTCAGACAGCAGCAACAGGAGGTGGAGCAAGAGGCGCCTTCCCACTCTGTGCTCGGGGAGGGAGGTGGCACGAAGAAGGAGAGAGGTGCTTATGCCGCCAACAGCCATTCCCTCTGCCCACACAGATGCTTTTGCCAGCAGCAGCAGGAGGAGGCATAAAAGGAGACACTTCCCTAGGGCTCCACACTCCCCCCCTATCTGTGAGCCACTTTTGCAGGTGGTGGCGCTGGGGCTGAGGTGGACCAGGAGGCACCTCCCCAAGGCTCCATGCTTCCCCCGTCCCTTGCACAGCCGCTTTTGCTGGTGGCAGCACTGGGGCAGAGGGAAGAGGAGAATTAGGAGGCGCCTCCTTCCCTTCTTCTCCCCCATAATGGCAACCACCAGGGCTCCATGCTTCCCCCTCTACCAATGGGGGCACAAGACACGCTGGGGGAGGGAGGGAGCACAAAGGAAGGCCACTCTCTCTGCCCACACAGCAGTAACAGCCACACTCCCTAGAGGGGGCAGCCTCTCTCTGGTGAGTGCAGGGGTGGGGTGGGGTCAAAGGGGTGTTGGGTGAAGGCATGGTGGGATCACAGGGCAACAGGGTGTTGGCATGGGCTGTAGGGGTCAGAGGGTAAAGGGTCAAAGGACATGGGGCATAGGAGTGGGGGTCAAAAGGTGTTAGGCACTGGAGAACAAGGGGCTGGGTTGGGTCTATGTGGATGGGTAACGTTTTATTTGCATATCTGCATATTCATTATTTACATAATAAATATGCCAATAAAATGTTACCAGTCCGCCAAACATTTGTGAATAGGTTTGCTGCATAAAAAATGTTGGGAACCACTGGCTTAGCATAAAACAGTGGTCCTATAACATGCTTCTCGTTCCATGCCAACACGAACTTGCCCTGTCACTGGAGCACAGCTGCCAGGGCCACAAAGTTGTCCATGTATGTGCATAAGAAAAACAATCCTCTGCTCACAAATCCATTCTACCACCTTCTTGGCCAGTCTGCCAATATCTGGAATGGAATCCCAACACATTAATGGCAACTGACTATCTCAGGCTGTACACACGACTTGTATACTTCTGCATCCCAATGCCCAGTTATCAGAATTGTCTGTATCCTGCTGCTCCACTGCTGTTGTGGCCCCTAACTATGAATTACTGAGAGCTAAATTCCATGGGGCAGAACCTGGCTTGCTACCTTCCAGAAGATAACAATTGCTGCCCGGTCCCCTTGATCAGTCATTGTCCATCTCATGTTTAATGTCCTTGCTTGCTCCTCCAGGTGTAGATCACATAGTTCTAAGGCCCTCTTTCGCCAAAAGTCCCCCTACATTAACGCCAGCATTAGCTCACCAATCCGGAAAGTACCAAAAATGTTTTTAAGAATGCTGCTTTGAGTAAAGCCATTTAGATTCCTAAAATGTCAACTAAAGTACCCATATGGCTGCCAGATGGGGTCATTGGACCCGTGCACACTTTGAGATAAGACTGCTGTGTACATATGGATAACCATTCAGCCCACTGACAAATGTAATAGCAGAGAGGAGATTCCCAAGACTGTTGAAGTCGCTAGTTGACAAGTTATCCATGACCCTATGTACCTGCTGCTCTGTAATGGGCTATTACGGGACCAGTCTTTCCATTTCTGTGATTACATGAATTCATTAAGATTTGTCTACATCGCTTTGCCATCTGAAAGCAGGCAGTGGAGCTCCATGCTAACCCTCCTACCTCCAAGTTCCAGGTAGCTAGAGGAATTCGCTCAGGTTCTTGTATGGGTCCTGGTGTGGCTTCCAAAAAACCTGTTATTAAAAAATGAGGCCAGGCATCTGTTATGTCCATATAAACCCAGGAAAGATAATAAAGTAATAAATTAATTTCTTGAAACCTATTTGAAGACCAAGCCCCAGGAGATAAACCTGCAAGTTATGCACAGACCATTGTGTGAAGGGCCCTGCACCTATGTCCTCAATTCATTCCGGTGGAATCCTTGTTTGTTTGTTTGTTTTTATATTGTTTTCTTTTGTTCAAACCACATAGCCCAACCATACGCCAGACCTCTAAGTTGTTTTTGACAGCATATTACATACTTATTGTGTTTTGTGTGACAGCGTATTATTTAGAATCCCCATAAAACAGAATCCTAAACCCACAGAAATGGGCCACCATCTGCTCTATTAAGCTATTTCCAACTGAGCAATTTTAACATTTCCAGTTGAATTGGATATGGTGCCCTTGCCAGCCTGTGGGTGGCACCTGATTTACCCCTATGCTGGTTCCCCCAGGAGCCCTTTCCTTACTGCTGTGGCATGAACATGCTGCATGGGCCCCAAAACTAAATCTGCAAACTTGCCTGCCCTCATGGGTGTAAACCTTTCCAAAGCTTGCATCCAATGCCACATGCATTTGTTGCTGCACTGACACACCTGTGCTTTCAGTGTTTCCTTCATGTCTTGTAATCAATTGAACATCAACGCTCTGTATGATCCTGTATACATTGGAAATCCAGAATGCTGTAAAGACAACCTTAGAAACAAATGTCTTAATCAAGGGGGTGTGGCTCATTTATTTGATGCTCTTCTGAAGAATTGGGTTGGTGGCCGAGACATGGAAGGGGAGTGAGGAAAAATCTACACATGCAATCTTTTATCTGATGTGTTACATATGCATTGTATGTGTAATGTATGGGTTAAAAAAATCTACCAATTTAAGCATATTACACATGTAATCATTATTTTCATCATCTATTTAAACTAGTAAAAATATATCCATATACATTGAGTATATATAGCAGCTATAAAATGAATTTGGCTTCACATCACATAGCATTTTTTTTTTCAATTGAATGATGGATTGATTCAAGATTACATAATGAAATATGCAATGCAATAGTGAGACATAATTATGAGGAAAAAAAACAAAGGGTAGATATTAAAAAATATAAATTAAGGCACCAGTCTCACAAATGACATCAGCATAGGGGAAGGAAACTCAGCTAATCAGGGGCAGTGATTCACATGTCAGAATTACAGCGCAGGATTTTGTTTTGTTTCTGTCTTTAATTTTTATGAGGCATATAAGTTTGTTGCATATAAAGGGTAACTGGAACTAATGAGCTGTTCTGACACACTGGATATTGCATGTTTAATTTTTGCCTACATTCCTTAATAGTGATTTATTTCAGATGGAATATTTGTGTTTCCCTGATTTCTCTCTCATGCTAAATTTTACATGCCATCAACCACCAGTTTCTGTCTATTTCTTGACTTTTGTAGGAACTTTGAGAAATAATGGTGTGGGATTTGGCAACGGTAAACTTCATCATCCCAACAAATTATGTAGAGTCCATTCTAGGATCTTCTTAATGATTATTATTATTGTCCTGATGCTTTAGCTCACCTATATATTTCAATAGAGGTGCATGATACTTTTGATACAGACACAAAAATAATATCCTTTCCGGATTTAGCACACACGGAAATAAATATATTTTTATTATAGATAATAATTGCAAATGTATCTACCCTACTGGTTACTGCAAAACTCAAAGCCTCAGTGTGTGCTTTTACTTGTTCATGTCCTTATTTGATTATGGTCATGAAATCAGCATTTCAGCTGTTTGGGGGACATAAAAAACCAAACATTGATGATACAGTCGCTGCTGTTCTAATGAATCAAAAAAAGCTAATAATAATTTCCTTGTACTAGTGGGAAAATGTCTTTGTTGTAAGCTTAATTATAAATTGTTTAATTTAGAGATCAGTTCTTGGTAGTGAGGCATGCTTGCAATCTCCCTTAATAATATTGGGAAAATAGTCCACTTTGACTTCTGAATTTCATCCTTTAGTTTTGCTGACTTTATTTTTTAGCTTATGTAATGTGAAGGCACCTGATCGAATGGATTTCTTGTGATTGTGACATGAGCATTTTTAAAGATGAGTTAGGCTTCTAGAGGACATGGAAGTATGAGATAACTCCGAGTATGTATTAGCTTGCACAAAGCCAAATTCTATCTCGCATAGCTGTGCTAATCCTCCTCTTTGGCCTATAAATATGGCTAAGCTAGACCTGGCCCACTGCAGAACAGAACTTGTGACCCTGCTGAATTAAGCTTCCTATGAACAAATGACTCATAAGAAGTAAAATGAGATCGAATTAGAAAGATGGGATAAAATTGTTTAATGTAACTAATTTTCAAAAGTGACTCAGGTGCCTGATTCTCATTGAAAGTCATTGGTGAAAATATGATTAAGCTCCGAAATTATTTAGGGAATTCTACTATGGTTATTATAATTGAGAACACACACACATACACTAATTTGTATGTAATGATATAACCTGCCTTTAGGGAGACATTTCTTCCTAAATACCCATCAGTTAGCTTTTGTTTTATGTCCTGAAATCTATATCTGTATAAATATACATATACACAAACATACAAATCACATACAAATATATATATATGTATACAGTCCACTACACACTAACAGGGTACAGATTAGGTGGATCACTGATCAGTTCTTTTTTCCTGTAATTTCTGTGATACTGTGTGAAATTCTCCAAATTCCCTCCTTTCTTTTACAGAACACCAAGCTATAACTATGCACCAAACATGGATAAACACTGGATCATGCAATACACTGGGCCTATGCTGCCTATCCACATGGAATTTACAAATGTCTTACAGCGCAAAAGGCTTCAGACATTGATGTCAGTTGATGACTCCATGGAAAGGGTGAGTAACTGAAAAAGTCATAGATAAATTGTTTTATTATAAACTGTTGTAACTGGTATGCCAAGTCTGATTCTTCTCTCATTTTTACTTGCCTTGTGCTGGTGAATTCCATTGACTTCAATGGAGTCACTTGTGATTTACCCTATGTACGTGAGAAGATAATTATGTTTAAAGTGATAGGGAACCTAAATAAACCTGTGAAAACACAGATTCCAACAAATTCTCTGACTGGCAATGCTACACAGCCATTTTGTTGTCCACTTTTGTAACTGGTAGTAGAATAAGTAGCTTTTAAAGGAAAAACATTAACACGTGTCCAGTAAGCTACAGGATCAGTTTAACTCTCCCAGCCAATAGAGCAAATATATAAAGAAATATCAGGTCCCTTATCTGTAGAGGGTCATGGCACATATACACACATACCTCTACTTCACCCTAATTCCCTCACAGTTTATCCTTCAACTAAGTTATTGCAACTGGGTTCACTGAAGTACAGAGCAAAAATCAGGTGTTAGACTGATTGGCTGTGTCTACACTGGCATCCCTTCCAGAAAAGGGATGCTAATGTAGCACTTTGGAATAGGCAAATCCGTAGGGGATTTAAATATTCCCCGCGGTATTTGCATTAACATGGCTGCCGCTTTTTTCCGGCTTGGAGATAAGCCGGAGAAAAGCTCCAGTCTAGACGTGATTCTCGGGAAAATAAAGCCTTTTCCGGAGGATCTCTTATTCCTACTTGAAAGTGTTTATGAGCATAGATGATACAGGGGGCAGCTAACTACATATAATATGACACATGAGGTGTTCATAGTAGAATTTTGTTCCAAATCCTCTCTCTTTGACTTTATGGATCCAAAGGATTTTCCACCGATGGTAAAGGAGGGACACCGTTACATTTAGTAGCAATCAAATAACAATAAAATAGCTTCATTCCAATCCCTTCAATGAAGGAGAGGAGACCCTTACAAACTAACACATTTGAGCAAGTCTGAGTATGCATCGGTTATAGAGCTAGTAATTTACCAAGCAGTGTATTACAATGATTGTTACATAGAGATTTGTGGGTAGTGGAGACACAAGTCAGATATCACCATAAATTGCCAAAGTAAACTTCTGAAATCCCCCTGAAGCTAACTCTTATATGTCAAGATGTAGACCTAGTGTGTGAGTAGCAAAATAACATTGTATTCAGTTTACTACACCATGCTAAGGGCATGATGCGCCAAATTCATCCTTGGCATAACTGTTTCAATAGTTTCCCAATGGTACATTTTGCACAACAATTTTAAATAGGAATACTGTGTGTGTATGCATGCATGGTTGTACAAAAAATGTTCTGAAATACTTGATTCTGAGACTGAGTTTTTCCTATGCTATATTTCAGTTGTACCATATGCTTGTGGACACGGGAGAACTGGAGAACACCTACGTCATTTACACTGCTGACCATGGTTACCATATTGGGCAGTTTGGACTGGTCAAGGGAAAGTCAATGCCATATGACTTTGATATTCGAGTTCCTTTCTTTATTCGTGGGCCAAGTATAGAGCCGGGATCAGTGTACGTTCTCCTATGTCTGCAGCACAGCTGCTGTACCTCATCTGAAATGTTTCTAAGCCTATCTGATGGTCACTCTAAGTGTTTGGTTTCCTTTCATAAATACTGTTATTGCAGGACACTGCCTTAGAAGAATAAAAGCATGTCTGTCTGTGTGTTATAAAGTGATCGCAATGTGTAATAGGAAATTATATTACTTGTAGCCCTGAATAGTTAGGCTTTGTCCTTTATTGTTTAAAAGCAAGTTGGTTCAAACGAGGACAGCTATTGCTCATCTTCTGGCTTAGCAGAATGGATTCATTATGAGTGAGCTGGGAGGAATAATGGGCCTGTTTCAAATCCTTTAACTGTACCATGATCACATGCTCTTTATGACAATATCCAATGATATTGATCTGTCCTTCTCAAAGTCACAGCTCCTCTGAGGAAAACTTCTGCACTTAGCACTTTAGAGCTTTAGAGCTTCAAAGTACTCAGAAACATTCATTACTATTATAATCTGAAGGAATGTGAAGGGTTACATCTCTGACCTTTTCTGTTAATTTGCAGAGTGCCTCAGATCGTGCTGAATATTGACCTTGCTCCAACTGTTCTGGATATTGCAGGCCTTGACGCGCCTCCAGATATGGATGGCAAGTCTGTCCTAAAACTTCTGGACCTCGAAAAGCCAGGAAACAGGTGGGTTACTGCCATTTCTCAAAGCCAATTCAGCAGCAAACACCTGAGTAAATTACCAGCTGAATGGAAAAGAAATTGTGGCAAAATAAGCCGTGTCAAGCCCTGTGACCACAGTTTTCACAGTTCAAAACTGCTCTAAATAGCACATTTATAAAGTTGCACATATACGTGAGCTGAGAGGTCATTTTTAAACAAATAAATTTTTAACACTAACTCAGCTATTCAGAAACAGTCCCGGATGCCAGCAATAACTATTATTATTTTTGGTTTCAGGTTTCGGACAAACAAGAAGGCCAAGATTTGGCGTGACACATTTCTGGTGGAAAGAGGGTAATTATTAAAGCTGGGAGAGGTTTGGGAAGCTTGCCTAGTGGCAAGCTTACTTATGCTCACGCTCTTCTCTTTTTAGTGGTCATCTAGGCTGTAAAATCTGCACGTAAATTAAAAGGGTTACTTTGTTCCCCAGTGCAAGCTGTGCTACCTGTGGCTCTTCTTAGGCTGTTTCATAAGAGATTTGAAGGGGTGTTTTCCACAGTAACTTCATGGGCTTATCCCTTAGACTTGCCTAGATTTGTTCTTTAACCTCAGACCCACAGACATTCACTTGGTCACCTGGCTGGTTTTCCTTCCCACCCCATCACTCTTCTCCAAGTCCTGCTGTTGATGTGATGGTGCCACATTCTTTTGCCAGTTAATTGTATAGTTTTCACCTCAAGTAGGAATCCTTCTCCTTTTGATTTAAGTAAAAGAAAGGTCCATATGTAAATGAGATTTGTAAACATAGCTATTCAACTTTTTCTCACACAATTTATAATTTTCATTGCTGTGCTCCTTATTACTACAAACATTCGCTGAGGAAAAGTATTACAATCATTCATTGTATTGTCCTTGTCACATGATAGTCTGTGCATATCAACTTGTGGATATGATGACACAGTAATAGTTCCTAAAGCAGTGACTGCTAGCGTGGATTTCTAGTATGGCATGTGGACCATTCCTGAACTGCAAAAGCTCCTATCGCTATGTCTCACAAGCACGTGGATGATTTTAACTTAGAAGAGAAGTTCTTAGACTTCATTACACCACAATGCCCTTCTGACAATAAAAATTAATACATGACTCGGGGGGGGGGGGAGACATCGAAGCCTGAGCTTGCCCAAGTCTTGCCACCCTGATTAGGAGGGGCCAAAGCCTGAACTAAGGATGTTAAGGGTATTTTGCTAATTGTGTAGTCGATACAGTTGTATCATGTACAATTGTATCGACTACATGATTAGTCGAAAGGGGAGGTTCACTCTGCGACCACTGTGGCTCTGCATTTTAAATGTAGTAAGAGCCCAGCAGCAGCAGTAGCTTTGTGACAGGAGCCCCTTTCCACAAGGGCAGAGGCTGCTTTGTAGTATCCCCCTCTACCTCCTCACTGCCTCTGATAGAGGCAGCGAGGGGGGCAGGCAATACAGCAGAGATAGTGCTGGGGGAACTGGCTTTTAAGCCAGCTCCTCCCTCCCCCTCCTCCCCGGCACCAGCTCCTGTTCAACTACTTTCTTACACCCCTAGCCTGAGTCACTATAATCTGAGCCCCACCACCCAGGACTGAAGTCTAACACCATCCCTGGCAACCCCATTAAAAGAGATTCCCAACCCTTTTTGGACAACCAAGCCATGATTTGAGAACTGCTGTCTTAGAAGATGACCACCAAATACTAAATCTTAAATATCATTGCTGTTTTAATGAAATGGGTCCCCTCCAATGTTTGAAGTGCATTACCTATGCAATTTTTAATTCTTTTTTTCCTTTTTAAAAGCAAATTTCTGCGCAAGAAGGAGGAATCCAGCAAAAATGCCCAACAGTCTAACCATTTACCAAAATATGAAAGAGTAAAGGAATTATGCCAGCAAGCGAGGTATCAGACGGCTTGTGAGCAACCAGGGCAGGTGAGCAATAAATGATTCTAGAACTGTATGTACCTTAATGGAATGTATTTCTGGGAACAATGTGGTGCCATACTGCATGAGGTTTAGCTGAAACAGATTAAAGAGACTGCATGTGCTTAGAGTCTCTACAAGTAAGAAAATATAAAAATATCTTGGTGCATTACATTAAAAATAGGGTGACCTTATTTCCCAAATTCTTCATCATTCTGGACTCAAGGGAATATCCTCCCCTTCCTTCTTGTTCTCTATCTTGAGAGCACCCTGGTACCATTGGCACCAAAGGTACTATTCTGTGGTTCTGTGGTCAATACTAACCAACCAGAAGTCACTCAGGCAGCTACTCCTCAGCAAGACATGGATCAGCCACAATCTCAAAAGCCTGTAGCATCCTCTCCCTCATCATCAGATGAGGCTATGGAGTCAGAGCAAATGCACCAAAGCTCTCGTGTGTTAGTGAGAAAATGCCATTGGGTCTGTTGCTGAGGAGGTCTCAACCCAGGCTCACTGATGGATGCTTTTCTCCTATCCTGGAAGAAATCCCTTCTGTAAGAAATCCAATTTCTTTGAGATCCAGATTCTTATTCAAGGTCAAAGTATATCATGCTTGCCTCATCCTTATATCACCAGCATTGCCTCATCAGCACTGGTGCTCAACCTTACACACCTCCACTGTCTCTCCTATTGGGAGCAGACATTATTTCCCAGGCCAACAGTTGCCTTCTGTATCTTGTCCTCACAGCCCTCCGTCTCACAGCATGGATTCTTTGTGATTAACACCATTTGAGAGATCCTCTTTGAAGGATATTCAGAAAGTGCTTGCAGAAAACACTCAACTAAGAGCTCTTTCCTGGCAAAGGCTACATCTACACTGCTTCCCTTTTCCGCAAGAGGAAATGCAAATAAAGTGCTCATTTGCATAGTGTTGCACTTGCACTTGCATTTGCATTTCCTCCTCTGATCCCTTTTGCACAAAAGGTTTTTGCACAAAAAAGGGCTGTGTAGATGGCTCCTTTTTGCGTCAAAAACCCCTTTTGCACAATTTTGGACAGACTTAAGGGAAGACCAGTGTCTACTCTACTCAAAGGATTTTATCCTTTGTGCAGTCATTTATGCTACCAGTTGGGTAACATAACCACATGAGCTAAGGTATTGGCATACTCTAGTATAGTGAAAGCAACATCGGCAGCTGATTCAAGTACCTATCATAGACATTTGTAAAATGAAAACTTGATTATCTGTCTGCTCTTTTGCTAGTTGGAGCAGATAGCTAGATGTCAAATAGTAAACTTGCACCAACAGCTGTTCACTAATATTTACCAAAAAAATGGGAGCTGGGTTAAAGGATTTTTAAAAATTAGACACAAAATATTTAATTGATTCTGAATTAACATAGTACATTTAGTGATAATATGAAGAAAAGGTCTCTCTTGTGATTTGTAGAATTCTGTATGTATTTTTTTGAGTTTTACAAAAATATTCCCTATTAATAATAAAGATTGAAAATATATGTGTATTTTTCTCTCAGAAGCCCAGTTATGGTATTCTTGCTAATTACCATCATTGCATTTAAAAGAAATATTAGAAAATCCTTTTGAATGAGAATAAAAAGTGCTGCTATGTTTAGTTTCCAGTTTCAGTCAGTAGCCACCTCTGATGCTTTATCTGAAACAGGTGGACTTCTGTAAAACAAACAGGATGGCACTCACCATAGCTCCTACACTGAAAAATAATTCACTCCTGCCTTTATTCTTGTCGTTCATTGAAACTCACTATTACAGTAAATCTCAGTTAATCTCAGATTGGTCTGAAGTATGTTTTGACTGGTACACCATCATGAAAGCCTTTTACCACAGTTCTCACCTCACACAAGCTCATAAAGTACAGCCACTTTTGAAAGAACATGCACAATGTCACAGTCTCACTGAAGGACACAGTTTTAAAGTTTCCAGTGCTTGCCATTGCAAACATTGATTAAAACTGGTGGAGGAAAGCTGAATATTTCTACAAAAACAGAGATCAAAGATCTCATTTAGACCTTTCGATTCAAATGTTTGTAAATAACAAAATATTTTCTTTTCAGTTATTTTATGTTTATGTCTTATACCAAAATATGTTTTTAGTAACTTTTTTATTACACACATGGAAAAGATAAGACTAAGTGAAGTGATCAACATGAAGATGAATTGCAACATGAAGAGCCCTCAATGCTATGCCTAATCCCCATGAGTAAGACATCGAGCTGCCCCTCTTTTGAAGGACTTATCTCTTTAGTTGCAAGCACCAAGCTAGGAGGGAGCTTACAATAGCAATGGCATTTGATGCTGCCTCTCACAGCTGTGATTGGTTTGAGCTCCTTTGAATTAAGCAAGGACTCTGTAGCCATAGGTTCATGGAATCCAAAAGCCAGTCCTGAAGTACTAGATGAGGATCTGTTCATACTCAAAGATATTTAGGAAAAAATCAATGACCAACTTTCTGTCCTAATGATTGTTTTACTTTTATAAGGATATTGGCACAAGAAAATCAGATAGAAAAAGAATAGGCTAACAGCAGCCATGACTTTTCTAGGGCTCTACAGCTATCAGGGACCCTCAGCCTAAACTAAAGTTAATGAGCTAAATCATTCCTGTGGTAATGCAGTTGACATCTGTATAGTAATACCAAGGACAGATTTGGTCCCAGATTCCCACAGCAGAGTTAACTTGTTCGTGTGGCATATATAGAACAAGATGTACCAGGATAAAATACTAAATGTGTTTCTTAACAATAATTCTGCTTACAGCATAAAGTGGCAGATTTTCAAAGTTAAGTACATGTAATTCAGAACATATACTAACATGTACCCAAATGGTAAGTACACACAAATTGGATGTGGTCACTTGTACATAGGCAGTTACATGCATGCCTGACCACAAGGCTGCATAAATTCCAAATTTTGCACAGATTTACTATATCTACAAAGTTGGCTTTTAAGCCTCTCCTGCTCTCTGTCATACTTTGGGATGTTTTTCTTTGGCTTGTAAGTGAGCTAGGGGCCTGCTGAGAAATTCAGATACTGGTTAAAGTTCAGACTCCAACCTTTGCCACACTCTCCCCACCTAACTTATTTGGTTGGTTAGACCCAGAGGTTTTGGTCCAGATCCAGGCCAATGTATCAATACCACGAGCCAAGTTCTCTGGCCGCACTGCTCCCTTTGCACAGCTTGAATTGTGAAAGCTGTCCATATTTCTTCTGCTAGACATTTCCCTAGCATGTAGAGCTGGAGTAGGAGGCTCCTTACCTGCCTCTTCCCTACAAACCAAATGTAAGGGGTGGAGAGTAGGCATGACAAGAATGTACTGTGCTCCTGCTATCCCCAGCTGGTGGATGGCTTCTTGGAGCATAGCCTGCATGCCCCCATATCTGCTATCCCCTCCAGAAGCGAGACACCACAGAGAATCTGAGCCCATATATCTCCTCTTTACGTAGTTTATGAGCTAAATTTGTCTGTGGCTTAATTGGTTATAAACCTATGACCAGAGCGGAATTGAACACAGTTAACTGAGTATTGATTATGACTATGGGGGAGTCATTGTAGTGGCTTAAAGTTTTCTTCTAGTCAGTGGTGTATATGCCCTAGGACTATTTATTACAATAATTGTGAAAGAACACAAGAATGGTCAGACCAATGCTCTGTCTAGTCCAATATCCTGTCTTCCATCAGGAGCCAGTATCAGATGCTTCAGATGGAATAAATAGGACAGGGAAATTATTGAATGATCCAGCTCCTATCATCCAGTCATTATTTCTGGCAGGCAAAAGTTTAGGGGCACCTGGAACATGGGGTTATATCGCTAATCACATTGGCTTAATAGCTATCAAGAGGCAATCCCCCATGAATGTACTCATTCTTTTTTTTAATCCAGTTATACTTTTTGCCTTTACAAGATTTCCTGGCAACAAGATGGCTGTGAATTATGTAAAGAAGTACTTCTTCGTGTGTCTTATGTTTGTTTTAAACCTGCTGTTTATTACTTTCATTCGGAAACCGCAGCGCAGAGGTAAATAACAATTCCCAAGTCATTTTCTACACACCATTCATATTACAGAGGTTGGTCACATTCCATCATTTTGTATCTATAGTTAGGATTATTTTCCCTATGTGCATTTATTTGCATTTATCAATGTTGAATTTCATCTGCCATTTTTCTGACCAGTCATCCTGTATTGAGAGATTCCTTTATAATTCTACACTGTAAGCTTTCAACGTAACTATCTTGAATCATTTAGTACTGTCTTCAGACTTTGCCACCTCACGTCTTATGCCCCTCTCCAGATCATTTAGGAAATATGTTGAAGAACACTGGTTTCAGAATAGATCCTTGTTGTTACTCTGCTATGTAGATCTTTCCATTCTGAAAACTGATCATTTATTCTTGTCATCGTTTCGTGTCTTTTTACCAGTAATTGATCCATGAAAGGACCTTCCATCTTGTCCCATGAGTTCTTATTGTGCTTAAAAGCCTTTGATGGGGGACTTTGTCAAAGGCTTTCTAAAACTCCAACTACACTGTATCAACTGCATGGCCATTTTCTTCATGTTTTTGATCTCCTCAAATAATTCTAATAGATCATTGAGTCATGATTTCCCTTCACAAACACGTGTTGACTCTTCCCTAATATATCATGGGCACGTATGTCTCTGATAATTCTGTTCCTTACTATTTTCCTGGGACTGAAGTTAGGCTTCGTATATGGAATTTGTAGTTTGAGTCACTGGCTCTCAGCATCCCCACTATACAAATTGTTCCTGTACCTCTATATAACAAGCTTCTTCATTTTTGTGTAGTTCCCCTTTTTGAAGTTAAACACTACTGTGGTAGGGTGTATTCTGGGGGCTATGTGCTGATCAAGCAGTCAGATAGGTGAGGAAGAGTGCTTACTAATGAGGTTCTCCCATCAGGATCCCTATATAAGAGGACAGGCTAATTTAGGGAGAACAGGTTTTTAAAGAGACAGCGCCAAAACTACTAGAAGAGCTAGTGAATAGGGGAGGATTGTGAGTGAGTTTAGAGAATGTGTGAGAGAGGCAGATACACCTAACATACATACTCTAATCTTATAAACTCTCTCCCCCCTCTCTCCCCGCCAGCCTCCCTACAAGAACAAACCATGCAGGCAAAGGTCCAGCAGCATTATGAGGGCTATCCAGTTTATTGCATTGAATGCAACATGTACTTCATTCAGGGCAGGCGGAATAAGTGAATATTCATTGCAAGCCACTTATGGCCTTCAGAGACTGAGTATGGGGTCTTAGGACCAGAGTGGCAGAACTGGATTAGCTAAGGGAGACGGAAAGGTACACACAGGACACTGTCAGAGATACAGTAAAATGGTACCACCTTTAGTCTGACAGGCTTCACAGCCTTTGTGCTGTTGAGGAGGATGAAAGTCACAGAAAAGGAGAACATTAAGCCAGAGCAGAGAGAAATTATCCCATAGTTGGGTTTCTCCTTTAAGAGATGTCATAGTATCCTCACACACAGATAATACCCTTCTGGGGGAGGGGACTCCAATTATTATGACAAAATAGTAATGCAGAATGTCATTATTAGAACTAGAGATAGGTTTGTGATGACCAGAGGAAGTGGAGGGTGAATTGCCTGCCAGGTTCAAAGGTTATGTACTGCTCAAAAGATCTAGAAAGACTCATGTACAGTTCTAGGAAGGAGCTCATGGCCATGGTACATGTAGGTATCAATGATATAGTAAAGATAGAAGAAAGGTCCTAGAGGCCAATTTTAGTCTGCTATATAAGAGATTAAAATTCAGAACCTGTATGGTATCATTCTCTAAAATGCTTCTAGTTCGATGCACGGGGCCAGTTAGACAGGCAGAACCGCAGGGTCTCAAAACTTTGATTAAACAATCAGGATACCTTTAACTGATGTGAAATCTACTGTTAAAGTCTGTATCTGATCCACTATTAAACAAGCACTCTCCAAGTCTAAAATTTGATATGTTAATCTTCTCTCTCTCTCTCTCTCTCTCTCACACACACACACACACACACACACACACACACACACACACACACACACAAATCAAATTCTCCAAAGTGAGGATTGTGAAGCTCAATGTTAAGATTCCAACTCCTCAGTTGAGTGACACAACAACCCTAAACTTGGCATTGGGCTTGCTTATTTTATGGGCCTACATCTTGTATCATCTGTGCCAGCTCTGGTCTTGTGGACAACAGAGGACTGAATCTTGCAAGAATCCTGCACTTATAAGGTGTCAATCTGCTGACCGTTCAAATGAACTGAGCCTGTTGGTAGAACAGAAAAGATGGTGCAACTGCACATATGGGTTTGTATTACATGTATGCTCATGAACTAAAACCATCTAGTAGGTATGATGCTATAATTCACCAACCTTGCCTGTGTTCCTTTATAGCACACCTCTCACTGAGTGGTGCAAAATATTAAATATTTATATGTTGAAACTGCCCTAAAATCATTTTTCGGGTTTGGGTCTGTTTTAAAAAATTGGCTAAAGGCCTGTATAATGAAATTCACTTAGGGTAAGCTAGAACATTTTTATAGTCTTACAAGTCTTCTCTGATCGTCACTAGAGAGATGCTGCTGAATCCAGATGTGAGTTTTGTGGTAAGTTTGTAAGACTCTTCTGGCCTTAAACCAAAGAGCATTTTACATAGGCTATACATGCTATTTATTTCTCATGTATGCTTTTACATTTGTTTTCTAATGACAGCACTTCATTTTATTTTACTTTGTGTTCTCATATCAATATCAAACCAAAGGTTTGTCTGTTTGTAATGTGATGAGGATTCCTTCCATCAATCAACCTACAGATAATATTGTAGAGGAAATTAGAATGTAGCTTGTGAGGTGCAGTCTGGTTTGGCTCAAGGATCTGTGTTCTCATAAAATAAATATCCCTCAGACCATACATCTGTAAAGGTCAACTTTATGGCCAGCTGCAGCATATGAATAAAAACACATAAGCTGGTAAGAGCTCAATAGAAGTGTCAGACAGCTAGCCAGAAATTGATGGCCAGATCCCAGGCACCCACTAAAACTCAGATAAAATTATAATACAACATAATAACGTCACTCAAGAAACCAATTGATTTCAGTACAACTTCCCAACTATTCTAGCAGTGTTAAGGCATTGATGATGAATAATGCCTGCTACCTAAGCTTGTCATTCTCCAAATAAGTGATTCATGTTCTGTCTGCTCTAAATAATTTTTGAAAAATGTCCCCAAAAATAGATTCCAATAACCGATGTCAGTTTGATTTACTGTACAATCATCCTATTTTGTCAATGCTGCTTTAATTCCCTTTTTGCTCAAAAGAGACATACAATTATAAAACTGTTAGTGGCAATTACAGGGTTAAAATTAGGAACATGATGAGCACCCTGTCTAGATCTGATTTGTATGCAAATCTAGGCATGTTTCTTTGATTCATCTTTACACAAGTCAGGTTTCAGATTAGTGGCTTTCTAACGTGGTAGCCACTTGTCTTGGTATGTGGTGGCTCTTTCCTGCCACTGTATCCACATCAGCCCAGCATTGCTTCTCTGCCTGCTCCCCATTGCCACCCATTCTGAGATGCCAATTCAGCATTACAATTAAGCACATGCTTTGACTTTAAGCATCTGAGCAAACTTGTTGCCTTCAATGGGGCTACGGATAAGCCTAAAGTTTAAGCATGTACATAAGTGCTTTTATTAATTGGATCTTGTGGGTGCCCTTCCATCTGTCCTTCTTCTGTCACACAACTGTCCGAGTACCCAGAATCCCACCTATTTGACAGAAACAGCAGTGATTCCTAAGGATCACCAGGAACTGACTGTGATATACACCATCCTGTTTGTAACATGTTAGCCCAAAGTGATGATAAGAAAAACTTTATCAGCAGAGATAATCCTTCAAATTGTGAAAAAATAACATATTTTAACAATGTTGTGTAGCTTTTCATTTAAACGAATGGAGGTTTTCCATGTTTGATAGTTCCTTCTAATTCAGTGCATTTTGAAGCTCTATGCAACTGAGGGGCCCTCGTGCAACTTCTGCTGGGGTCCAGATGCTTCCCCTCCGCTCCCCATGTGGCTCCTGCTAGGTGATGGGGTTTCCCTCCCTCTCCCCATATATGCAACTTCTGTTAGGGGCCTGGGGCTTGGGGCTTCCCTCCTGCCTCCCGCCCCCCCATGCTGCTTCCCTCTCCTCCCCGCTCCATGCAATTCACTGGGACTCAAGGGATTCCCTGGGGCCAGATCAGAGCTGCAGAAGCTGGGGGCTCCTTTCTGCCCCCAGTCTGGAAGCAGGGAGCCCTCACTAGCCAGCTACTGCTGTCTGAGAAGAGCACATGAGGAGGGGGCAGGGAATAGCCCTGCAGCAGCCATGGGGGGAGGCCAGAGAGGAAACAGCAGAGTTGGTTAGTGCAATCCTCAGGCATACAAGTACAAATGGCTGCATCCGAAAATTTAGTGCCCCCACATTTTCAGGTGTTCTACACAGCTGCATATTTTGTATATGCCTAGAGACAGCCCGGATTATGCATGAATTTAGCTCTAGACTTTTTCCATAGTTTTCCTAAGTACTACAGTAATTGTAGTTCTCTTTCTTTCCAAGGACTCTTGCATGTCCAATACACTGTGGTCTAAATTCAACCATTAGTCTAATATGGCTTTAAGTCTTAAGAATCCTTTGACCCATTAGGAATAACATTATTTCCATTACTGTTAAAACTTGATGTATAAAGTGGATGTCAGTGGGTGCTATTCAGGTCCATCTGTGGGTGCTATTCAGGTGCATCATGTAAGCCTGAACATGAAGCATTCCTTTTAGGTTATTTGTCACACATTTGATGGAAGATCAGAGAAGAGTCTGTACTGAAGACGAGTCTTCAGTGCTGGCGAGAACATGTGAAAGATCCAGTAGAGAAGGTTACTTAAGTGACGTATGTTGTTTGATATCCATTAACATGCAACCTAAGTGCATATGCTTCTAGTATTGACTTTCTTCCAAATTACAGTACTGTCAAGGGGAAAGTAAATATCCCTAATGGAAAAACTGGCAAATAAATATGATTCCTCATCTATCCCTCCTGACCCTAGAATATCTATATTTATCTCTATATTTTAGAAACTAAGTTGTCTTAATTAGTTACCTTTTTTGTGGTAAAAATGATTGAAGATCAACTTTTTGAAAAATAGATTGAAGATCAAGTGCAAAGTTTCTTGAGCACTTTGCAGCGATGAACACAGAATAATTTTTATGTAATTTTAAATGTTCCTACATCTTCTGTGAATCATATTTTAAAGTGTCTTAAATAACTTTACAAATTTAAAATAATATGATCTCTATAGGGGTTTTTTAGTCAATTCACTGCATTAATACTTCTACTTCCCATCAAAATAAAAAAAAAAAAATACCAGGGCCTGTAGCCCAGCATTTGTGAGCTACCCTACAGTAATAAATCAGTGGACATATATCTCAGAGACTATTCATAAGTGTGAGATACAAACAAGATTAAAAATTAAATCTGTTGGTTTCCTTTTAGCCTGCAATAAATAATATTTAATAAATGAAAAATACGTTATGAACATGGAAGGTGTAAAACAGATCAACAGAAGAAATTTGCAACATTAGTATTATAGATTATTGTATTTGAATGTCCTTTTGTCAGTGGACATCAGAACTGTGAGTGATCTGATTTGCTATAGAATCTATAATGGCAACAGGGTGAATTTTAACTTTATAAATGAGGGTTCTAACAGTGATAGCATTCTAACTAGGAATGTAGAAACCTGGGAAAGTTTATCCATAAAATCTGTCAATTTCAAATTTGTCTTCCCTGTTCTCTGTTGACACAGGACATCTTGGGGACAGCTGCTCTCCCTTTCTCCTTGTGTGTAATATTTTTGTAGTGGTAAAACAGCACAATGTACATTTATATTTCTATACCAGTATTGCCCAGACCTCAGTGAGGATCAGAGTCCAAGTCTACATTATGGAATCCCATGGGAACTTGTAGGTTCTAACCCCCAAATATTTACCATATCTATTGAATTGATTTTTCAGGGTTCAGTTCAGCAGACAAATAAGGGCTCGTCTACATTGGCCCCTTTTCCGGAAGGGGCATGGTAATTTTTGAAATCGCAATAGGGAAATCCGCGGGGGATTTAAATATCCCCCGCGGCATTTAAATAAAAATTTCCGCCGCTTTTTTCCGGCTTTTAGAAAAGCCGGAAAAGAGCGTCTACACTGGCCCCGATCCTCCGGAAAAAGCGCCCTTTTCCGGAGGATCTTATTCCTACTTCAAAGGAATAGGAATAAGATCCTCCGGAAAAGGGCGCTTTTTCCGGAGGATCGGGGCCAGTGTAGACGCTCTTTTCCGGCTTTTCTAAAAGCCGGAAAAAAGCGGCGGAAATTTTTATTTAAATGCCGCGGGGGATATTTAAATCCCCCATGGATTTCCCTATTACAACCTCTGAAATTAACATGCCCCTTCCGGAAAAGGGGCCAATGTAGACGTAGCCATACTGTTGGTTTATACTATATATTATCACCAGCTAAGTACAGTATGTCTGGCAATATTCTGCACACCATGACCACTTGGAACTTCATGGTGAAAGCTGAAATGGAGCTCAGATCTCCCCACTCCAGTAGCACAAGCTGTCAGCACTTGAGCTAAAATAGAAACTCCCTTAGCTGTTCGTGCTATAGCACCTGTGACACAAAACCACTTCTGTTTGTGTTGAGCAGTTCACTATATATTTCCATCCAAACCATTTTATATTAGTCATAATCAGTACTAACAGAAAGGTGAAGGGAGTGCGATTTTAAAGTTGCTTTTAAATGCACTCTTTACCCTACCACGTGCTTTTTCTTAAACACCTCCAGCCTGAAAAGCAATATTCAAAGTTGCTTATTAAAGGGAACATTGCAGAAATTAGACAGCACCTGTAAAAGCATTGTAGCTGTGTTATATTTCCGGTTGCCTGGTTTTCAGAGGTTTATAGCTTGGTTATAAAACTTGCCTGTGTATTTAACATGAAAGTGTCTGGTGCAAATGCGCAGTAATTACCTTTGATAAAACTTTGAGAATGCCTACTGCTAAGACACCTTTCACAAATTGTCTAATTTCCTCCCTATATGATAGGCTGCAGCAACTCTCTCAGAGCTGTCACAGTCTATTAGGTTAAACAATGTTCATTTTAAATGCTTCTTAAGTGGGGTATTTATTATGCAGTAAGGAAAGATATTGGTGTATGTGTGCACACACGTACATAGTGCCTGAATTATACTGAATAAAGCCATATGACTTATTTTGAGGTTGAGGTACAAACCAATAGGAATTTGGAAATTCAAAGCCCAGGCAGAAATACTTTTGTTAATTTATTCACAGTTGTGTGTCTTGTTAATGGAGAGTTTAAGTTAAGATTGGAGCTGGGCCAGAACTAATATATAGTTAAGGAATCATGTACTCACAGCAACTTTTTAGTTGGTGCCTCTGGTCCCCTGCACCTTTAAATTTACCCAATCAGGGCCAAATTTTGCCATCAAGTGCAAATGCATAACTGCCAGTGAAGTCATCTAAGGACAAGATTTAGTACTCCTTTCTTTTTTTTATTGTTGCTCTTGAACTGTAATGCCAGATCCAGCATTCCCATTGAGGTATGTGCATCTGTTGTCATGCAGCTGAATTTCAGCTCCTGAGCAAAGCCAAGTGGCTGCTGCTTATTAGCAACATTTATTATTTCATTACATCTTCCTTCTCTGAGCTGCCACTGGATCTTCTATCCATGTGGAGGAGGTAGCACCTGCAAGATACTATTGAAACCAAGGCATCTAAGCTCCAGGTGGAGAGTAAGGACCATTTTTCCAACTGATATAAACTGGCACCACTCCCTTGAAATTGATGTACATAAACATGTGTCCTGTGTTTAAAGACTCTATAAAGACTCGTGACTCCATCCATAATGGGTGCTGAATAGTCACTTTCTCCCATACATTCACTTCAGTAGTTAAGTTGAAGAGTAGGAAGGAAACCAGAAAGAGGGGAAAACATGAAAGGAGAGCACACAGGTGAAGGTAGGAAAGAGATTAGAGAACGTGAGATAAGAAATAAACTGACACACGAGCAGCGAAAAGAGAATGAAAAAAAAAAGTAGACACCTGTAGTTGAGAAGAAAAAAGGAAGTTGTAAGGGGGAATAGAAAAGTATTAAAAGAATGAGAAACTGGGAAGAAAATAAGTATGGGAAAAATAAGAAAACATATGAGTCATCAAATAAATGTTTCATTTGTGCATGTGCCTACATTTTGTGTTGATATAACCTTGGTGGAGGGATCCAGAGACCTGGTAAAGGGCATCTTTGGGGGAAATTTTTTCTACTCATTTATGCTGTGTATAGATTTTAAGACCAGAAGGGACCATTATAGTATTCTAGTCTGAAATCTTGCATAACACATCATTGGGGTGACAACAGCCTCTGCAGGCCCCTGGGGAAGGTGCGGGTGGGTGCCAGCTTCATGCTCCTGGCAGGGGCGGGGACAGGAAAGCCAGCCTGGAGTGTCTCCTGAAGTGCCCTTCTCTAGCCCTTAGGGCTGCCTGGACTGTGCGGCATTGCACTCTGGCATCAATTTAAAGGGCCCAGATCTCTGGCCGCCACACCTGGAATCACCAAGCCCTCAGGTAGTTACGCCCTTTGCCCTTCCCTCCCACCACCACTCTCATCAGCAGGCCTGCACGTGGTCAGTTCATAACTATTCTGTCACAGATATGGAATCTCTGATATTAAGAAAATTCCATTGTAGAATTCTAAACGGTTTCATGCTTAGATACCTTTTTTTATGAACACCATTCATTCATGCTATGAAATATATTTAATACATATTTTAAATCCGTGCATAGGTAGTTTTCTTTTTAAACAGATCCTACAAGAGGTGGGAAAGATTTAATAAAACTTTGAATCAACCTTTAATGGAGGAATTAAGTATTTCAGCTGCTTATATACTTCATTTTAGGAAAAAATAAAATTATTCTGCATTTTATATAGTCCTGCATTTTTAAATAGTAGTAAAATAATGCCAGGTTTTTATTTCTAATGTTTACCTAACATATATCTAATATTTATATCTTCTCTGCTACCATCCTGTAAATATCTATAATGATGGCCACATTTTTCTGTTGAATTAAGAAGCATGTAGAAGTTAACCTTGAGGTGTACGTGCAAATGATTATGGCTCTTGCCAATCCTTTTAGTAGGGCCTTATATGGAAGTGTCTATACAACTGTAATATTTTAGAAAACAAGCAAATACATATAGGGTTTTCTCTTTCAGATGTAACTTACTGTAACTAGATCAGTCAAAATAAGGTAAACATATTGAAGAGATTATTTTCTTATTGGATATAGGATCTTTAGCTCATTTCATGACACACAAAGCCGGAGTGAGCTATCACAGTGCTGTGATTCATAATCAGTATTGGAAAACATAAGTGAATAAAGATGTGTTGCTGTTATTAAACTAAGCTGCAGTTGACTTCAGGCATTGAGCTTTTATTTGCAAAGTTGGCTATGGTTATATATAGGGTACTAAAGAATTGACTTAGCTTCTTATTTCTCTTTTACATTGCTGTAAACCATATGGCTATTGTTTTCATAGGGACATATACGAAGTTCATTTCAGGATTTGTTTTAGCAGTGATGCTAGACAGGTGTGTAAGTTTCACATTCAGTCTATTTCCTTCACCCTTCAACTATTCTGGGAATACCTCAGAAACAGAGAAGCCATTATTTGATGGAAGAAAGTTGTATGGCTGTACTGTGGGAGTAGGGTTGAGGGATTCCAGGAGGAACTGCATGCAGCTCTCATTTTGCCATAAGGATAATTCCCACTAGGAATACGTCAGTCTGAGGAAATCCTCAGGAGCCTTAGAACCACCACACGGAGGACCACCAGTGGCAGAGAAGTCCAAGCATTGCAAGAAAACAAAGTATCTGTGATGGTAATGCAGTGTATTTAGTATGCCCAGCTTCAAGGGTATGTATTAGTAGTAATAATAACAATGTGTTGGAAGCAATGTATAAGATTCTAAATCACTCCTCACAGTATTGTCCCCCATCATTTTGTTAGAGATGCATTAAGACCACAGTTTTCAAACACTGAATTAAACACTCAAATTCCTACCAAAGAACCTAATTCAAGTGGCCTGCTTTATTTAGTTGTTTATAAGATGCAAGCTGAAGATGTCCAGCAGCTCTGAAAATCAGGCCAATTTTATTTAGGTGCCTAACTATGCATTTATTATTTAACATTAGGTACTAAAGCCTGTGAACATGTTGACTGATGGGCCTGCCTACATACACTGTTTGCACTGATTTAACTCTGTCAGTTTAGAAACAGATAATGTTAAATCAGTGCAAGACCCTTGTGTACAACCAGTTATGTTGACATACAAGGAATTATATTGGCAACAGATTGTTTCCATATATACACCTTGCCATTGACTGTGTCCAGAGCACTATGAACCAATAGCAAGGCAGTTCTCAGTCCCTTGGAGGCACTTTTAAGCAAATGGTCCACAATAAACATTTGCCATGGTAAAATAACTAAAATAACGCAATCTGTGGCAGTATAGCTCTGTGTCTCCTAATAGAAGTGGGCTAAGAGCTTTAAATGTCTTTCTTGATCATAGCTTTTTAAGACAAATACCATGTGGAAAGGAAGAAAAAGCCCAACTGCTTTCTAATATTCAAATGAGAAAACAGTGGACCCCTGTGCAAAAATTCAGGTGGAATCTTCCACTTGGATTCAGGGCTGTTGGCACTAGAACCAGACAGACATTGTGCAGACCAGTTGGAAGGAATTCTGCTTTCTCTAATTCCTCACTATGAATCTCACAAAGTGTGCAAAGCTGGTCTCAGCAATTCCCTTCCAGAGCAAACTGCTTTCCCTCAAGATTGATATAAACAGCAAAGCAGAGTCATCCAGATGAAAATGTCCATGCTCACACTCTGTCTATCCCTAAGGGTCTTCCCCTCCCTTCTCCAATATGCTTCCTATGATCTATTCTGCAGATGTTTGGCATATTGGTTACACCTGTGGTGCAGTCTAGTAGAGCATGACTGGGGATGTAATACACTTGCTTTTTTTCCTCCGTCCTTGCACATAAAATGTATGGAGACAGCAATTTTTGGTGTTTGTGGCTACAAGATTTGGGTGGACACACTAAAAGATGTAGGTCATGACACTGGACTCTGTTAAGAGAGTGAGTTAATTGTTCCATGCATTGACATAAATCAGATCAGAATTTGTCCCTTTTTCATTGAACCCTCTAATTGACCTATCTCAATCTTTCTCGCTCATCTACATTTTTTTCCTGATTCATGTTAGAAATTCCAAGTCACAGAACAAAGAAACAGTGCTTGTATTTTCAAAGAAAAAAGGGGAGGGAGGGTCATTGAAGACAACCCTGACAGATGGACTCTGTGGCTCAGTAAATTAAGGCTTTTTACTTGTTCTTTTCAAGGATGTGTTTAGTCTAGATTCCCTTGATTTATGTATCTTTTTTGGCTGGGTTGTATTTTTTATGCAGATTTCCAATGATTTCATTCAAGTTCATGTTTGCCTAGGATGAGAGAATGGTTTGAGACAAATGTGTATGAATTTAATCTTTACAGTGTTCTTAAATCCTCTACCAAAAAAAAAAAAAAAAGGTTGGACAGAGGTTGGAATAGCACTGGGAATGCATCTTTATTTTTCCTCTCACAGAAGTGGCAGTGCATTGAGGATTCTTCTGGAAAGCTTCGCATTCACAAGTGTAAGGGATCTAGTGACATGCTCACCATCAGAAAGAGAACACGAAGCATACACGCCCAGGCGTACAGCAGTAAAGACAAAGAATGCAACTGTGCAGATGCTGACTACCGAACCAGCAGGACCCAGAGAAAAAATCAAAGACAATTCCCAAGGAACCCCAGTGTCCAAAGTAGGTGATCTCAACTCTCCTAGGTAATCAGGAAGGGGGCACTGGGTTTACTGAGTGGCATTTCATCAGAAAGGAATTATTTTCACCTGGCTATATGTTAAATGCACATGTAGTTTGCAGTCAGTTCTTGAGTAATTACTGCTTTTAAAAAACTCAGAACAACCAGAATCCGTTATCACTATTATAGCAATGATGATGCTTTGGTGCCACCTATTGTATGCTTTGGGGATAAAACAGAGTACTGTAAATTACAAAATCTCTGTAATTATTGCAGAGGTAGCCTGAGCAAGTGTTTTCTTTTATCGCTAATATTCAGTTGTAGTATTGTCCCAATATTTACGGTAGACTTTTTTGTTGTTTTGGTTTTTGCAACTCTGACATTAAAGCATACTGATTTCTGTCAAAATGATAGCTGAAGCTTTCAAAGGTCAATAAAATTACCTGCTTGTAACTTAAAGAGTTAGACTCCAGTGCCCTCTAGTGGAGTTTGATAGAAACAGAAACTGCCGTCGAGTTTCAAAATACCAGTGCTTAATTTTTTATATTAAGGACTGAGAAACATAACTAGAAAACATAATTAGAAAGCAGGTGTAAATTAACATAAGATAATAAGAGTGACCATACTGGGTAAGACTGGTGGTCCATCAAACCCTGTATCCTGCCTTCCAACTGTGGCAAGTAATATGCTTCAAAGGACATGAACAGAAAAGGGCAATTATCAAGTTGTCCCTGTCATCCAGTCCCAGCATCTGGGCAGCCAGAGACTTATGGACCTCTGGAGCATAAAGTTGCACCCCAAAGCATTTTGGTTAATAGACACTGATGATCCTATCCTGCATGAACTTACCAAATTCTTTTTAAAATTTAGTTATAGTTACACAACACCCCCAGCTACGAGTTCTATAGGACAATTGTGTGTGAAGAAGTACTTGCTTTTGTTTGTTTTGAATTCTTCTGCCTATTAATTTCATTGAGAGATCAATGAAAATATCAGTGGCCTTCTGATATTCACTGTCTTATTATTTATCCATTTTTTTAATAATTCCTAACTTCCAAACACTTTTTTTTTTACTGCTACTGCACATTAAGTGGTTGTTTTCAGAGAACTAGTCACAGTAACTCCAAGATCTCTTTCTTGAGTGGTAACAGCTAATTTAGGCCCCATCTTTTTGTATGTGCAGTTGGGATTATGTTTTCTATATGCACTACTTTCATTAGCTCTGAACTTCATTTTGCCATTTTGTTGCTCTGACACCCCGTTACATGAAATCCCTTTATAACTCTTCTCAGTAATCCTGTACTGGCGGAAGTACCCCAAGCCAGCCCTTTTCACTTGCCTGGTAATTCTGTTTCTTTTCTGTATGGTTTTCTGAAAGGCAGTCCCATTCCAGGCACATTACATTTTCCTGGCACAACCAAACCTTTACCTCGGCTTTATGTTATGATAAGAGGAAGCTGCATACCAAATTTGGTTGTCCTAGCTCTTACTGTTTAGGAGGAGTTCTTGAACAGACAGACAGGGAAACTCTTTCAAATATAGAGTAAATACATTACTTGGTGCAAGTAAGGGGTATGGGGAGGCCAGGGGTAGAATGCAACACAGTGTGGTGTAGTTTATGTGTTTTATCAAAGTGTGTTTGGGATATCAACATTGCTCATACACTGTAAAACGTGTAGTGGAGGTCATGCAATTTTAGTGCAAATAAACTTTAATATACCATCATATATTCCATGTATGCCATGTGTTCAACAGTAAAAAACTAGCCAAACAAAACCACCTTAACAATGCTGTAGAGGGTATGTAATATGTTATTTGGGAAGCTTTTTTAATATCTCCATTTTCTAGCCAGGTGACCTAGTTACCACAAGTCAGCATGTACAGCACTTGCAGCAAGCCATAAAAATGTCTGTATTCCTATACATTTCTGTACTTTAAAGTTGTGACATTTCTAAGTCCAGAGGCTTAGGTCTTTCTGGGGATAGAAATGAGTGCTGGATCTCAATGAGAATAGGAAAATCTTGTCATTTCTAGATCTGCAGTGCAGTAAAATACGAGGGAGCTATGATTTGCTTATACCTTGAAAAGCCACCTCAGCTACATAAATGAATCTTCTCCTTTTAATGTCTAACTTTGAAAGCAAAAAGAGCTGCCATCTCTTAAACAAGTGATTTTGGACCTCTGCACCCTCCTCCCACTGGTTTCAGCTGCAGATGTGGATGCTCAACTTGTCTGAAAATCAGGCCCTAGATGTATAAACGTAAAAATTACAGCACCCAAAATAAGAGATCACCTCTGCAAATGTGGACCTGAATTTCCTGCTAAAGAACACCAAGACAGTCTTTGCAAGGCCAGAAATAGATGTGAGATCTACAAGTTTGTGCTTTATTGCAAATCCATCCTTCCTTCTTTCCTTTTGAAATTTGCTGCCAGTTTATGAAATCCATTGTTTTGTATACCTATGAGCATGAATATGTTTTCCTTTTCTGTGCAGAATACAAACCCCGATTTGTTCACACTCGCCAAACTCGGTCCTTGTCTGTGGAATTTGAAGGTGAAATATTTGACATAAACCTGGAGGAGGAAGAACTACAGGTGTTACAGTCCAAAAGTATTAGTAAGCGTCATGACACTGAAAATGAGGATTCAGAAGATAGTGATGATGGTGGTGGTGCTGTGGAAGAGGAAATGATAGCTGATGGCACCAATGCTGTTGGCCAATCTGATTCTGTCAGAGTGACACACAAGTATGAATGCTTTGTCTGGTTATCCTTAAAGTAAATTATATCCCATATTCTGCATTTGCTTCTTTATCTTTTTTTCTTTCTGTTATTCAATATTTTACCATTTACATAACACGACTCGGTAATATAATAAAATAATTATTTTATACTTTGGCCCTCTCCTACACATCTGTACCTCTGTAAGTGAGGGCAGAATTGGGACTAGTGCTTCCAGTTTTCCCAGCTGTGTGTATTAATTAATGGACTTGGCACCAGAGACTTAAATAAAGCAAGTTAAACCTCTGCACCATTGAATAGAGGTGAACAGCAAATAGTTTTCCTATCCTGCAAGACTTTTTGAAATTTAAAAAAATTTCCCATCCCAAATCAAGACAAACAGTAAAACTCTCAAAAAATGAAAATCAATAATTCAATCAAAAAAGGGACCAAAGCCAATCAAAACATTTCATTTGGATAATGTCTTAAGTGTTTGTTTCTGCTTTGACTATCTATGGTTTTTAAATTTTTTACTATACATTAACTAATGTTCCCAAACAAAATGGCTACGTCTACACTGGCCCCTTTTCCGGAAGGGGCATGTAAATTTCACCAGTCGTCGTAGGGAAATCCGCGGGGGATTTAAATATCCCCCGCGGCATTTAAATAAAAATGTCCGCCGCTTTTTTCCGGCTTTTAAAAAAGCCGGAAAAGAGCGTCTAGACTGGCCCCGATCCTCCGGAAAAAGTGCCCTTTTCCGGAGGGTCTTATTCCTACTTTGAAGGGCACTTTTTCCGGAGGATCGGGGCCAGTCTAGACGCTCTTTTCCGGCTTTTTTAAAAGCCGGAAAAAAGCGGCGGACATTTTTATTTAAATGCCGCGGGGGATATTTAAATCCCCCGCGGATTTCCCTACGACGACTGGTGAAATTTACATGCCCCTTCCGGAAAAGGGGCCAGTGTAGACGTAGCCAATGTTGTTTCAGACCAGAAAATGAAACATTTTTTCAAAGTTTTTCAAACCAGGAAATTAATCACAACTGGCTCTTTTGCACAAACAGTTCTGGGTTAAACAAATCAATACTTTCCAAATAAAGAATGAATTATCAGAAAATGTCCACACAGCTATATAATTAATAACTCACTTGCAATGACAAGAGTAAGAGTAGGAGAGTCAGTATACCTTTTCCATCTCTTAATTCCTATGAGTCTATGACTTTCCATTTTCTTCTGGAGGAGAGGCCTGAGGCTATGTCTACACTACCAGGTTATTTTGAAATAATCACTCCAAAAATAACTATTTCAAAATAAGCTGCTGCTGCTTCACAAACAGTAGTTATTATTTCAAAATAATAGGCTTGGTAGTGTGGGCACTCACCTTATTATTTCGAAATAAGCTTATTTTGAAATAACCTGGTAGTATAGTCATAGCTAGAGAGTCAACTGAAGCATGACAGGTGAAGGGTGTATTCATAGAAATGTACAGTTAAAGAAGCAGTATGGGAATGCCAATAAGGGAAACTTTGGGGAAACAGTCTGTTGATGTTTCTCTCTAGTTTCAGTGAAATATACAAGGTGAGTGAAGTAATATCTTTTATTGGATCAATTTTTGTTGGCGTGGGGGAGAGAAGTTTTTGAGTTAAGCAAAGTTCTTTTTCAGGTTACCTAAAAAGATCTGTGTAGCTTTGAGCTTGTCTCTCTCATCACCAGAAGTGGTCCAATAAAAAATATTACTTCACCCACCTTTGTTTCTCTGAAACTCTGGGGCCAGTACAGCTACAGAAACACTAGATATTCTCAGTTAAGTCAGTGTTGGCTTTTTCATTGTTGTTTTCCCTTGCTAGAACTGTTATCCCAAACAGCTGCCTTTAATCCAGTTATTTTGTTCATCAGTTACAGATACTTTAGCGCCCAACTGTTCGCATTTTTTACCACTTGAAGTGTGTAACATAGCAAATTGATGAGTTGTTCATTCATTACTTTAGACAATCATGTCACATTCTTACCAATTTTATGCTCCTAGGTGGAAATTTTATGCTCCTAGGTGGAAACTTCTAAGTGGAAATTCACTACGTGTGAAAAGATAGGAAAAACCCTACCTCTCCACAGCTGGTGCTTGTATAAGCAGTGGCGATTAAGAAGCTGATGCAGTTTTATACTTTGGTTTGTTTCTGATTGGGATGAGCATCTCTGACATGTGAATGTGGTTGTAGCTTAATGTAGCATAGAGCCGATGTCTAAAAGGAGTTTTCTCCATGACGGAGAGAAAACAGAAGGAGGCAATTTGAGGGGACTGCCAAACCAACACCCATCGCTGGCTGTCATTACTGAGTCTAATTCAGGGATGGCCAAACTGTGGCACCTAAGTCACAAGCAGTTCTTTTACAATGAAAGTGCACTTGTGACCCTCCTCACCTCCACCTCTTCCATTCTACACCTACCAGACTGAGGGCGGGAGAGCTCTAGGCCTCTGTCCTGAGGTAGTGTGGTGGAGCTAGAAGTGTCTACCCATCAGGGAAAAGGATCTAGGGACTTCAGCCTCACTGGAGGCATCTACTGCAGCTTGGAGCTTCAGTTGCAGACTCCATGACCTGACACAGGGCAGAAGCTCCAAGACCTGGCAGGGGTGTCCAACTCTTGAACTTCTGAAGATTATAGTCTGTGGCTCAAAGGGTGAATACGTTCGGCCACCTCTGGTTAATTTTCTTACCTACCATAAGGCAAAGTGCAACTGGAAAACTTTATGGGGAGGAGAGGACAGGAAGGGTACATCTACACTACAGAGGAAGGGTACGTCTACACTTCAGAGGAAGATCAAAGCTGCCGATATCGATCTTCCAGGGATTGAATTAGCAGTCAAGTTAAGACAGCTAATTTGAAGATCGATGCCGGTAACCCTGCTTTCACAAGGAGTAAGGAAGAGTGTTCTTCCTTTGACTAATTAAATTGTGTAGACAGCGCCAAAAGCTGAGTTAAGCTACTTCAACTTCAGCTATGCAATTATCGTAGCTGCAGTTGCATATCTTAATTCAACTTTGTCCCGTAGTATAAACATACCCGAAGAGATGTTGGAAGAAGGGGGAAGAGGCAGATGGACAGAAGGAAAGCTATGGATCTCTCTCTGATGTTCTGTTAAATGATTCCCAATATTTGCATCTTTAGGTGTTTTATTCTTCCAAATGATACCATTCACTGTGAGAGGGAACTATACCAATCACCGAGAGCCTGGAAGGACCACAAGACCTACATTGATAAGGAGGTTAGAAGGATTTCAAAATTTGTTCAGAATAAAAATTCTGAATTCTTATGTCATCACAGTGTAACTTGTCATATACATGTGCTTTGCAGATTGAAGCTCTCCAAGATAAAATTAAGAATTTAAGGGAAGTGAGAGGACACCTAAAAAGAAGAAAACCTGATGAATGTGATTGTAGCAAACAAAGGTAAGAAAAATTTACCAGTAGCACTTTGTCTTACTGATTTCTCTAGGAACTTATGAACTTTTATGCCGTGAGAAAGAGTTAACATTGGCAAATGTGAGCTTAATATCTAGATATGCATTCAAGCTGCAAAATTGGATTCAGACCCAAAATTCCTCAAAATTTGGATCCAGGGTTTTGCTTTAACCCATTGTAGAGATAGAAGCCATCATGAATGAATTACGGTCCAGATCTGTATTTTAGAATATTGGTGCATTTGGATTCTGGTCATATATTTGTATCCATCTCTATTAATAATTTTGATGTAGCGTGTGGTGTGGTCATGCAAGTCATTCCTGCTAGTGAAACAAAACAGAATGGCTTTTGCATTAACTTCAGAAAATGAGTTAAGTTTTATCGAGTCATGCAAAGCAGCTGTTTTTCATATTATCTGTAGCTATTACAACAAAGAAAAAGGTGTGAAGGCCCGAGAGAAACTGAAAAGCCACCTTCATCCATTCAAGTAAGTGTAATTTTTTCCTTTGCTATCAGCAGGGCATTAGTTTTATTTTGTTTTTTAGTAACTGGGAAATATCAGTGTTGATCCACATTCCAAAATGGTGGTTTTCTGATGGATAACAGAAGATGACAACCTCTGATGAGCTGCTGAATTTGAAACCTCAGAAGCTCAGGATGGGCATTGGGAAATTAAAAACAATGGCATAAATCCTATTGAAATGGATGGAATGAATCATTCTGTGAACCTTTAGTTGGGTCCCGTTACCTTTACTTCCTGTACTTAATACGTCCAGTTTACTTGTGAAGAAAGCATATTCTCACAATGTTAAGAGAATAAGGGGATGAGGGAGAGCGAATGACCATCCCTATCTAAGCACCCTCTCTGGTACATAGTTTCAAGCATTTAGCCTTTTCAAAACTCAAAATAATTGTTAAAGTCTTTTGTGGTGTGTTTGCCCCGGGGTGCCACCTGGATCTGGGGACCACTGACCCCTCTGACCGACCAGCCTGGGCTCCCTCTCACACTGTACTGTTGTGAGACGCTGCAAAGTCCTGCAGCCTGGACTTTCATCCACATACATACAGGTAGGGACATACCCAGCTGCAGTTACATGCAGGCTTTCTAAGTAGCTACGGATAAGGTCAGTCCAAGCTCCACAGGGATGCACCCCCTCTGGAGTGTAAACTCCAAATTATACCATTTTGCGCTGCTCATAAAAGTCATCCCTTCCTTCAGTGTGGAGAGGAATATGCAACAACTTTGGTCCTTGGAGCTAAGATTCCCATACACTTCACTCCAACTCAGTGGTTTGATAAAGCAAAACAAGTTTATTAACTACTAAAAAATTTAAGTGATCATAAGGGACAGCAAACAGATCAATGCAGATTACTTAGCAAATAAACATAAAAGTAAACCAAACTTAATATACTAAATAGATTGTTTTTGAATAGCAGATTCTCACCCTAAGAGATGATGCATGCAGACTGCAGATTCTTAATGGCCAAATTGCACTTGCTTAACAATTTGGAATCACCAGATGTTTCATTTGCAGGCTAGAAATCCTTTTAGCCTGGGTCCAGTGCTTCCCCTAGTTCAGTCTTGTTTCTCAGGGGTTTCCAGTAATCTTCTTAAGTGGGAAATGAAGAATCATGGATGACGTCACTCCCTACCTTATATATTCGTAAGCTTTTGTTCCAAATGCAACAATTGCAGAATTTCCCCAGGACTAGTATATGGCAGGAACCCTTTGTTTGAAAGCTTGGTTCCATGACCAATTTTGGGAAAACACTGACCTCTCAAGATAGAGTCTTGCATCATGTGACTTGGTCTAATGTCCCTGTAGAGTCATAAAAGCCATCACTCACAGGCTGTTTGAAGCATACTCAAGAGAGCTAACTGGATAGGGGTAAGCTTTTTCTAAGGCCTGTTTTTATTTTTCCAATGACCTATTACTCTTAATAGGCCCTTCCTCACCTAGCTATGTAGACTGAAAGCATCTTGTCCAGTGAGCATTACCCAGGTGTAACTATATTTCACATAGAGCTACATAGTCAATATTCATAAATTCATCTACAAAAATGATGCATGTTTATAAACAGGATAATCGTATTCAGCATATCAGAACTTTTTCCAATGATACCTTGCATAATATACATTGTAATTATGCTATAATCATAACATAATAATATGGATACAGTGTCACATCATTGTGATACAAATAGAAATTATTCTATGGGAACTACAAACTGCTTCCCTTCTGAATAGAGAAGCAGCGCAGGAGGTGGATAGCAAACTTCAGCTATTCAAAGAGAACCGCAGGAGAAAGAAGGAGAGAAAAGGAAAGAGGCGCCAGAAGAAAGGAGATGAATGCAGCCTTCCTGGACTCACATGTTTTACCCACGATAATAACCACTGGCAGACAGCACCCTTCTGGAACTGTGAGTATTCTTTATCTCCATGTACAGACTTTAATGAGGTTCGTTCCCTTGTGTCATGTGATATTTTCCAGATAGGAGAGTCAATAAAGGCACTTACATTGCTGCCATAGAATGCAGAAAGAAGTAACTGCTGTGTAAAGAAGATAATGAAGAGCTGCACTTGTAGTTATTACTTATTTATACTTTAATATAAATATCTAAAGGCCTCTGTTCAGATTGTAGAGATACAAAAAAGACGTGTTCCTGTGCTCATCTGACTATACCAAAAGGAGTTCAGGGACATTTGACATTGATTTAATGAGGCTGCAACTTTGTTATTAGATGTCTGGGACTACCCAGCAGATAACCCATGTTACCTGCAGGCTTTTACCTGCTCCCACTTTTTTTGCCTCCAGGTCCCTTCAATAAATCCATTACTGGGACCTTACCACCGCCCCCCATTCCAATTGTAGGGCTAAGGTGGGCTATAAGAATGGGGGGTGGCTCCTTGCTGCACCAGTCCCAAGAATCCCCAAATGCCCCACATTCATTCCTTTAATGAAAAAGGTGTCTCTTTTTAAGACCTCTTCCAAGCCATTTATTCCTTTCTTATGGAGTACCTGCACAGGACATTTGCCACTATTAGCAATTAGCTTGGCTGCCTTCTCCTCATCCCTAGTCGGGTTCCTGGTCATCTTCTAATGCCATCTTTTATATTGGTTAAAAACATGACAGCACCTAAGTCAGACTAGTGAACCCCATCCTCCCAAAGCAACTCAGCTGTCCTATATATTATGCCAGGGTGTGAAATTACTTCCCCTCCTATGAACCCAAGGAATTTGGCCACCTCCCTATATAGGAATACTTCCTTGCCTTATTTACCCTGGGCAGGACTCATGGAATGTCTAACCAAATAAAGTTAACTCCTACAAAAAGTTCAAGTTCCTCCTTGCTCTGAGATTTAGCTCAACAGCTTTAAGCATTTCCAAATCATGTTCCCCCAAATCATAGATGCACCACAATTATATTTAGGGCCCACTGACAAGCTCATAGAGCATACCGCATTGGTATTAGCTGATCCCCTAACATGCCCCTTTTTGCATGCCAGCTGAGTATTGCTTCATCACCAAAGTCCAGCTAGGAACCCTTAGGCAACCTGAATACAAGCCAATGGGCCCAAAAGACTATGCTGTGTCCTCAGATCCACACCAGTGTCTGCATGGCCAGTTGCCCAACATTTGTATTAAGATTGCAACAAATTAATGCTAGCTTACTCCCTGAGGTCTTACACAGATTCGATGCACACCCAAATGCCAATGTCCAATTGCCTGGATTGCCTCTGCTCCCATAGCTATCTCTGCTTCTCCTGCTACCACTCTGATGACTCAAGGCACTGGTCTGCCCCCTTTCAAGCCCTGCATTCCCAAGGGATGAGTCAGGGACCATGCTGCTGCCTTTGCAGCCATTTTTAATTCTTCCCTCCCTCCTCCCCCTAATATCATCCACTATTCCCTTCCGTTGACCAGGCCAGAGCAACTTCCTCTGCTTAAAGGTGCAGGGCTGTTGTTGTCTTTGGGTTTTAGCCTCTTCTTGTAGAATAATATGCTTGCAAAGCCAAAAATATTCACATTAATATGCTTGCAAAGCCAAAATTTGGAAGGAGAAAGAAGAATTTTGGTTTGATCACAATGCAAAGGAGATTGTTTATTTGTTTGGTTTGTCTTAAAACATTGATCAAAATCCGTTCATTTATTTTCAGTGTTTGCTGGTGGAGTTGCACATGTATAACTTAGGAACAGCTGTTGTGTAGACATTGAAAATGTTCACTTGTCCAGACCTCATTGAAATCTAGGGACAGATACTCAACTAGCTGAAATTCTCATAGTTCCACTGACAGCTGAAATTCTGCCCTTAGTCTTCAGACCAGTTTGCAAAATAAAAATATTTCAAACTGGAAATATAAATATTTGTGGTCACATATAACAAAATAAAAGGAAAAAATGTGTATTCATATATGTTTTTTATTTAATTCATTTTGGAAGTTTCATGTTTCTGAATAGAATCTAACAGCTAAAGAACTTTTCAGAAAAATAAAGTAAAACAACTAAAATTAATACAGGTTTTACTAAAAGAAAATCAGTGTTTATTATTTTCTGTCTAAAGCTAATCATTTTCTTCCAATTACAGTGGGGTCTTTCTGTGCTTGCACAAGTTCAAATAACAACACCTACTGGTGTTTGCGAACAATTAATGAGACACACAATTTTCTCTTCTGTGAGTTTGCAACTGGATTCTTGGAATATTTTGATATGAACACTGATCCTTATCAGGTAAACCTATTTCCATGTTACAAACTCTTTAATATCATCAGGACCATTAATAGCATTAATATATTGTATTTTTGCACACTTGTTAACAAATATTTTTTTTCTGATGCACAGCTGACAAACACAGTACACACCGTGGAAAGAGGCATTTTGAATCAATTACATATACAGCTAATGGAACTGAGAAGTTGTCAAGGTTACAAGCAGTGCAATCCACGACCCAAGGGACTTGAAACAGGTAAAAAAGAAAAAATAAGAAAGAAGAATCTATTCATATATGTTTTTGTTAGGATGTCTTTGTGGGGTTTTTTTTGTTTTTTTAATTACTAAGTGGATCAGTTACATCTATTTGTCTCTCTCTCTCTCTCTCTCTCTCTCTCTCTCTCTCTCTCTCTGAAAACCTTGTGATTAATTGTGCATACCTCATTATCAGTACATACTATGTATTATTGTTTCATGGCTAAAAACTTGAACGCTTCATTGCCGATATGTATGGGTTACAATGGATATTAAATATGTTGGGCAGAAAGATGATTAAAAGCATTGCACTAAAAATAATAGAAGAACATGTTAATGCTGCTTAGTTGCTACACTCTAGATAGATTTGTAGGACTTTGTTTCTATTCTTGCCTACAGGATTAATTTTGTTAGTCTTTGCTTCCCAATAGCATCCCCACCCAGAAGCACAGGATACCGTGTGTTAAAGTCTTTGTTTCCTCTTGTTCCTACCTGTCTATGTAATTAACTGCAAACTCTACAATGCAACCGAGAATGTACGTTGCAGACTTTTAATGAACAGATGTTTTCTCTGTGCTTAAGGAGAGCAAGATATGAACAGTCCTTTTACAAGTGTTCCTGAATTTAAAAAAACAAAACAAAACCAAGCAATTTATACTTTCCTTATCTGGAATTTGTTGCACTTCATTTTGATTGATCTTAAATTGTGCTTTTACAGGAATATTCCCTGGATGTGTTCTACCATTGCTACCTTATTTTTCTCTTTTTTCCATAAAAATTCCTTCAATTTATCATTTCTAATCTGATTTTTGTGGGATTTTTTTCTATTCTTTGAACACATCTTTCAGAAAACTATTATTGGACTGCAGCTCTGTCTATATTTAACACAAATACATTTCTTTTTAGGATTAGATGCTGTGCATGGAAACTACATTGTGAATGGTTTACAAGTTCTAAACACTAACAAAAGTTACTCTTGTATTTTCCTATATCAGGAAATAAAGATGGAAGAAGCTATGATCCACACAGGTATCCACACTTTTTTATTCTCCTCAGCAGCTTCTTTCCAAATAATTGCATGATCCAGTCCATTTCAACTAATGTCTGTATCCTGCCATGTTGCAAACAACATAGCTTTGGTGCATGCATTTTCTAACAATATTCTCCATTGAACCTGGCCATTGGTTATTAGATCTGCCATTCTGCATTTAACTTAGCTCATTATCACAGCAAGATTTCATGCAGCTCATTTAAATTATTCCATGCCTGTATTTCTTATATGCTTATATTGGGAATCTATGCAAAAAGAGTCTATTTTTTTATTTAAGAAGACTATATAGATGTTTTGTAAATATAAAAAAAATGTGTTTAAATATAATTTCTGATTTATAAGCACTCCCTGAAATCAGTAACTATCTTCCCATTAATTTCAATGGGCACTGGATGAGACCCCCGCTGGTAGAATTAGGGGTAGGATTACTATAAGTAAGCATACTACATGCATACTATTCATGGCTGCCAGTGAGGAAAACTGATTCAAAGAGAGAGTAGAAAAAGGGGCAAAGACATTGAGAAATCTGAAGTAATAATATCACTCTACCGGTTATCTGCAGCACTGCTTTGCATGTTAGAGTTAAGGGTAGCAAGTGATCCAGGATATTTGGACTTGGTTCTGTTCTCATTGTCAATCAGTTTAATACCTTTGCAGCTTCATTCCCTGTGTTGGAATTACTTGTCATTTATACCAGTGTATGTGAGGGCATAATTGGGTCTCAGGAGGCAACAGTTGTGTAACTGGTCCTTTTTATGAGACGAGCAGAGTGTGTGATTGGTGGTTGTGTGTATCAAACACAGCAGTCAGGAATCAATGAAAAGAATGCATCTTGGTGTTTTATAAATCTCTAATTTAATCAGCTGTTGCCCTGTGGGACCAAGTTTGTATTTTCCCAGTTGTCTCAATTCATGACTGAGGATATGATGAGCTGTTCGGTGTAACCTTATACTATTTCAAAGCTTTGTGCATTTCTTGTTAAAGGCTGATGGGAAACAGTTATTTACTACAAAAGCAGAATGAGATTCTTCAGTTCAGTTGATTTTATTTTTTAAAATAAAACTGCCCTTTATAAATCTTACATATGAAGACATTCTTGCAAGCATTTTTGTTGCTACTTTTAACTTTACATCTAACAGAGATGGCATTTTTATGTTGGAGGCCTGCATAAAATAATATGGCACCATGTATCATTAGATGACATTTTTGTCATAAAGTTTAGTAGTGAACTCATTCTAACCACTGATTCACCAAGTCATTTAACATTATTTTTTTAGGCTGAATAAATAATACAGACCTGTAAATCACAGGTCAACCCAGAGTTTCTCAAAGGTCAAAGGTATTTGTACCCAGAACTTTTGGTTCAGCTCCTACAAGCCTTGTGAATATGTGATATTATTTATAAAAGAAATTTTAACAATTTCTTAATAATCATTTAAAGGAATCTCTGAAAGGAATCTATTCTTCATGTACCACAGAATTAAAAAGAATGTACAGGTCAGACCTCCCTGATCCAGCACCCTCAGGACCTGAGTGGCCCCGAAGGAGGGAGTTTACCAGACCAGGGAAGGTCAGGCACTGGGCTGTCCCCTTCTGGCCACTGGCCCAGCCAGTGCCCTGCCCCTGGCTCAAGGCAAGGCTCCCCTCCAGGCTGCAGCCCCGTTCTCAGCCACCGGGGCTCTCTACTTCTGCCTGGCAGCAGTTCCATGTCTCTGTCTGCTGGGCCTCCCTGCCTCCAGTTGGAGGCAACAGCTCCATGTCCCCAGCTGCAGGGGCTCACCTCCTGGCCATTAGGGCTCCCTGGCCCCAATTGACAAAGCTCTATCCCAGCTGCCAGGGCTCCATGGCCCCAACTAGCAGCAGTTCCACAGCCCCAGCAGCTGCAGCATTGGGACCGGTGAAGCTCCCCACCCAATCCTGCTTCGTCTGCTGGCCGGGCTCCATGCCCCCAGGCCACTGCTCCTATATGCTACCTGCTGCCAGACCAGCTTTGGTCCCAGCCACAGGCAACTTCTTTCACTGGGGCTCTGAGGTCCAGCAACATCTGTGATCCTGTTGGACCACAGATGTTGGCATACCAGCGTGTCCCAGACAACAGAAGTTAAACTTGTAGTTCCATGCTGTTATGAGTCTTTTTAAATACTGCTTGGGTGTTATGTGGGCCTGCTTAATAACTCACCTTAGACATGTTGATATTTTAAATGCTTTAATATAGAATTTAACATACAATTAAATATGTTCATTTATAGCTAGTATAACCGTATTAGTTGTGTATATGTCCACCCAGAACTCAGTACAGTTTGTTTAATGCCAGCATCGAGAGAGAACACTGCGTGCTCGTTTCTACCTGATGCATTCAGGAAGCACCTATTATGGGAGCTCTGTGCTGAAGGGCAGAACTTGCCTCTACATAAACAGCTGCTCAGGGTAACCATGAGCTATGCAAACAGGCTGAGACTTTTAAAGCTGCAGGATTTTGAGGCCCATTTGCCATTATTCTTGATGTGATGTGAATATCCAAATCCCTTAGGAAGCTGCAAGGAATCTCAGCCATGAATTATAGCTGGAGTAATGTTTGAGAAGAGAGAGCCACGATGTAAGCTAATGTATGTAGCCTTAGCAGGCAGCATTTTTCTGCATTGGTTCTTATCCTATTTACCTGATCAGTTGCAAAATACTTCAAGAACAAAAGCACTTTGATATTCATCATATAATTTTTTCCCTATTTGCCTCCTCCATGTTTAGTTTTAACAATATTTGATTTATTGCAGGGGGAAACATTTTTCTGTTATTCTGTTATATTTTTATCATAATTTATGCCAAGTTCATTCTTTAATGTGGGTTTACAGCATCTGAAGTAACTCACTTACCCAATCAGCATGCAGTCAATTCTAGGGAATGAAAATATCGCATTCCTGTTGCTTAAACTGCTGTATAAGTTATTCTGTTTTTTCTTATATATGAAAGATGTTCTACTTTTTGGCTGCCGTTAAAGACATTAAACAGCTTCTGCTGCTATCCTGGCCCTGAAATGACTTATGTGGCTAGTTGACAATGGGATTTGCAGTATATCAGTTCACTCAGAATAGTATTTCATTTGGCAATTGGACAAAATGACAGTTGTGCTACTATAAGAGCATAGTACAATTGTCATTATTGTATTATCTATACTTAAGTTGATGCATTGGGAGGTTTCATTAATAGTGCCTCCCTTCTATTACTTCATCTAGCCTCTTCCCCTCTTCCTCCCACCTAGAAAGTCCCCAGAATGTTGATAAGAAAATCGATCTTTGTGTTTACAGTGTTGCAATTTTATAGGCCTATATGTTCTCTTGAGCTTTTTATTGTTGGGTTTTGTTTCTTATCCTTTTTCAGAAATCCCCAAAATGGCACATTTCACCACCAGATTGATGTTCTCATAATCATATCTGTTAATACACAAACAAACTAAGAGAGGTGTTTCTGGCCTAGTTTCAGTAGCTGGTGAAGTGGTGCATATTGTGGAATACAAACTAAACTGATATGCTGTATGATGTGACTTATGAGTGAGATCCAGATTTGCCATCAGTGGATGTTTTATTCCTTGAGCTACTCTAGGGATGAAATTCTTACCCAAACACAAAGTCAAGTTTTTAAGATTTTGTCTGTAGTGCTCTGAAAGGAAGATGGGGACGCATTTCCACTTCTAGCTGAGAAGTGTGGATAATGCCAGATTGCATTGTCTATCTAGGGTATGCCACTTAGCAGTGAACCAGAATATTAAATTATAAATTACACTATCACTATCTACCCCACCACTTGCATTTACCCAGAGAATTAAAATATGTGTCAAAACTTGCCTAAGAGCATTTGCAGTTGAGTGGTTTTCCTATTAAAATATGTCTTCCTTATGGGTAACTTGGTTCACAACAGAGGCCAGGTCTACACTAGACCTGGAAGGCTGGGTTATGGTATGCACCTTCAGCTACATAAAATACATAGCTGGAGTTGGCTTACCTTAAGCCAAGCTTGGCACCATCTTTCTCCCATTGGCTTCCCTTACTCCTCGCAACTGCAAGGTGTACCAGCACTGACAAGAGCCGACCTCAGCATTTGATATAGTGGGTCTCTTCTAGATAAGCTAAATTGAATGCCAGAGGATCGATCTCCTGCATGGCAAGTGAAGATCTGGCCTAAGATACAACTTTGTGGTTTCCCTATCTCTCCACCGCTCCCTCCCCGCCATGCCTTCTCACAGGGCCTGGGGATTCCTTTCCCCTCCTCCCCTCGTGTGGCTTCTCACTGGGCTGAGGGATGCCGTCTTCCCCCCACCCCTGCATGGATCCTCATGGAACCAGGCCATGACCTCCTTTTTGAAAATTACAATAATTTACATAAGGATTTCCCCTTTATTTCCCAACAAAACCCCACCAATCATTTCTTGAGTTACACACCCAAGCCAGGTAAATCTGCTAGTCTATGGCGAGTAGGTCCATCAATATTTATTAGCCAGCATGGGTAGGAATGGTATCCCTAGCTTCTGTTTGACACAGACTGGAAATGGATGACAAGCGAGGGATCATTTGATGATTACCTGTTCTGTTCACTCTCTTTTGGGCATTGGCCACAGGATACTGGGCTAGATAGATCATTGGTCTGGTCCAGTATGGCCATTCTTATGTTCATATGCTCTTATGTTCTACTATAGATTTGACAGAGTCTGTCATTCTGTCTGTCCATCTGTCTGTCTGATCAAGAACTCTTACTAAACAGTTTGAGCTAGGATCACCACATTTGGTATATAGCTTCTTCTTATCATAACTTAAAAGCAAGGTAAAGGTTTGGCTGTGCCAGGACAATGGGATGTGCCTGGAATGAGATTGAGTCTCATAAAATCATACAGAAAAGAGAGAGAATCACCAGGCAAGTAAGAGTGGCTGGCTGGGGATGCCCCGCCTCTGTCCAGGACTGCCCCACCCCTGAACAAAAGGTGCCTTTTAGAAGGGCAGGTTGGCTGAAGCTCTCCCTTTCCCCTCCAATTCATGCAGAGATATTTCTGGCTGTTGGGCTTCATCAGGAGTGAGGGGAAAGTGCACTGTTTGTTGCATTCATCACTCTGGCAAGGAAGCTTAGGGAGCAGATGAACATGGACCTGCCCCAGCTGAGAGACATGCATCCCTCCCCTGAATGTGTTCTATTGGAGCTACAGCGGCCATGTAGAGGCGCGTCTCCCCTCAAACCAAGCTGCCGCGGTGAGAGAGGGCTAAGTTAGTCCTCTCTTCCTGGGGCCAGCCTGATATTCAGCATGGATTTTCATATTTTTGTTGTATAATACAGGTACACAAAAGATGCCATGGAAATCATAACAAATTATTTATATCAGAAACACAAATTAAACACATTTCAATAAATTTACTCATTTTCCCTTTTCTTAATTCATCTAACAAGAAGCCAAAGTTCCTAGAGACTTAATTTGTACTCATCATATAATCTTTGTGAAAATATTGGAGTTGGATTTGCAACAAGTTGGCTGAATATTGAATTTAGGTGAATTCTACATACATGATGGTGTGTTTACTAACACCGAAGACACAAAAGATGGGGTAATGTATGTGTCATTAAAGGTTTACCATTGGGAGTGGCATATCTTCATTGTTTTACAGTGAAATAACAGCCAAAGGGACGTGTCACTTGGGGCAACTCTAATATGTGTTTTGTTACATACCCAGCTTCTTATTCAGGGTCTATGTTCAATGTGGCAGTTGGGGGTGGAGGAATGTTGTGAAAAAGCATAATGGGCAGGAACAAAGTTTTGGTCCAGGGTGACCTGAGACATTTTGTCATGTATAGACCGTCAAAATCCACTTTTGTATTTAATTAATAAATAAAAGATCAGTCATTTAAACTTTTATTACATGCAGTACATTCATTTGCTGAAATTTCTGAAAAATTAATCTTACAGCGATGTTTTAAAATAATTCTGGTCTTTGAATAAGGAACGAGGAACCATCCATAAGGAGCTGAAGATTCCAACTTCAGCCTCATGAATAACGGAAGGGGGCAAGTTAAAGTACAAGACATAAACTTGCTAAGGATCCATCTGAAACATGGAGGATCCAATGTAGATTAAAACTATTAAATAAAACTACAGGATTACATATGTTGTTGTAAAAGGTTATTTAGGGCATCCCGCCTGCACTGCGGCAAGTTCTTCTTTCATTAGCTATTAATTTTTTTTTAAATTGTCAGAGAGGCGATTTCTACTGCGTTCTTTGAGTTTTCCACTGTGTGTCTCATCGTTTTTTGTATTCTTCCTTGTAGACTAAACATTTGAGATGAACAGAACCCTTATAATACATGCAATGAGCTAGTGGTGCCCATCAGTAAGGGATGTTACATGTTATAAAACAAATGTCAAGCTAAGTTACACTCAATTAGGGTAATATATTTTACAACGGGTAAATATTTTGGGGACTTTGATCATATTTCAAAAACTGCCACAGCTAGGTTTCCTTAATATTTTGTCTTTTTTTCCCACTTGGATAAGCTATAATAAAATCCAGCTGACTTGCTGTTACAGGCATCTGATGACATTCATTGCCCAGGCAAAGTTTGCTCATGTCTTTTTTTTCTAAGGAGTGCAGCATCAGGCCTGTATAGCTAAATGTTCCTCTTAGACCAGGTCTATATGATAGACATAGATCAGTATTACTGTGTTGTTCTGGCATGTAAAAAATCCACAAACCCTGTTGTAGATAGTGCTAAGTCAACAGGAGGGCTTTTCTCATTGGCATAGTTACCACCTCTTGCAGAGATGGATTAACTATGCCACCAGGAGAGGCTCTGCTGTCAGCATAATAGCGTTTTTGCTGCAGCATTTTCCATGTAGGCTTGGCCTTAAATTTAAAAAACAAAGAAACAAAAAAGGAGACAGTGTAATAAGCATTTAATTTTTTTAAAAAAACTTTAAACTACTGCACCTCTAACATTATATGCTACATAATTTTTCACAAAATTTGCTATTCTATTGCTTTAAAATTAATTAGTCCTATAATTGGATTCCACTGAAGATTTTTTACAAAGCTTTTTTATCTATGTACTCTGTCAACTGAGATTCATGCTTACAAAAAAAAATCTCTTATGACTACTGTTGGCAGAATTCTGGTTTAATGATATGGATGAACTATATTAATGTTTATGGGATGTTTTTACATTTGTATTGATGTTAAAATTTTACAGTTGAGGAACTTTACAGGGTGAAGGGAGGTCAGTTAACCACACTAATAATTGAGATTCAAAAAGCTAAAGCATTTTAACACTTAAAGAACAAACTGTCAACATCACATGACAAAATATGCAAGGCAAATATCATTTAATCAAATTCTATTAAGTTTTCAAGCAATATTTTTGTTACAGTGCCTCTCCGTGAATCTTGATTATTATTAATTAAAATATTTTTTCATGCACTTGTGTGTGTACGGTGAAATCAACATTTGTGGATTAAAAAAAAATCATTCCAAGCCTAGTCATAACTGCTGTTTATTAAAGAACATTTTCTCTTCAGTATCTGAAGGAAGAATTCAGGCAGATAAGTGGTAGCTCTGACAAGATGCCACATGTATTCATGCACCAAATTCCCATTTGCTTTATGGAAGATCAGCTCATTGAGGGTTTGCAGGCTTGACTGCCCATTTGATCACTTATTTGTTTATTCCCCATTCCAGTGTGGGTATTTAAAAAAAAAACCATGGCAGTTGTGAAAGGCCAATAGATTGGAGCAGTTTGTCTACATCTGTGGTATTAGGGTGGGATGGGGGGGAGCAGGTTTGGCCTTGGCTTCCTGCACAAAGATCCCTCTGGGCCAGAATCTGCTCTCGGTTACACTATTGACTTTACTGTGGTTAAACAGGAGTAGCTGAAGGCAGAATTTGTACCTTTCTGCTCAGCAGGAGTCGTGTATGCACATATAAGATGAGAATTTAACCTGTTTGGCCATATTACTGATCTGATGGAAAATGTTGAGTGTAATACTCATTAGACAAGTATCTTAGGAATGGTTAGTGCTTTTATCTAATTTGAACAGCAAAGAAATGTACGTGGAATCTTTGCATGCATTTCTAAGGTGATGGTCCCCATTAGACTTTTTTCTTTCTTTTAACAGAGGACAATTATGGGATGGATGGGAAGGCTAACCTGCCAAATTTCACAGAGGACGTCAACTGGCAAGGACTGGAAGATTTATACAGTGTGAATGAAAGTTTGTACGAATACAGATACAACTATAGACTTAGTCTGGATGACTGGACTAATTACTTGAAGGATCTAGATAGAATGTTTGCACTGCTGAACAGTTACTATGAGCAAAATAAAACAGACAAAACTAAAACTGCTCAGAACAATGGGTACTTAGATGAATCACATATTCCATTAACCTGGGGGGAACTGACCTCTGCCGAATCAGACGAAGACTCAAGTGGTCTGATTGCAGAAGAGTTTCAGCCTGTCGTGCCAACTGATTTGGCAGCCCTAGCTTTGAGCACTGTAATTTTAAGTCAAGTGAGGAAACTTGAATTAAATAATGATATTCCTGAGAAAAGTAGTTTGAATTCTGCACACTGGAGAAATCATCAAGCTGAAAAATGGTTGGAGGATAAAGAGTTAGGCAGTTTTGAAATGGATTTAAGTGGAAACGGTTTGACAGAGCTGGAGTCCAGGCATAGCTTCATTCTACAGTCAGTTAGCATTCTTCAGAAAGACTCTCACCAGGATGGTGACCCAGTAGAGGAAATTTTTGAAGATCAGCTATACCTTCCTGTGAGTTCTGATGAACCCACTGTTCATCAAGCTGTAAATGCCTCCATCAGGGATCTATCTATCAGGTCTCAGAAAATGGAGACTGTGTGGGAAAAGATGGAACATAACTTTGAAGGAGAGTCTTCACAAATACTCAATGTAGAAGGCAGTGCCTCATCTCCACTCTCCTTGGATTAGATCAAATTGCAAACTATATATGAGTCCCTTTATTTTTGATCAGTAGACTAGTAATGGTAATCACGACAAATGACATTCCATGTTTATTGCAGATACATTTTGCAGCTGAAATGAACACACACACACACACACACACACACACAATATTTCACACCAGTTTTCCATAACTGAGAAACTAGGTTCCGGCAGTATTAAAAAAGAAACAGTGTTAACTTGATAGTGCAGTGATGCACACATTTCCTAGACTTGTAATGATTTCCTTAACTAAGAGCATTGAATTACTTTTTTGTTTCTAAAAGGTCCTACATAAATGAATGTCACAGTCCCACCCATGCGATCGGCATAATGTATTTTTGATAAATTATTTTTAACCACTGGAATTTCTTGTCACGCTTTTGAGTAAATGATATTGCACTTTTGTAATCTGTCTGCCAGACCATTTATTAAGATGATCTTTTATATGTTCTTGGTTTCCTAATTCTTAGACGCAATTGTGAAATAATAAAATGAGTTGACAGGAAAGAGATATTCAGCATGGATATTCAGCATGGACCAAGACAAATTGGTCAAATAATATTTTAGCAGAATATTGCATGTTTCGTTGCCTTGAATTTCTTAAATTTATTTTGCTTACTGGATGAGGATTTTTTTTAATTGGCTTATTTCCCTACATGTTGATACCATCAGTATTAAAAATCCATGACTTTTTTAGATTATTTGCTGATATCCTTGCAAAGATTTACATGAGTAGAATACGCTTTGTTGCCATTTTTTATTTTATTATTCTGGACAATATTTTTATGTTTTCAGAAAGTATTTTGATCATTTTGAGACTTTAAAATGTTTTTAAAGGCAGTAAAGGGCATGGTAAAATCATATTGAAGTTACATATTTTAGATATAAAAGGCATAAAATGTGGTCAGAATAGTAGGCTAGACTTCTTTTGTTGTTATGATTGTGTTCTAAAGAATTTTTTCCCCTAGATTTTACCAAACATAGAATACAAAATTGACTTTGAAAATTTGTACTGTTGGTAACATAATATTTTAGTTTTTTTAACATAAAGAGCAAACAAATAAAATAAAAAGAATTACCTCATACAGATGTATTTCCACCATTTCCAGTTCACATTAAAGTTCCTTATGTTATATGTATTTAGCTTAGTGGGGGGTTTAGGCTATTGCAAGCACTGCAGGTTAAATTTATGTTCTTTTGCTTTAAGTGTTTAAGTTGAACTATTTTAAAAGCAGATTCTTTTAGTAGGATTTTAATAATTTTAAGAAGCAGTCTTTATGATGAACTCTGTGAATATGTTAAAAATTAACTAGCTGAGTATCTGATGTATGTGCCATGGGTTGAATGACAGAACAAACGTATTTATGGTCATGAGTGATGCTATTTGTAAATAGATTTCAAGTTATTAGGATAAAAACTGTGGGTTTTTTTTAAATCTTGTACAATATTTCTGTGATACTTTTATAGAACAATTCTGGCTTCAGGGAAGTCTAGAAGCAATATTTCTTGAAATAAAAGCTGTTTTACTCTACTTCCTTCAGAGAAGTCCACATGGTCCAGTTTTCATAGTAAATTTGCATTTTTAAAATAATTCTAATTTACTTACATGTATTGTCATAGGAATCCAGGCACAAATGGAGAAAAACCTGTGCGGTAAAGTATTAGAAAACTTAATTACAAATTATTCATGGTGACGGTGAATAATATATCTCCCCTTCTTGAGATGCTGCAAAGTAACCAGTGCCCAAACCAGGAAACCCTTACTGCTGTTCAAGTAAAGGAGGCAACTGCTGCTCACATGACTAAAGGTTTACAGAATCAAGCCCTTTAGTGTCCCCACTCTTTTTTCCCGTCCTTTCCAGAGCTATAATTGACATTTGCCTTTACTCCATGTAATGTAACCTTCATTACAGGCTGCATTCTGATCAAGGCTGGGAATGAGGGAGTTTAAGCAGCATGGACCACAGGTCAGTGCCATCAAGGACTGTTCGCAGGTAGCCTCACCTTTCCTTTGTGCTGACCTTGCAGACTGAGGCCAGGTCTATACTAGACTGAGAAGGTTAGCTTAAATTACGCAACTCCAGTAGATAAATAACCTAGCTAGAATCCACATTCCTTAAGCCAAGCTTGGTGCCGTCTTCACAGTGGGAAGCTGACAGGAGCAAATGCTCCCAGGCTACGTCTAGACTGCATCCCTCCGCCGACAGAGGGATGCAAATCAAGCACTTCGGAAGTGCAAATGAGCCCAGGATTTAAATATTCTGGGCTTCATTTGCATACTCACGTTCTGACGCTGTGGCAATCAGGCTCAGTGTCGAAAGTGAAAGTAAAGTGTAGCCGCAGCTCTGCCAACAGCGGAGGCTTTTCCGGCAGATCCTGTACTCCTCAGCGTTGGAACATGAGTATGCAAATGAAGCCCGGGATATTTAAATCCCAGGCTCATTTGCACTTCTGAAGTGCTTGAGTTGCATCCCTCTGTCAGCAGAGGGATGCAGTCTAGACACAGCCCCATTGTCTTCCTTACTCTTTGTGACTACAAGAAGTACTGGCGCTGACTAGGGGTGCCCTCAGCATTTGATTTAGCGGGTGTTTACTAACCTCGCTAAATCAAATGCCAGAAGATTGATCTCCAGCTCCGGTGCATAAATATAGACATGGTCTGAGTGACATTTCTTGCTCCGAGGATGGAGCTTTTGTAGGCACTTAGTTAGCTACTCTTGATCAACCAGTAGATGTCACTTTAGAGCAGCACACATTCCTTCCAGAGAGTGGAGAGCTCAGCAAATCATGCTGCAGTGCTCTCAGCCTCTGTCAAAAACCTGCTGTCTTACTGACTTTTAAAATAGCAATCATGCCTGGGAATAACTTGAGCTGGGGCAGCTCAAAAGGTTGGACCTTAGGAGCCATATAGATTTTTTTATAATTCTTTAAATTTAAAAAGTGAAACTGCAAGATTCTTACTTTGCAGCTGCAGTGAAAAGTGACCACTGAATATTGACTCCAGCATTTTCTGTTGCCTGTGTGCAATTAAAACTATTAATTTTTAATTTCATTTTCTTCCGTACAGGCTGCATCTATTACACCTTGCTGATTGGAGGCATGAGTTTGTTCCCCTTGCTTGCTTTCAGCAGCACCTTATTTTGTGAGTTCTCATTAAAATCAGTAGGAATAAGATACTTTTCCAGGGTGACAGAATTAAGCCTTGAATCAACAGGAATTCATGGAACTATTGTTTTGGGCCATTTAGCAAACACCAAATAAAGAGAAAGTATCATAGTAGGGAGCTGAGTACCAGCTTTTGGGGACGTTCTTCCAGTGTGAAGGCTATTCTAAAGCTTGTGATGAAAAACAGAATTTCTACTGGGTACTTTATCTGATCTAGAAGTTCTGATCTGAACAGGAGTTCCATCTGAACAGGAGTTCTATACCTGTATTGCCAACTAATGACAATATCCATATATATCTATGTTTACATGTAGGCTTAGGTTGATTTTTTTTTTATTATTTTAAAATTTGGACTATTATATCCCTTGAAGCAAAGCCTATTGTGTTCAGGAACAGTCAGGCTATGTCTACACTGGCATGATTTTCCGGAAATGCTTTTAACGGAAAAGTTTTCCGTTAAAAGCATTTTCGGAAAAGAGCGTCTAGATTGGCAGGACGCTTTTCCGCAAAAGCACTTTTTGCGGAAAAGCGTCCATGACCTATCTAGATGCGCTTTTCCGCAAAAAAGCCCTGATTGCCATTTTCGTGAGCGGGGCTTTTTTGTGGAAAAGAAATCTCTGCTGTCTACACTGGCCCTTTTGCGCAAAAGTCTTTTGGAAAAAGACTTTTGCCCGAACGGGAGCAGCATAGTATTTCTGCAAAAAGCACTGATTTCTTACAGTAGGAAGTCAGTGCTTTTGCGGAAATTCAAGCAGCCAGTGTAGACAGCTGGCAAGTTTTTCCGAAAAAGCTGCTGATTTTCCGGATAAACTGGCCAGTCTAGACACAGCCTCAGTGCTTTCCTTCTCCAAACAGCTGAGTCATCCAAGATATTGCCATTTATCGAGCATTTATCTCATAACCATACAGAAGATCTATGTAAAGCTGGCCGATCACAACTTCCAGGATAAATTGTTCCTATAAATGTGTGAGATTTGTCACAAAATGGTGTATTTTTTTTAAATATGCGCATATGCCAACCAATAGCTAGATGTAATGTATGTTACAGCATATTTTAAAAGAACCTTATCCATCCCACCCCCCTCCACATTCCTAAGCCAAATGTTGTACTGCAATAATCATCTTCACTGCTTGTGACAATTCCTTTGGCCCGGTCCAGAGCCTATTGAAGCCAAAGGAGATTTCATCATTGAGTTCAGCATGATCAGGATCTGGCCCTAAGAACCTGCTCCACTGCCCACTTAAATCAAGGATTTGCATTGATTTCAGTGTGCATAGACGTGGGCCTAACTGAATCCAAATCTTCCATAATTAACTGCTGTGCACAGCCTTGCATACCAACCCCGCGCCCCCACACACAATCTGATTTTGGACATAAAGAAAACAGGCTCAATGTACTATTTTTATTTTCAAATATCAAGTATTCAAGGGTTGCTTGTAAACACATGTTTACAATAAATGTTGACAATACGTTTCATTAACCACAGCATGTTATACATCATGAACGTTATTCTAAGCTCTGCTGAGAAATATCAATAAAAGGAGCTTAAAATAGGCAAAAACAAATGCACCTAACAATTCGTCTCTCTTTTTACCACAAGCACACTACATACACGCACGCACACACCCCCACTCCCCATGTCTTAACACCAGTTTATTCAATATAACACTTTGTTAAACGAAACAATTACAGGCCAGTGTGCCCATTCCATGCTCCTAAACCACTACCCAGATTTTTTTGGAAGGGTGGAGAGGAAGAGGTATGCATTTTGGGTCAGCTCCTATTGAAGTCAATGGCAAAACTTCCATGTACTTCAGTGGAGAGCGGAGCAGACCTTTATGAGGAATGCCCACTACAACAGTGTTTTCAACTTGTGTTCAAAAACTGCCTTTATAAGTGTCTGTACAACTTTTTGGTTTAATACAGCCCTGTGATAATTTTTTTTTTAAATTCTTCTAGGAGGTAACATTTCTGTCACCCTGCTTTCAGACACACATCTTGATATGTCAGCTCAGTGATCCCCTTAGCTCTCCTGACCCAGTTAAGTCCATCCACAGTCAGACAGAAAAGGCATTATCTTTTGAAGTTCAAAACCTAAGGGCCCAATTCTGTCATCACACGAACAAATGACAAAATACCTGGAATGAATTTCAACACTGGTTGAATTGGCTCCTTGAATTTGGCTCTTCATTTTGGTATTTTATGGAGAAATAGTATTAATGGGACAAATTCAGGTACCTTAATTTTAGTTTAAATTATCACTGACTACAATAGGAGTTTTGCTTAGTTAAGGGTTCCCAAAATTTGGCCCAATCTTTTACTTCATGTAACCATGAATTTGAACAGCTGTTTAGCAGTACTCCAAACAAGTATTGTTCTACTGAAAATTAAATATTCACCACATTTCTACAGGGTTATACAGTTTTACATTAGTCTTTGGCTGTTATTGTTAGACCAAATCCTGTAGTGCAAGCAATATTCCCACTGAAAGGCTAAGTAAGGACTGTAGGAATTGGCCTACTGGTAACTATGATCTTTTAAGAACATTTCCAGATTTTCAAAGGGAAAGCACATGCCATTACATAAAGGAAATATTTTGACCGTTAATTACGTCGTGGTGATCATGCATCATAAAATACATCAATAATAACTAGCACCATGACATGCTTTAGATATTCATCCAGATCACAGCAAGGGTGTTAGAAGTGTCCCAAATGATTTTCGGTCACAAGACGAATGAAGACCCTTCTTTTCTCAGGCATCCTGAAACACAGAGGCTTTTTAACCATCCCATCACATGAACTGCTGGTAACAAGATATTTGAAGTGTGGACACATAATATAAATAACAAACTATACAATGATTGTAAATGTCGGGATCCTAAATTAAATAACCCGTACATTTTGAGACCGTTTGTACTGAGGTCTGAGACTTGAAGGCCAGACACATCTTCATTTCAAAGGCGACCTTTACATTAACAGAAAACAGCTAATCTGTCTGAGAGGCATAGAGACATTTGCAGTCTGATGATTCATATTACTAACCACAGGTTGCCCCTCTCTAGTCCAGCGCTCTCTGGTCTCGCAACATATGTGGTCTGGCATGATTTTAGTTATCATGGGTATGGCCAAGTTTCCCAGGGTCCCATAAAATTTGTTTACAGCACTAGTCCTGGCTCTCAGTGTTCTGTGCTGTTATTTAGCTCTAATTTACCTTTAAATGTCTTCAGAGAGCCCAGTAAGTAGCGGAAGTGTTGGTAATGCTGCTAGACAACATTGACCTTCTGTGGTTTGACAAATTCCCTGATTTGGTGCTGGTCTAATCTGAGGGTGCTGACCCTATAGAGGTTCAACCTGTACATTTGTTCACAGTACATATTTACAGAAATACTAGCTGTCTACCTGAATGTTACAATCTATTCTATAGAAATGATTATATTTAACCATTACTAATTCCTATAGGGAATAAAAAACTCTAATTAAAGAATGAAGCCAAGGAAGTGGGATGTCTCATTTTGTACATTTTAAAGGGAAGATGTTAAACAGTTCAGTCCCAATACATTAAGTACTTTAAGTGCTGTAAACTGGTAGGTTAACTCAGACACTCTTCTCAAAGTTGTTCTAATATAGAACCAAATCCTGCATTCCTTTCAGGCAAATCTCCCGCAGTGGGGGTATGTCTACACTACCCTCCTAGTTCGAACTAGGAGGGTAATGTAGGCATACCGCACTTGCAAATGAAGCCCGGGATTTGAATTTCCCGGGCTTCATTTGCATAAGCGGGGAGCCGCCATTTTTAAATCCCCGCTGCTTCGAACCCCGTGCAGCGCGGCTACACGGGGCTCGAACTAGATAGTTCGGACTAGGTTCCTAGTCCGAACTACCGTTACTCCTCGTGAAATGAGGTGTACCGGTAGTTCGGAATAGGCACCCTAGTCCGAACTACCTAGTTCGAGCCCCGTGTAGCCACGCTGCACGGGGTTCGAAGCAGCGGGGATTTAAAAATGGCGGCTCCCCGCTTATGCAAATGAAGCCCGGGAAATTCAAATCCCGGGCTTCATTTGCAAGTGCGGTATGCCTACATTACCCCGCTAGTTCGAACTAGCGGGGTAGTGTAGACATACCCTGGGAGTTCTGCCTTCCTGATGTAGATAGCCTTGAATGTATTATTTGTAATGCTGCAGAAAGTAGCAGGTCGGAGTTGAAATGATTCCCTCTAACGCCATTAAATCCTTGGAAAGGGACAAGAGTAAATGTGGGAGGAAATGTCAAATTGTGATGTCAGTATTACAAACTGGAAAGGAAATAAAAAACAAACCGTTAAGTTAGAACCTGAGTGTCACATTTACTCCCATATATGTGGCTGGTTTTTAAACAATTTAGTTTTCTTAAGTATCCAGCTTTTAGAGGTTACAGTGCCCTCTTTAATAATAGGCTGATGTAAATGACTTTTAATAGAGCTTCCTCACCGTACAGTAGCAGACTTTACGGTTCATCATTGCATCATCCCAGATTTACCCCAGTGTAACACCACTGACAGCGGTGGAGTTGCACAGCCACAGAGCTGCAGTAAGGACCCAGCACCACTTCCTAAGGGCTGACCAGTCTCCATGCTCACTGGAGAGAGTGGGAGCAGAGAGGATGCTGCAAGGTGCTCCAACACCATATTGAAAATCTGTCATTTTGAATGCTGAGGAACATTTTCTCAGGCAGATCTGACCCTATACCATGAACTTCTCATAAACACGCTAAGGAAATGCAACTTAGATGAAACTACTATAAGATGAGTGGAAAACCATTCCTAGAGAGCAGTCATCAATGGTTCACAGTCATGTTGGAAGGGCATATCAAGTAGGGCCCCACAGGCTCAGTTCTGGGTCCTCTTCTGTTCAATATATTCATTGGTGATATAGATAATTGCACAGAGAGTACACTTATAAGATTTGCAGACAATACCAAGCTGGAGTGGAGGGCTGCAAGTGCTTTGGAAGATAGGAGAAGATTAAAATACAAAATGCTCTGGACAAAATGGAGAAACGTGTGAAGCAATTAGGATGAAACTTAATAAAGACAAAGGTAAACTACTCCACTTACGAAGGAACAAACAGCTGCACACATACAAAAGATAAAATGACTGCCTAGAAAGGAGTAGTGCAGAAAGAGGTCTGGGGCTCATAATGGACCACACGTCAAATGAGTCAACCGTGTTACACTCTTGCAAAAAAGGCAACCATCATGCTGGGATATATTACCAGGAGTGTGGTACGCGAGACATGAGAAGTAATTCTTCTGCTTTACTCTGCACTGATTAGAGCAGAGGTTCCCATCCGCTGGGCTGCAGACCTCTGGATGATGGGCCGCAGTGGCTCTGGGGACTGGGGCTGGGGTACAGAGCTCTTGCTGCGGCTGTTGGGAGAAGTGTGTCCTGCCCCACCTCTCAGCCAACCAAGGTCGAGGCTAGTGCTGGGGGGGCACTGGAGACTAAGCTAGTAGTGGGGTCTGGCACTGGGGGAGGCTCTGTGGGAGTTCGTTGCAGTGGGGCTCTGGAAACAAGAGGCTGGTACTGGGGAGATCTGGTGGTGTGAGGGGCTCTAAGGGACGGGGGGCCTGGTACTGAGGCATTTGGGTGGGGGCCTGGCACTGGGGGGGGAGTTGGGTGCAGGGGATGCTGGGGTCAGTGGCTAGTGCTGGGAGGTAATGGAGGGGTGGAGGAGCTCTAGGGGTTAGGGCTGGCACTGGGGGATCTGGGGGCTGGGCTTTGGGTGGACTGGCAACACTTTTTTTTGCATATTTGTCATCTGCATAATGAATACGTCAATATGCAGTAAAATGTTACTGGTCTGCCAAAAGTTTGTGAATGTGCTGGCCCCCAGTATTAAAAAGGTTGGGAACCACTGGATTAGAGATGTGTTTTTGCGCAAAAGCATCCATGCCAGTGTAGATGCTCTCGTGCGCAAGAAAGCTCTGATGGCCATTTTAGCCATGGGGCTTTCTTGAGCAAGAAAGTCATGTTGCTGTCTACATTGGCCTCTTGCACAAGAACAGTTGCGCAAGAGGGCTTATTCCTGAGCGGGAGCATCAGAATTCTTGCGCAAGAAGCACTGATTTCACACATTAGAACGTCAGTGTTCTTGAGCAAGAACTCCCCGCCAATGTAGATAGGTAACATGTTTTTGTGCTAAAGCAGTCGCTTTTGCGCAAAATCATGCCAATGTAGACACAGCTCCCAAGTACTGTGTCCAGTTGGGCACCACATTTCAGGAAAGATGTTGCCAAAGTGGAGAAAGGCCAAAAAAGAGCAACAAAAATAATTTAAGGTCTAGAAAACATGACCTATGAGAGAAGATTGAAAGAATGGGGTTTAGTCTGAAAAACAGAAGACAGAGAGAGGACATGTTAACTATTTCCAAGGACATCAAAAGTTGTTACAAAGTGGAGATTAAAAGATTACTGTTCTTAACCGCTGATGATAGGACAAGAAGCAATGGACTTAAATTGCCACAAGGGAGGTTTAGGTTGGACAGTAGGAAAAACTTCCCAACTGTCAGAGTTGTTAAACACCGGCATAAATTGCCTAGGGAAGTTGTGAATCTCTATCACTGGATATTTTAATAACAGATGAGACTCACAATTGTTCAGAATGTCTAGATGACAGTCCTGTCCTGAATGCAGGGGACTGGACTAGATGAACTCTCGAGGTCCATTCCAGTCCTATGAGTAAATTAATAGAAACTCGTCAATTCTAAGGCCAGAAGTGACCATTACACTCATCTAGTTTGCCTCCTGTATAACATAGGTCAGAGAATTTCACCAACTGACTCCTGCATCAAGTCCATAATTTTTGGCTGAGTTAGAATGTATCTTTCAGAAAGCCCTCCAGTCCTGAGTTAAAGACTTCTGGTAAAAGCAAATCCACCACATCCCTAGGTAAGTTGTTAATGATCCTCACTGTTAAAATTTGCAGTCTGAACTGAACTATTCTAAAAAAAAATACATTTGGCCCCAAATACATATTAATATCCAAAATACAGTGAGGAGATTTAAAGGGAGAAAGACTATCTAACCTAAAGGGCACAAGAACAAATGGGTGTACAGGGGACATGACTACATTTACACTGGTGAGCACAAGATTTCTAAACATCAGAGGAGTGAGGTTTGGAACAGCCCCTTAGTAACAGTGGGATAAGAACCATAACTTGTTTTAAAGGCAGAGTTTGATAAAGTTATGAATGGGATTGGCAGGAGACTGGATTCAGTTACCCAGGCGGTCTCTTCTATTCCTATATCTTAGGTTCCTAAATTACTGCACTGCTAATTAAAGTCACTGATACTCAGAGAATGACTGAAGTAACAATTTTCTGTACATTTTCAGCCACATAGATAGTCTCTAGAAGCTCATGAGTCATATAAACTAATCAAGGCATTCTGAAATAAATGGAGCCAACATTTCAACCAGGATCTGACACCAGCATAGTGAGTAACTTCAGATGCTAGTAAGAGGAGGAAGCTGAAAAATCAATACAGACCAAATCCTGAGGCATTCCATGGAAATCTGCAATTAATGCTAATAGAAACCTCTGAAATTCCTGATCCCTCATCAAAATTGTTTATATATATTTAGAAATAATTCTTTCTACTGTATGTGTCTTGGCTTCTACCTGCATGCTTCTCAACAACCAAATTTCACAAAAGACAGAATCTTCTCTTCTATTCCCAAAGGCTCTGAGGCATGCACGTGCAAGCAGAATATAACTCTGGCTTAGCATAACCACTTCCCTGAGCTATCACTACATGGCTGCCAGTTGTAATGCCCCTAATTTAAGACTACAGATTAGTAATTAGCACAGAAAGCAGTTACAAATTGAATAGTCTCTAGAAGACACAATCAACTGGGAAAACTCACTAAATTATTTGGAATAATCAAAGACTAGAACATGTTGTGTGGGTCCTTGAAATCTAGGTGCCTTCTGGGCCTAGATTTCCCACTGGAAGGAGTCAACTGACTCTTCCATTTCCCTCAGACCTTACAGAGAGCAATAAATGAAGATGGGGTTCCACAAATGAGGACACAACAGGAACTGGGGGGAGCAGACATGGAGCAAATTATTTGTGAGGAATTCATGCATCTGTTAATGCAGCCTCAAGCTGCATTAGCTTCTGAGCAGTAGAGCCTCTCTCGGCAATGAAACCTCCTTAGAATGGGTGGCGCTAACAGTGCTCACAGGAAGCCAGATGGAAGCTCTATAGTGCAAATTTATTTGCAGCAGCCTCAAGTTACTTCTTACCTGCCATCAAACCACACATGAATGACAAACTCCCCTTTCATTGAGATCTGTATGGAATGGTAGTAGCACAGTCCCAAAAATGCAGCTGTCCAAACTCTCTGGATATTTTCACTTAGTAGAACCAGAACAGTTTGTTTAAAAAGGTCTGCATGCATTTGCAAAGAACAGCCAAGCATTTCTTGTCAAACTAAACCTGGATACTGTGGTTACTGAGAAAGATATGGCTTTGAAGTTAGTAGTAGCCTTTTGTAGCAGATAACTGTATAGGTAGTTACAGAAATATGCATCTACTTGTTTTAGTCTCTATGGGTATGATATTCATATCTTAATGTTATTACAAATTAATACTGTAGTTTTTCACACCAAGTCAAACTTTTGTAGCCTGTTTTCTACATTGAATAATCCTACAGCCTATCAAATTATAATACATGTACATTGTAATAAGATAAGGAAATGGTGTCTTAGAATTTGAAAACTTTACCAGCTATATCACTTTCCTATGGCTTAGCATGTTATCAACAGTACTTTAAGCAATGATGTCCATTTAAAAATCTTATTTGTCTTAAAACAGCCCCATTCAAGTTCAGTTGGTTAAAGACCCTGAAAGCAAAATTAACATGCCATATCAATAAACAATTATCCATAGAAGTTGCATAGGTTAGACACATTCCATTGTGCTTTGTAGCAGAACTCAAAGTAATCACTGAGAACTAAGTACTATGATTTGTGGATGCAAAATTGATGATCCCGTTCAACATTTTCTTAAAATCTTGACATCAATGATATTCATGTCTGTAACCCTTCCATTGATTTCCACCATTTAGAATACATCGTCCTTATTTTGACACTCGATCAGAGCATGGACATTTAATGGACACACCTGACTTAATTACAAACACATATGTTAAAACTCCATTATCTGGAGGAGAGAAATAAGCAGTTGGGTCATTTTGAGGTATCCAGCCCTCAAGTATGCTATTGATACTTGCTTTAAGTGTTGTTGGTTTATCATGTGACATGTAGAATAAAAAAGAAGGCACGGGTGTTTTACAAGGCGCCATATTTAAATCAACCAACAAAACTGAATTTTACATTTTTCAAGCCTATATCTCAGCAGTGACTTCTTCCAATGCATTTTCAGATGAGGAATTTATTGCTTCTGAAAAGGGGCCAGGATATGTCTGTGCTATGTAATTCATTCCACGTGCCAGACAGACATCTTCAGTGTGCTCCCCTCGAGCACTGAAAGTGGGACAGGATCTAGTCCGTGCATGGTTTTGTTGACGTCCAGCATTGCCAACCATCTCACTCACAGTGTTTACAGGTGAGGCCCTACATCTTTGCCTCTGCAGCTGATCTTCTTTATATTTAATGGAATACCAGGCCAGAAAAATAAAAAAAAATCCCACGAATTTGAGACCAGCTGCCAGTCCAAAGTAAACAAAGCGAAATGAAGTTACGTCGTATTCCCAACAAGATCCTTGCACGCCACAATCCTGTTGCCAAAGCATGCATGTGGTGTCAATAACAGCCCCAAAATAAATTGGAGTAGGAATGTAAGCTGTAAAAATAGTAACAAAACAGTGTAATTAGTGATGAATGTCTAGAAAACTTTAAGAAACTATATACAATGCCATCACTCTGTTTTATATTGTTTTAATTACTTTTTGTATTATTATTATACAAAATTTATTATTATTAATTTTAATACAAAATTTATTTATTATTATGTTAATACCCAAAGGTGTGGTAGGCATCTCCTAATGCAAAGAAGCACTATCACCCGCACCCAGAAGCTTACAAACTAAGACCTTGATTCAGGAAAGAATTCCTATTAAACATGTGAAAGTGCTGTCTTCAAGCCCCAGTTAATTCAATGGATATTAAGCATAAGTTCCAGATCAGAGCCTATGGCCAGATTGATCTTTACTCATGTGAGTAGTCCTACTGAGTTCAGACTATGCACTCTTGTAAGGGTCCGGCCCTGGGCTCCACGTGGTGCTGCCGCTTTGAACCACTCCCTCCTCTCCACCTGCCTTGCTTCCTCTTTCTGATAGAGGCAGCAAGGGTGAGGGGGAAGCAACTAGTTGACGAGCATGTCGACTATCCAATAAGCATTTGCTTATCAGATAGCTGACTAATCGTTCACATCCCTAGAGGTAGCACTACAATCCCACTCCTATCAAAGTCAATGGCTCCACCGACTTTAATAGTGAATCAGAATCTTGAGAGAGGGATTAGGTTTAATTTTGTTCAGCTGAAATGCACTAGCATTCATCCAATAAAAAATAGTACAGCTGGTCTCCAAGTTGTGAATGGTTGACTTACGACCGTTCGCAGTTATGACCAAAGCTGTCATAAATGGCAGACCCTGAGTTATGAACATGATCTACGCTTACGAACAGCGCGGTCGCGTGTAACTCAATGGGGTCCAACTTACAAACGAACTGAATTACGACCAATTGCTTGGTCCGTAACCGGTTCATAAGTCGGGAAGAAGCTGTAACTGTCTTAGTCTGAACACCATTTAACCCAGGAAATATTCTGCAAGCAATGTGTGGGATTCTTTGCCACCTAAAAGGTGAGCTTAGTTATGACCTTCTGTTCTTCTTGGTTCTCCTAAATGGTTTTTTTTTTTCTTTTTTTTTTGTGAACCTGAGATGTAGCATTCACATCAATAGTGTGAATAATATAGAAGCTTTTTGGTTTCTACATGCAAATAAGGGCATGACATGCCACAGCCCTGCACTGAAGCCTGGGCAGGAAATGTTGGTATGATTTTTGCTCCCTTGGGTTCTTTATATTGCAACAACTGGAAGATTGGCTCACTGATCTTCTGAAAATTACATTTTATTCATAACTGTACAAAGAGCATCTTTTAGGAAATGTGCCAACAATGTGAAAGTCTTAAGTCCTTAATATTCTAATATTCCTTACAGGAATTACCCAGTAGGATGGAACAATTAAAAGCATGAAACACAAATAAAGACAGAAAGTAGTTGCCCTTATGAAAAATGACAGAGAAGAATATAATTCAAAGTGCTCCTTTGAAGAGAGATTCTCCTCCATAGAAACAGGCTTCGATTTCACCATGCTGCTACCAGTGCAGCTGGCCCAGTTTAAGTGCTTATTCTCTGTCCAAGAAATGAGACTCATATTTTATAACAGGTCATGACAAGCTTTTTCAAACAAAATTAAACTATTAGTGATTAGATGAAGCCAACTGGCCTTCTCCTCTCATTCTTCATTATAAATACCATTACTGGCACCATTCAAATGTTTGCATTATCTGACCACATAAAGTGCTTTTGAATAGGCAAGATCTGACTTCTTCCAAAGCTTGAAAGGAATATCTTTGTGTAAAGAATAACCTAACAGGCTTTCTTTCCACTTTAAGGAAGAAGAATTAGGAGACACTACTAAAATACAAATGTGTCTTGTCTTAGAAAAAAGGGAACTGTTTTTGTTTTTTTTTTGACAGGGGGAGGTTATTCTATTATCTGACCAAAACAAAAATATTGTTTTTTTAAAAAAATCTCATGACAAATTCAATTTAGGAAAAATATTAAAATCTGCACTGCATCTCGAGGGTGAGCCCCATTATTTAATTATCCTTGTCAAGTAATCAGTCTTTAGGGACTGATAGGCAGGCATTCAATGTGGAAGAGCAAATGAGCTCCGAGACTTACATTGCTGTGGTGGCCAATGCAGAACATGGGGATTTGGTTCTTAATGTGATAAATAGAGGTGGCGAGGAATGTTTTTGACAATATGGTTTTCATTGGGAAATGCTGATCCATCAGAATATGTTATATGAAAGGGTCACTTTCTATACATTTCCCATTTCAAAGCCAAACATTTTGAAATGGTCAAAACAACCTGGCTTCATATTTTTAAAACAAAAAGCTTCATTTTTCAGTTTGAAATCACTTTTTGATTTGAAAAGGAAGTTAATCTATCATAAATAACAGGCAAATACAAATCACTATCTAAACACATTTTCATTTACCTGATCCAAATTTTGGGAAGGGAGAGATTTTTAGTTTGTGAAAATGTACAAGATTTTACCAGTTTACCTGGTTCAGAAGAGGAAAGTTTTCAGAACCTCTAAAATTCTTGTGGGTGGGGAAAACTATTTTCTACACAGCTCACATGGAACTGGTGAGAAACTAGCCAATTCTGACGCTTATTTTGCCTGAAAAAGTTTTGAATAATGTACTACAAAGGAAGTGGCTGCATAAAGAGCAGAAAATAAAGCCACTTCCTCTGGGTACCAGTGAGAATTCTCTAAGAGCTGATACTGAAAATTATTTGGTAGGACAAGCCAGAAAAGGGTATTTTCTTGGGCAGGAGAAGAGAAAGATTCAAAATAAAATGGTTTGCTTTGTTCACCATTTTCTCTGTGTGGAATTTTTGCAGTTTTTTTCAATGCAAACTAATTTTTAAAAAATGTTTACTGAACAAGCATTGAAATTTTTGGATAGAAAATGAGCTAGTTTTCATATAAGAAAAGTTTTGGTGGAAAAGTTCCAACTAGTTGCACTATTTAGCTAATAAATTTATATAGGAAAGATGAGGAACAAAGTAACAGAAAGAAAAGGCTGCTGAACAAAGGGAACTGCTGAAATTCCCAATTAAAAATATATCCTCTCCAATGTGTTACAAATCTAAACTGCTACTTTGGGCAAGCGTTGAAGAGATGGAAGTTTAAAATTACTAGTAGAAAATTACTGTTAAAAATGACCAAACCCAGGCCCTTTTATTCTGTCAATGTAGGTCTCTTTGTCTCCGTGTTGCTGGTTGGCCACTACAGTACAATGTGGTTTATAGAAACAAATGTGGTGTAAAAAATCCAATACATGAATATCAAATAACTGCTCAGTTGCTAGGTTCAATGGTGATTCTAGTCTCAGGCTGCTATTCACTGGTGGAATTTCGCTACTTTTATAGAAGATTTATTTATGGAGAATTTTGTGAGGCGTTTGAGAATGGTGTTCAGAGAGCTGTTACTACTTACATTTGCCATAGGACTTACCAAGAGTTCGTAATAAAACAAATTGCATTCCTAGTGCAAAAGGCCGCTCACCATCTTCCACAGACCTAGCAGGGAAAGAGAACATCTTCTGAAAACAGTCTCAACACGTAGTCTTTTCAGTTTGTTTTGCCTGTACAGTCCTGGGTGTCTCCGGATGTCCTCCCCTTTGGCTCCTAAGCACAAACACAGTCAAGCAGCTCTGCATTCTGCCCTATATAGGCACTGCACTTGCAGCTTCCACTGGTCATGGTTCCCAGCCAATGGGAGCTTCAGAGCAGACAAATGGGGTGGGAGCAGCATGCGGAGCCCTATGGCTGCTTCTATCAGGAGCTGCTGCTGGCTGCTTTCAGGAGCTGTGCAAAGCCAAGCCAGGTAGGGAACCTGCCTTAGCTTCACTGTGTCAGCTACCATATTTTTAACAGGCTCTGGTAAAAAAACAGATACCTGGTAGCCCTACCTGGTCTATTATAACTGTCGCCCATGGAATGGGGGCGCCTTAGTCAAGGTGTCCTGCCATGTGCCAGTCTTCAGCTGCTAGACCCAGTCAGGTTCGGGAAGAACAGGACTTCTTCTTCTGCACGGGCTGCTCCTGGGGCTGGGTCAGACCCATCTCTGGGAACGTCCCCCAGCTGCAGAAAGTCCTGTGGCTACTGGCTGAGGGCCCACCTCTGAAGGCAGTGAAGCTGAGGAGCTTCCTGCAGCTGGGGGAGATTCCCAGAAGTGGGTCTGAAAGCAGCAGCATCCTCCCTCCCTCAAGAGCAGCTCATGCAGGAAAGAGGAAGTCCCACCCCTCCCCAGCACCATCGGGAGTAGCAGCTAGGGGACTCTGGGGCACAGTAGGAGTTTCTGGTTGGGGTGCCCTCAGCCCTGGCCTCCTCATCTCCAGGCCCAGCACTTGGAGGTTAAAGAGTCTTTGGGCTGGCTGGCAGGGGGGACCAGTCACAGCACTCCTGACCATAAGGCCGGATCTGCTCTTCAAATAACAAATCCCCATTCCCTGTGACCCTCACTTTTGTGCTGCGGCTAGCAGTGGTGCTGTCTTTAGAGCTGGGCACTTTGCCAGCAGCAGCATGGAAGTAAAAGTTGCAATCCCCCTACAATTGCTTTGTGACCTCTCACCCTATTTTAGGTTGGGATCTGCACCATTACAACAAACAAAATTTCAGATGCAAACATCTAAAACTGTGAAACTGATTATTTTTAAAACCCTATGATTGTGAAATTGACCAAAATGGACCCTGAATTTGGTAGGGCCCTCGTTATGGGTATAAATATAAGAGATCAAATCTTTAACAAATGTTAATTAGCATAATTCCATTGATTTCAACAGTGTTGCACTACATTATACCCTCCCGCTGTGGGTCTGGCTAACCATCCCGCTTATGTGATACAAACACTATCATGATTTGGTAATAAAGATATCTAGATTCTTACCTGAGTGTCACTATAATTGCTGATGGCTGAGCACATGCTGTTATAAGGGTAACTATGAAAAGAAATATTAGGAATGGGATAAGTGTACTGCAAGTCCGATCACACTTCCCAGACACAGCATAGCCATTCTCATTCAGGTATGTCTTGACAATAACCACCCTGAGCTGACCGCGTTGTCCCACAGTTGGTGGTGTGATAACTTGGCGGCTTTGGACACAGGCACATTCAGTATAATTTCTTACCTGAGAAAAGCAAAAGAGGAGAAACATCAAATATTGTGATTTTTTTGTCTCTTCAACAAAGACCATGTGTCATATTTACCACATAGATATTTTTAACCTCTGTAGTGAAAAACTACCACTTAATGTCCCTACAGATGAACCTCTGTTGTCCAGGACTCTCTGGTCCAGCAACATCCCTTTGGACCATGGATGTTGCTGGACTAGAGAGCCCCCGCACAGAGGTGGCTGGCAGTTGGGAGCACAGCCGGCCAACACAGCAGCAGAGCCCTCAAGACACCAGAACCTACAGCCGGATGGGCTGGGAAGCCGGTGGGGGCACTGGAGTCCATGGGGGATGTGGCAGGGGCAGCAGAACTTGCAGTGGGCCAGGAAGGCAGCGGGGCTGCTGGAGTCTAGATTGCAGGGGGAGGGGATCTCTGAGCCCACAGTTGATGGGGCTGGGAAGACACAGGGGCCACCAGAGTCTGCAGTGCGGCAGGGGAGAAGGCAGATGTAGAGCCAGGAAGGGGGAGAAGCTTCAGAGCCCACAGCTGGCAGGGCTGCAAGCACCCACAGGTCCGCCACAGGAGTTCGCGGGACTGTGGAGCCTGCAGGATGGCTGGAGCCAGGGGAACCGAGGGCAGCGGAGCCAGGTAACTGGGGAAAGGAGCCCAGCAGAGAGGCTGGTGCTTCACCTCCCCCAAGATCTTCCTTGGCCCAGAAAACTCTGAGGGTATGTCTACACTACCCTCCTAGTTCGAACTAGGAGGGTAATGTAGGCATACCGCACTTGCAAATGAAGCCCGGGATTTGAATTTCCCGGGCTTCATTTGCATAAGCGGGGAGCCGCCATTTTTAAAACCCCGCTGGTTCGAACCCCGTGCAGCGCGGCTACACGGGGCTCGAACTAGGTACTCCACGAGGTGTACCGGTAGTTCGGAATAGGAAGCCTAGTCCGAACTACCTAGTTTTAGCCCCGTGTAGCCGCACTGCACGGGGTTCGAACCAGCGGGGTTTTAAAAATGGCAGCTCCCCGCTTATGCAAATGAAGCCCGGGAAATTCAAATCCCGGGCTTCATTTGCAAGTGTGGTATGCCTACATTACCCCGCTAGTTCGAACTAGCGGGGTAGTGTAGACATACCCTGAGAGAACTGGACTAGGGAGGTCCAACCTATACTATTAAGTTTGCTTGACACTTCCCATCAGTCACTTCTAACATTGCCAAACTTTAACCCTCTGTACTGAAATTTTCCATGTGGTCTGCTTTAGGCTGGATTTTGTTTCTAATTCAGGCCAGTGGTTCAATCTTTTCTGAGAATGAGGCGAGGGGTTATGGGTGGCTCAAGTTAAACATTCCTGTGATCTTTTCTCGGAACAGTTCTAGTGCCTTCCTAGCTTTTGAAGATGGGATTGGGAATGAGGTAGGGACGTGGCTTTTGTGTCAGGGTGTGTCATCTGACCTCCTAGTAAAAATCTTTCCTCCTCTGGCCCAGTTCTTAGGATCTGAAAAATTTCAGTATGCACTTCAAAATCACAGCTGACCAATCTCGGAGGAGTATTTCTTCATTGACAACTCCACGTCCCCTCACAGTTGCCTTCCCCACAGACTGACTGAGCAGTTTTCAGTCCTGGGCTAAAGGGCTAAAGTTTGGCTTTCCCTGTCCTTGCTGCTCTGGCTACTTTGGGCTGGCACCAGGCACTAGTACAGGCAGTCCCCGGGTTACGTACAAGATAGGGACTGTAGGTTTGTTCTTAAGTTGAATTTGTATGTAAGTTGGAACTGGCTCCAGATTCAGCCGCTGCTGAAACTGATCAGGGGCTGACTACAGGAAGCCCTAGACAGAGTTGCTCTGCCCCTGGCTTCCTGGAATCAGCTGCTGATCAGTTTCAACAGTGGCTGAATCTGGACTCCTGGGACAGAACAGCTGGGGCGCTGCCGGGTAGGTCCCCGCAGGACCAATCCGGCAGCACCCCAGCTGCTCTACCCCAGGCGTCCCGCAACAAAAGCCTGGTCTGCTGGGGGGGGGGGCGCACTAGCTGCGCTTCCTCCCCCCCCAGCACAGCAGGGAGACCCAAGCAAAGCCGCACAGGCAGCGGGACCCCGCTGCCAATGCAGCTTTGCTCCTTTGCCCCGGAGCAAAGCCGCACAGGCGGCGGGGTCCCCCGCCTCTGCGGCTTTGCTCCTGTCTCCCTGCTGTGCTGGGGGGGAGTGCCCTCCCAGCACATCAGGGAGACCCGAGCAAAGCCGCACAGGCGGCGGGACCCCGCTGCCCATGCGGCTTTGCCCCGGAGCAAAGCCGCAGAGGCGGGGAACCCCGCCGCCTGTGCGGCTTTGCTCCGGGGCAAAGGAGCAAAGCCGCACGGGCAGCGGGGTCCGCCGCCTGTGCGGCTTTGCTCGGGTCTCCCTGCTGTGCTGGGGAGTCTCCCCCAGCACACCAGGAAGACCCGGAGCAGCTTTTCTCGCCCCGGAGGATGCGGTGGTGGGACCGCTGCGCTCTGGGCGGTCCCGCCTCCCGCGAGCTCCGGGGCGAGAAAAGCCCCGTTCGTAAGTGCGGATCCGACATAAGTCGTATCAGTGTAAGTCGGGGACTGCCTGTAATGTGCTCTCAGTGCCCATCCTACCCCCCGCTGGCACACAGGCAGTGCGGAGCAGGAAACTGTCTGTTCTGAATGCAGAGGGGACCAAAACCAGACGGGGGAAAGGGTATATGTAGTTTGGAACAAGGAGTCTGGTGTCATTGGATGGAGTGGGGCAAGAAGCTGGACTGGGTGGGCAAGGATACTACGAGTGGGGGCCAGGGTTTGAAGAAGAAGGTCTGGGATGGGAAGCTGGTCAGGGAAATGAAGGATAGTGAAAATGAGGAGGCTGGAGACTGGGACTGGGAACCAGTGTGGGGTGGGATGTACACAGATTTTACAAGGAGTAGGGGTGCACAGGCAGTAAAGGGAGTAGCTGGGTAAAGAGCCTAGCACAAGAAGCTAGGGAGGGAAAGGTTGCAGCAGAGAGACAGGGAGGAGACGGAGGAAGACTTAGGAAGAGATGAAGACTGGGAGCCAGTACACGGTTAAGCAGATAAGGGAGAGGAGAACTGAGCCTAGCTGGGCAAAAGCGACGAGGAGTCCTGTGGCACCTTATAGACTAACTGAAGTGTAGGAGCATAAGCTTTCGTGGGCAAAGACCCACTTCGTCAGAAGCATGTAGTGGAAATTTCCAGAGGCAGGTATAAATATGCAGGCCAGGATCAGGCTGGAGATGACGAGGTGGATCCAATCAAGGTGGATGAGGCCCACTTCTAGCAGCTGATCTGGAGGTGTGAATTCCAAGAGAGCAGAAGCTGCTTTTGTAGTTAGCGAGCCATTCACAGTCTTTTGCAGATTCAGACTAACACGGCTACCCCTTTGGTAGCTGGGCAAGGAGACCAGGGCGGGGATGACAAGCCTGAGGAGACGAGATGGGTACTATGTGGCAAGGAAAATGGAGCTGGGACACGAAGCCAGCAGCAGGAAAGCGACAGGTCAGGGACAGTTGCAGGAGACAGAGCAGAAGAGATTCAGTATTTCCAACCCAGAAAATGTAGGACATGAGCAAGGCCCAGCCCATCTAACACTGTGCTCGTGCTGCAAATCCAGCTCCCCTGCTACAGTGGAGTACAATTCCTACAACTGCAGTGGTCTCATGACCGTTTCCAAAGCAGCCCTTTGGTTGGTGGAGGTTCACTCAGTGTGAGTTATTTTTGATATAATTGGCATTAACTCACGCTCAAAATTCCAACATTGCTGCAGGCTGGGATAATGTCATGGACAATCGGTGCTCCTATCATTTTGAAACACAGAGAAATTCATGCACAGGGGGCACTTGTGGATGAGACTCTCTGAAGCTGAGAAGAAGGAAGAAGTGTGCCTGGGAGCTAGTACACTTCCCCTTTCTGTATCCATCCACTCAGCCCAGATCTGCTGAGCTTTGGCCCCATAGTATTACACACTCACCCCAGTGCTATGATTTCCAGCACCGATACAGCCAGCCAGACATGGATTGAAGTATGTTATTCCGTCTGATCCACAAACGGGCTCGTACTCATGAATTTTACATCCACAGTTAACATTACAGCTGCCTGTCAGATTTCTATGTGCCATAGTGAGTGTAGGACTGAGGAGAGGAAAAGAGATTACATTAGAATAGCATGTTAAATATGTGCAGAGAAATTACCCCTTTCAATTTGTCTGTAGTTATTTAGTGATTTTAGTATTAAAAAGGTTGCAAAGATTAGTTATTTATTTGGATGTGAGTAACATAAAAGCATGCCAATGCTGCTCTTTAGGCTTCAGTGACTTTAAATGAAATGTGCAATGCAAAAAATCCTTACAAAACTGAAAGAGCACATCTCCCCCTGATAGCACCCACCATTCAGAAACTAATGATTAGTTATATTTTGCCCTGCAGTGCTACACAGTAGCCCCAATCCCATTGCAGGACCCAAGTAAATCTTAAATTTCCCAACCCAGCATGTTCCCCAAAGAGCCTCAACTCCCTGACCCCTCAAACCTGCCTTACATGAAGGATTTTGCTGTGGGCTTGAAGGTCAACAAATTTGGGAGGGGGAGGGTTCAATGGGAAAGGAGAGAATGCCAGAGCTGAGGAACACACAGGGAGCATAGTGCCAGCAGCAACCTCTCTTATTGGTTACAGAAGCGTCAGCCAATCAGAGCTACAGCAGAATGGCACAGGAAGACAGACAGTCTTTGATAGATGGGTCCCAAGCCATTCAGATTTTTAAATATCAGAACCAATGCCTTAAATTCCAGTCTGAAGCCAATAGGCAGAGAGTGCAGGTCCCAGAGCACTGGCGTCACATGCTCATGGCAGGAGACGACACTAAGCAAAGCAAGCTATCCCACTGTACATAAGCTTTAGCTTCTAAATGGATTTAAAGTAGAAAGTCCATCGCTGCAGCCCTTTCTAAGGGTGATCGAGGCACAAACTGCACGAACGCAGCTCCCATCTGAAAGGAAAGATTGCAGCCTCTCAGCCAAACGGAAACACAAAAAGCAGCCCAAGTTAACACTGCTGTTGGATTATTTACATGTAGACCCTACCAAAATGCCAACTGTGGTTACCACTGATGGCCAAATACCATTAGAGTAGGGGCTGCTACCGCCTCCTCCAACTCTTCCTGTTGCTCCCTCAGCCACCATAATCACCCCAGTCTTATACAGATGGAGTCTTAGTCATCCATATCTCACTGTGACCCAAATCATGAGAAAGACACGTGGCCATATTCTGCATTGGGCAAGATAGAGCTATAAAACTGGGGTTTTCCAGCATGCTGAAAATGCTTCAACCCACATCTAGTTATTAACTGTCTTAGGAAGGAAAAATAAAATAGGATCATTCTAGTAGCCTACGAGAACTCTCAAGGTAGAAAAGCAAGTGCCCAACACTACCATCTGTAAGCCGCAAAGGAACAAACCCACTGAAGTCTGGCTCCATCCACTCCCAGCAGGGACTGCAATCCAACACTGACTGGAATGAAAGCAGCTGGGGGATCTATTCATATCAACATGAATAGCTGGTCTTCATTAATTGCCAAGAGACGGTCATCAGTCAATGCAACAATATGTTATTTTGTATTATGAAGTAATGCTCTTGTGTCAACAGCATGTGTCTAATGTTCTTGGGCAAGATGAAGGCATGGTGTGTGATACAAAGAAATTACAAAATGACAATAGCGCTACAAGATGAGTCCCAGAAATCACTGAATGAAAGCAACGGTGTAAACTGGATCATAAACAGTGAGTATAGAGAAACAAAGTTTAAAACACCAGACTTGAATAAAAAGGTGAAATCTGCATAGGAGGATGTTCTTAAACACAGGGTAAACAGCCTATGTCATCCAAGTTTAAATTAGACACCTCTTGGAAGAGCTATCACAGAAGATAAAAGGAACAGACCCTTACGACCCCCTTCGTCCTTATTAATAGGAAAGTATGAGACAGTAGAAGGGTTACCCTGTGTTGCTTGGTCCTTCAGGGCAGAGACTGGGGGCATAGGGGGTTGCAGGAGTCAGGATTTGTGGGTGAGGAGGGGCTCAGGGCAGAGGCTATGGGTGTGTTGGGGGGGTGCAGGTGTCAAGGTTGGGGTTGAGGAGAACCTCACAACTGCAGGTAACTGAGATATTGTTATTTCCTGTTTTCAGTATATCGCCCTTTTACAATGGTGATAGGTTGTTTTTTTTAGTGAAGAACATTATATTTACATCTGTATTTCGATTGAACTTTCTAGGCTTTCCATATTGCTGAATTCATTTAACTAATGGAAGAACAGAGGATGCAGCATTGAAGGTATTGGCTAATTGCTTCCTGTGATTCTCTAAGGGTACTTATACACTAGCCCCCTAGATCGATCTAGGGAGGCTAATGAGGGTGACCGGAATTGCAAATCAAGCCCAGGATTTAAATATCCTGCGCTTGATTTGCATGTTCCCAGCCAGTCGCCATTTTAGAAATTGACTAGCCCAAAGTAACTGCCCGCATCTATATGTGGCAGTGAAACAGGATTCTGATTTAAAGCCCTAACTCCAATTAGCTGGTATGCCTCCTGCAATGATATTTAAATCCCGGGCTTGATTTGCAATTCCAGTCGCCCTCATTAGCCTCCCTAGATTGATCTAGGGGGCTAGTGTATACGTACCCTAAGTTTGATTTGTAAATTTCATCTGGCTCTGCAATACTGAGAGTTTAAGCGAATGCTTTATGCCAACAAACTTATTTCACTTGCTCATACATAACAATTTACAGATTATTGGCTTTTTGACCAAGGCACTAAGAGGAGACTCCTCCTGTCAGTGGGTGAGAAGGGGAGAATTAGCATGGTTCTATTACGGGAGCAGGCAGCTAAATTCGGGCAGAAGGTCCATTTCTCCTAAATAGCATAAAGGCAGAGTGTGGTAAATGAACAGGGAGTGGTATGAGCTAAGTGCAAGGGCATTGAGGGTGGGAGGGCAGAGACGGGCACATGAAAACTACCTCAACAAATTTACTTTTTTCTAAAGAGTTTATTACAGAATTGGGCTCTGCCTAAAATTTCCCTTTAACTATATTGTTAATGGCTTATTACTGTCACTAAGGATGTCTATTATATGGCAGTTGATGTCACTCATCTCAACATATTCCATTGGTCATCTTTCATGAGGTATATGCAGTCTTGGAAGAAATCATTGTTAATAAACTGTTGTGATGGATAATATTGACCTTTAAGCATTACTGTAGATTTTTATTTCCATTTTCACAGGTACATAAAATGATGGGTTCTGAGTATTTATTTATTTTTATCTACTTACGATTTTTACAGTTGTGGGGAATTACTGGGGATCAGGCAATTATTTAATGACAGCAGACATTGATATTTAAAAAGTGAAATCTTTATAAACTATTAAAAACACTGCTCAAGCATAGAGGTGTGTAATCAGGAAGACCAAAGCACAATTGGAGTTGCAGCTAGCAAGGGACGTAAAAGATAGTAAGAAGGGTTTCTACAGCTATGTTAGCAACAAGAAGGTTAGGGAAGATGTGGGACCCTTAGGCTATGTCTAGACTGCATCCCTCTGTCGGCAGAGGGATGAAGATTAGGCAGGTAGACATTGCAAATGAGTCAGGAATTTAAATATCCCGTGCCTAATTTGCATAATATGAACAAATCATATTCAAGGCAATTTTAGGTTCATTTTACTTCCAGAGGGTGTCACGGCATTTCAGCTGACAACAGATAATCGCTGCAACCCCTTCCTTAATAAATAATATACCTACAGTTTCTGTCCCCATTTCCTGCTTCTTCAGCCCAACAACATTACGCTGCAGCACATCCCAAACATCATTTCACTCTACAGCCTGACCCTCAGCACTAGGCCACACCTCTCTGAGTCACATCCAGGAGGGCTTTAGCACAGGAGATACCAGGCCAGCTTACAACGGAGGAGTCTTCAGGGTCTGGTTTCCCTAGCTCTATGTCTGCATTCTGCTGACAATGAAGTATAAAGCAGACACATAACACCACAAGAAGACGGATCCAGTATTTATTTTCTTATTTGATTTTTTTTCCTCTCTTCCTTTTCTCACAGTTTCCCTCTCTGGGTATGGCTACACTAAACAGTTTTTCCAGGATACCGAACTGTTCTGTGTCCAGAAAATACATTTGCTCTTCCACTTTTTTGCAGAAGAGCAAACGTGCTCTTTCAGAAGCCCCAATATTCCTACTTCCCCGAGAAATAAGGGGGCTTCTGAAATAGGGGGGTTTCTGACATTTGGCCCATCTAGCTAGGCCAAATTTTGGAAAAGCCTCTTCCGACAAGAGAACAAAAAAAGCGGCAGTGTAACCGTACCCTCTGATTTGCATCTGGACTACTCTCTGTTCCCTCTCTTACCCCATTTTTTTATGTGAGAGTTTTCTCTCTTCCTATTCTGCTTTCTTCATTGTGTCTCCACATGGAACACAAACCCACTAGTTTAAAACTGAACTTTCAAACCCAAGATATTTGAGTAGGTTTGCTATCATGCCAAATAAGTTCAAACACCTATCCCCTTCATGCTCAGACAAGATCATACAGTTAAATGATGTATTTATCTGACTATATTCACTGAGTTCTTGTTTAAGTAATGGACTTCAAAAAATAGCTCATTTTAAAATAAAATAAAATAAAATAAAATAAAATAAAATAAAATAAAATAAAACAGCTAAATTTCTCACAGGTTTTTGCAAATAGCTGGCATTGCAGTCATTGATACAAAGACACTTACCCGGTAGTGTATGGTATATTTATACCCCCTAAATTAATGCTTTCACATCCAACAATGAAAAGCGTTGAAAAGCACAACAAAGACACGCCACTGCAGATCATAGCCAGCTTTGCAGACTCTCTTGCACCAAGTTTGAGTTTTTTTATAATGTAGCCACCTAGCACAATGCCAACACCAGCACTTGGGACAATAATCACACCTGTGTGGAGGAAAGCGAAATGTAAGATAACTGTGGAAAGAGACTTGAAAATAAATACTGGTTTTACCCACTAAATGTGATTATGACAAATTCCATAAGATGGTCCTCACTGACTCTCTGCCAGCAAACTGAGTCAGAATTTTTAGAGCTCTGGACTGATGTCAAAGGATTAAATAAATCTTCCTTATGACTTTCCCGGCAGCAGAAAAGGAAATATTGCATATACAAGCAGAAACTGTGATTTGTATTCATTTTAGGGTTGTGATGGGTGTGACAAAGAGAGTCACCCACCAGGAGAACAGAAGCTTTTAAACTCCCAAAAATGAGCAGTTAAGCCAACTGATTGCATACTGTATCATTGTATTATAAAAATATAGAGAGTAAGCTCGTAGTGCTTTGAACTTGATTGTCATTAGGAGATAGGGAGACAGACTGTGGTTATGAACCTAGGTATTTGTGCATACAAAAACTGTGCTCATAATCTAAACTAATATGTCAATTACACCTCACGGCAGGACAGGGGACAGTTAATTGTGAAGAGGCACCTCTGAACCCAGGTGCTTACACAAAACTGGACTGAAGCAATGCTCCATTGTCCAGTGCAGGAAAATACAATGATGGACCATTAGCATTGATGGGAAAATATTTAGACTTTCTGGCTATCAGGTTAAGAGGGGATTTCTGCACTACCAATAAACATTGGTCACCATGCCAGATCAAGAGGTGGGGCTGGAGGTGAAGAAAATCCTTTTAAAAACAGGCTAGAACTAAGGTTTGTCTTTAATAAACTGGCAGGACGCTATCCATAAGCACCGGATCTCAACTACAGCTGAGGAGATACTAAGAAGCTGTTCAAAGGGAATAAATAACTTGTATTAGAAAAGGGATGCTATCTCGTACAGAACTGTAAAGCCTACTGGTTGTGTCTGGTTATTTTCTGTGTGATTTGTATGTCTGCCTTCCCTTAATGTTTTATCTTTGAATCTCTGATTTCCTATTAGGTACACTTTGTGGTTTATTTTTAACCTTACAACAGCTCTGGTGTGCAAGCTGAGCAGCATGTGTATGCCAAAGTGGGCTGGTTCCAAACATTTGCAAGTGATGAACCAGAAGGGAATGTTCCAACTGTCTGGTGCTTGAGATCTCAGGGAAGAAGGAGACTCAGGACCAAAAGGGCTCATGATGTCACCTGGCAAGAAATAGGTAGGCTGATGAGAGCCGGGGAAGACCTTAGGCTTGTGGGCTGGCTACTAGTGTCAAAGAATCAAAACACAGCTGTTCAGCACAAAGATGACAAAGGTGACAGACCTCTTACTCCTCGGTGTAGTCCTCTAAACATCACAAGGGGTAATGCAGATTGGTCCAGTTTAAATTAATGAAATTCCAAAGAATTAGTTCAAATGTTGGAGTAATGCTTTTCTTACTTCCATGGTGAGTCCCAGTAAAATACATGTACAGGCTGAACCTCTCTAGTACAGAACTCTGGTCCGAAAACATCTGTCGTTCAGAATGATTTTTACTTAGCCAGATGTCCACTTTTCATGGGCGTGGCCAAGTTTCTCACAGTCCCATAAAGTTTGTTTAGAGCACCAGTCCTAGCCCGCAGTGTTCTGTGCTGTTATTTAGCTATAATTTACCCCTAAATGTCTTCTAAGAGTGGACGTGTTAGTAACGCTGCTAGACAATATTGACCTCCCACGGTCTGGAAAATTCTCTGGTTCGGAACTGGTCAGGTCCCAAGGGTGCTGGACTAGAGAGGTTCAACCTGTACTAACCTAAACCTCCAGTGTAGGACCAAACTTCAGAAGCTTACTAAGTTCTGACAACCTAATAAGTCTTTTTTCTAAGAGCTCTGTAAACTTTTATAGTCATAGATACTAACCAGCTGACATCAAGATTCTGGTATCTTTAATCATGTTGTGCAATACCATGTTTTATGAGTGGTCGCATTGATTTTTAACAGCATGCTGTGCGAGTGAACATATCCAAATCTGGTCTTTGGTATTCAACCACTTGAAAGACTTGGCACTTAAAACTTGGAACACAATAAACTTTAAGCCCTGACACATTTTTAAATGAAGAGCTGTGACTTTGAACATCAGTTGGTAGAGTTGTGATAGGGCCACAGGCTAGCTCGGTCTCCTAATGCCCTGTGGAGTTGCTAAACCATGCAAACGTCCTGTTTTTCCTGGATTCGCCTGGCTTTTACAGCTCATTGCTGCTTTCTGTGGATCTTTAAGTGATGGTCTTGTTCACAGAGATTCATTCAGCATCAAATATGAATTTAGACATAGGTGGTGGGTTACATAGGCAAGGGAAGGCATTGCCTTCCCAAAACTGCCTACGCTTTGCCAGCTGGGGGCCCAGGAGGGCTGGGGCCACAGAGTGGCTGATGAACTGTCTGGCCAGCCAGGAAGGATTGGGCTGCTGCATGGCTGCCCCAGGCACTCTGTCCACCTGGGAAAGGTAGGGCCAACCACCTGCTGGAATTGGGGGCAGTAACCTGGGGTGGGGGACAGTCTTGACTTCACAGTTTGGGAGGTTGTGGAAGGGGCAGGGCCTCTGGCTTGCCTTCCCGAGCTGGGCCTTCACCCCTCACCCATGAATTTAGGAGTTTTCAGTCAGTTGTATCTACTGAGAGGGGGCTGAAAAGATAATGATAGGCTTCCTTATTTTCTTGAATTAGAACTTGTAAAAAAAGTCTATTGCAAAACATTTTGTAATATAGCTGCAATCATAATAGAACAGTTTCATCCTCCCCTGCTTTACCCACAAACACTGGCAGAAGGAAATCTCTGTAACAAATGTGAGGTTGGAAATGTGAAAATGAATGTTAATAAATAAGTGCCACAATCATTGTTACCAACCATGAACCTAAGATTTTAATTATTCTTTGAAATCAGAAAAACCTCTCAGGCTCTCAACAGAGTGGGCTTTAATATCTTTAATATTTTCTAAAAGAATCATATTATCATAGAATAATAGGACTGGAAGGGACCTCGAGAGGTCATCGAGTCCAGCCCCCCGCCCTCAAGGCAGGACCAAGCTCCGTCTACACCATCCCTGACAGATGTCTATCTAACCTGTTCTGAGAATGTCTCTTCTACAGGAACAACTTCAGAGTTGTTAGTTCCTATGAGAAAAAACAATTGGATATGAATTGGAGAACAGTTTCAACCCTGCCACCCATTCTGAACATTTCTCTCAATTTATCAAAAGGATAAATAGAGAAACGGTAACTTGATTAACTGAGTCCACTAGGCAGTACCCAATCTGAGAAACTTATTCTATATGAAGGTAGCACACAAACACAACTGAAGAGCAAGACAATTTGGAACACTCTTTAAGCATCATTCCTTAGCTACATCAATTTACAGCAAGTAAGGATCTGGCCCTGTGTACTGTCTGTCTTGTTGCTTTACCCAACTTTCTACAAAAATCCCCTCACATTTCCTTCTCCTTCCCCACTCCCTATAAATTACTTTCACTCTTCCAGTTACCTCCTTCTAACCCATTCCTTACTCAGTGACCTCGCATTCTCTTTCTGGACAGTTTTTCAGTTATTACAGAAAATGGTGCTGCTCTCCCATCCACTCTAGGCCAGCCTGTCCTTGGTCCTAGAAGAGGAGCTGAGGGGTAAAGGAAAATGCTTGTCTTCCCCTGCCCCCGACCTCATTTTCCACCATTCATCCCACTCAGGAAACAATTGCAAACCCTTCACTCAAAGAACACATATATGCTTCCTCTACATGTTGCTCAGTATAGTGTGAAGCTTGGAATACAATTTTGCCCCCTATGTAAAGCAGAACTTGATACTTACATTTTTTTTCATTCATACAGATATGTAAAATGGAAGGTAATAAACTCTCAAAATAAAACAACCATTACTACAATAGGCTTTTCCAGAGGAGCTTTCAAAGTATGGTAAGTGCAACTAATTGACGTATTCACTTTTCACTTTCACAAGTTATATAATGGAACAAAACTGAGATTTGACAGTAAGGCAGAATACTGCACTTAGCTTTATTTTATAGGAATTTTTGTGTGTGCACAAAATATGCTCCTGTATATCATGCTCCAAGGCAAGATCAATTTTCAGTCTGCAAATTTTGGGCTCTGTCTTTTTTTGCCGTTATCAGAATACTGCCACACTTGAAGCTCTCCTATAGGAGAAAAGGTGATCATAACTGCTACTAATAGAACCTTGCAATATTTGCTACTAGTGTTGCATTTCCATGGGAAGTAGCAAACAGATTTTCAAAATCAATTCTGTGGGTGCGTCTACACAGCAGGGCTAAAGTCGAATTAAGCTACGCAACTTTAGCTGTCATTTGTGTAGCTTAAGTTGAAATGGTTTAATTTGGTTTTTAGCGCTGTCTACGCAGCAGGAAATCAAAGGAAGAACAGTCTTCCTTCGACTCCCCTTATTACTCATGAAATGAGAGTTACCATGAGTTGCAGAAAGAAGTCCTCAAGCTTGACATTATTTCAAAATAAAGGCTTGTAATGTAGACACGCATTTTGTTATTTCAGAATAATGTCAGTTATTCCAAATATAATGCTGCTGTATAGACATGCCCTGTGTGAGTTATACATTCCACCTTTTCTAAAAAAGAAGTAGAACTAGTTTACCATAGATTACTATATTTAGGAACAGCAGAAGTTAATAGTGAATGCAAAACAGTTTAGATTGAAAAATGATTTGAATTATAAACTTTTTTGTTTGCACAATTACATGATCTACCAAATCAGTTTATTTTCTGAGATGAAATTTTCCAAGTTTAGCCTCTGCCCTTAAATCAACTTATTTTTATTGTTTGATTTTAGAAAGTTTAAGAGCTTAAAGTGTGATTTTTTCTTTTTTGTTTGTTTGTTTTTTTATTAGTTCACTGTGGGTGGAAAAAATACATTTTTCCTGTTTAAAAAATTCTAATCGTTTAGATTTTTTTAAATAAAAGACTACAGTAAAGGAAACTCAAGTTCAAAACTTGAAATCTGGCATGGATTTAATCCTCGCTGAAGGCTAATGCCTTTGCTTTGTTTAAGAAAAGAAACAATGAAATTTAACAAAAATGGCTGTTTGTAATTGTCAATTAAAAAATGCACTGTGCAAAATCTTATTTACATCTCCAGCTGGCCACACAAACATAGATGCACTGAACATATGTGTACAGCTAACTAAGTGCACAGATGAAATATAGATATTTCGGTTCAAATGATTTACAAATTATACTACTGCTAAAGCTAGAAGAGCTTGTGAACTCATGGTACGAGTAATTTACAAGCACCACTGGTATAAGAGTGTACACAGGCTACCACCAGATCTTCTTTTTTCTTTTTACATTCAAAAGAAATCTAGAACAATTAAATGTTATTAAATAGCTAAAGAAAATTACTTACTTGGCATAGCAGTAAGTGAGGAATTGTGAATTTCTGAGCATCACAATTACTCCCTAAGCATCTTCTCTGGGGCAGTGTAGCTATACACTGTTGCATACTCGGGACCCAGCAAAGGCTCAATAGAGTCCTAATTTTTTGGAATTTCCCAAACTCTGCATACTTTGTCTGACATGACTGTTCTATTGGTACTCATTCTTATGTGTATACAGCCTCTAAAATGAGTTATGTAGCAATAATTCCATCAAGATTCCCAGCTGTGCCATAAACCATGAAAGCAAAACTCTCTAGTGGTTTGTGTAACCACTAGAACCACCAGCAGGAAATAGATACCCCAAAATCATATCTGCCATTACATTTTTCATGAGAGATGAAGTCAGTAATATCTTTCATTGGACCAATTTCTGTTGGTGGAACGGACAAGTTTTCAAAAGCTACACAGAGCTTTTCACCAGGTAACCAAGTGTTTGTTCAGGAGACCTGAAGAAGAGCTCTATGAAGCTCAAAAGTTTGTCCCTTTGACCCACGGAGTGTCCAATAAAAAAAGTATTATCTCATCTCTCTTCTGTCTCTCAGTATTATATCACTGCAAGCATATGTATTAGATATAATTAATGCCCTGAGCAGGATGCCTCTCCCTTTTCCACCGGCTTCTACAGAGAACTCCCACTGCTGCTACTTCCCACTGTGTCTATCAGGATCCCAGACTAGATAAACACCCAAGATTCCCACTCAGATTTTCTTTCCTTTCCTGGATCCATGCAGCCAGATAGCTTTCTCTCCTCCTATAGCTCTCCCTCGTCTACTGGAGTGACAATGCATGGTCAGTCCACTGGTACTTCACTCACCCACAGGGGTATAGTGGGGGGAGGCAAGGAGATAATTTATCTTGAAGTTAGAAGTATTTAAATAATGGCAGGGATTTTTTTTTGTCATATTGCTTTCTACTAACATAAGAACTGCCACACCAGATCAGATGAACAGTCCTTCTAGTTCAGTGGCAAATAACATGGGCTTCAAAGACAGATTTAAAAAAAAAAAACTTGAAATTGGCAATTATTGAGTAGCTTGCCTATAAAGGAAGATTCTTCCTATCATTCTCAAGTTAATAGTTGACCTGTTCTGAAGCCTGGGTATTTATGTCCCTCCCATTTTCATCCTTTTAAAAAAATCTTGCTAAACTCCTTGCTTCAATAATAATTCGTGACTATGAGTTTCATAGAGTCATTGTGAATCTCAGGAACTATGAAATGTGTATGTATATTGCACTGAAAGAGATACACTGGAACTGTGTCAGAACCTGAAAAAAAATACGAACATTAATTACCTTTAAGTGAATTAGTTTTTCTGATTACAGAAATGAAAAGATACTGAAAGGGAAAAGCTGGAAAGGTTTTCCTTCTAAAACTAGTGCATATTGGAAGAAATTCACAATAGGCCATACAGGGAAAGATCTGGGTTTATTATTGCTTCTTCTGTTATTATTTCTTCATTATTTTTGGAGCTTCAGGGGATACCACCGAGTTACTCTGTTACAGGAAAAAAAAAAACCAAATGGTCTGGTAGCACTTTATAGACTAACAAAACACATAGATGGTATCATCAGCTTTTGTAGGCAGAAATGGGCTGTGCCCACGAAAGCTCATGATACCATCTATGTGTTTTGTTAGTCTATAAAGTGCTACCAGACCATTTGTTGTTTTTTTCATTATTTCTGAGTATCAAAAATAGTGGTGGATGCCTTTCAAAGATGTGGTCCCTGTCCTGGAAGGCTGACATTTTAATAATGGTGTGTCAAAGAAGGCAGGGTTAATTACCAACCAAAACAGGGGAGAAAGGATGAATATTATACCAGCATAGTGGACCTTAGTCACTCTCTGGTGGCTGAATAAAATAAGAGGTTTATAAGTGTGTTACCAGATCAGACCTTTTCTCTGAAGCAGTAGAGCAGGGGTGAGAAACAGAAGGGGCTGGATGTGGCCCCCGGTTGCCTGGATCCGGCTCCCAAGGTTCAGGTCTCCTCCTCCAGCATTGGGGAGCCATGCTGGTGCTGCAGCCCCTCCGTCGCCCCACCGCAGGGATGGCGCACACAAAATCTACTAGCCTGGGGCTCCCTAGCCTCTGGTGTGCGAGGGGAACATGGGGAGTGTCTTTCTCCTTCTCAGTTGGAGGCCACATCAGTGAGGCTCTGTCTAGACTTCAGGCTTCTTTCTGAAGAAGTTTTTCCAGAAGAGATCTTTTGAAAAAACTTCTTCTGAAAGAGTGTCCACACTGCCAAAGCGCACTGAAAAAGCAATCTGCTTTTCCAAAAAATAGCACCCACACTGAACGGACACTATCTCACATTTAAGCTGTGATTGCTATGAACGGAGTGGCCACTAGGGCACCTGTGCTTTTTCCTCTTCCTCTTCTTTCAAAAGAACTCCCTCTTCCCTATCTTCTCTTTCATAGAAAGAGGTTTACCGATGTCAGAAAAACCCCTCTGTTCTTTTGATTTTTTTTTCTAAAGAACGCGATTGCAGTGTGCACATAAGTGAAGTTTTTTTAAGAAAACCAGCCATTTTTCTGAAAAAACTTTGTAGTGTAGACATAGCCTGAGGGTTTGTTTGTTTGTTTCTCACTAGTGTGCAGCCCCCGACTGCTTTTTCTGTAATTCATCGGTCCCTGACCCAAGTAATGTTTCCCATCTCTGCAGTGGAGCATCATGCATTTAGAGCCAGCGTCTCCAGGTTCAGTTCCACAGATGAGTTCAACCAGGGGCTTTGTTACACACAGAGATATGTAAGAGGCCTGTTACTTGGGGAGGTATGTACATGTCCTGATAACTTCGTATGTTTTTAATGTTGTATTTCTTTCCCTCAGTTCTGAGAGGCGATGCAGAAGACATGAGTTTTAGGAGGGATTTGAAGAAGAAGAGGAGAGAGCTGGGTTGGTGAACAGGTTTGTGGAGGGCATTCCATGCATGGGAATGCAGAACGTAGCCCAGACGAAAGCACAAAGATGTTTCTAAGAGAAGTAAATAAGGCCGTGTCCAGACTCAGGGGTTTTTTCGGGAAAAGTAGCCTTTTCCCGAAAAAACTTCCCCTGCGTCCAGACTCAAGCCGCGTTCTTTCGAAATTATTTCGAAAGAACGCGGCTTTTCTTTCGATGGCGGTAAACCTCAATTTACGAGGAAGAACGCCTTCTTTCGAAAGTTCCTCTTTCGAAAGAAGGCGTTCTTCAATGTAAAGAGGCCGTCTTCGAAAGAGAGCATCCAGACTCGCTGGGTGCTCTCTTTCGAAAAAGCGGATTTCTCTTTCGAAAGATCCGCCTGCAGTCTAGACGCGATCTTTCGAAAGAGGCTCTTTCGAAAGATGCTTTCGAAATAGCCTCTTTCGAAAGAAGCCTGCAGTCTAGACATAGCCTAAGAGGAGTAGCAAGACTGCTTTTATCAGCAGAGTAGGGAGAACAGGGCCAACCTAATGCAACCCAGTTCTGTAAATTATTCTGTACAGGAGGCCTGCTACACCTACACACAGCCCCAGTGCATGAAAGTCTACTCTCCGTGGAACAAATTACCAATCAGGCTGTATAAAGTAGGACTTTTAAAACAGGAACAAAAGTTTGAGCTGGATGCACATTGCAATGGTGAACTGGTGAAATCTCTCCAAAAAGAGAGGTACATAATTTAAGTGATGAGAGAGAAGATTCTGGTAGTAACATTGTGGGTGGGCGGGACTGTGGAAAGGCTGTTATAAATAAATAAATAAATAAATAAGGAGAAGATTGCAATAGTCAAGGTGGAAGGTGAATACATAGGGCATGAATGGTCACTGGAAAGAAAGGAAGGAAGCAATATTGTAAAGATTAAGGAGCATAAAGTAAATTTAGCTTTTAAGATGTTAATAATAAATAATATAAGAATAAACTATGAGATCTTTTAAACTAATGACAGATTCTTTGCAACTTGCACATGATTATGGTGGTCCTTTCTGACGTTAAGGTCTATAAATCTATGAGTGTGATAATATTGCCCCTTATTTTTTCCCCTCCCAAAAAAACTTTAATATAACCTTAAAAATGGCAAATTCTTCACTTGTACAAAACAATAATATTTGGTTGATGTTTTATTAAACACATTTAACTGACACCCAAGGAACTTCTGGAATTCCTATCAGAAAAAGTAAAGTTATACATCATTTAGCTGGTAAGATTATCACTTGAAAGCCAGGTTTTTTTCCTCTGTTGCTTTTGTTTTAGCAGTCAGAGAATAATAAACCTTTACATAAGAACATAAGAATGGCCATACTGGGTCAGACCAAAGGTATCCTGTCTTCCCACAGCAGCCAATACCAGATGCTCCAGAGGGAGGGAACACAACAGGTAATCATCACATGATCCCTCAATGTGGTGCTGATGGCAATGCCTTACCAGTGTAGATGCTGGCATTGGAAGCTGGGATGCCAAACTGTGACTCGATGAACTTGGGAATGAAGGTAATAAAAGCAGTAACAATGGCACTCTCAGCTGTGTATGACAAACTCACAAAAAGGAATGTCATGTTGCTTAAGATCCTGACAGCTGCTTGCGGAAGCTCTACAAAATGACAAAAACAACAAACAAATATTATAAATAATGAATGGAAAACAAAAACAAACTGACTTTCTTAGAGATGGACTATAAATAATGGTTTCTGAACATTCAGCCATATTTGCAAAGTGAAACAAAACAATAAAAGTGCATGTATAGTTTGAATTGGAAATACTTTCATTTTGTTCTGCTATCTGAATGTACCCCCTTCTAAGGCCTACTCCAGGCCTGCACAGAACACTTCTGCTTGCAGCAATAGAAGCTTTGGATGGTAGTGCTGAAATAGCAAAAAAGCAGGAAAGTAACAATAGTATTAAATTATTTTAGAATGTCTTTAATGTTTCTTTCATTTAGAAACAATCTACAACTTGTAGTATGTTAACATTTTACTGTAACTTTGCCTAAATAAAAAAAAATTACATTTGGGATCCATGATGACAGGGCCATAATTTAAAAAAATAACCAGCAGGTTATAATATTTAGCTATAGTTGTTGATAACACATGTAGATCTAATATACTGAAAGTTTAAAAAAATAATTTAGAAACTTCATATGAAAGTCCCAGAAGTAAAAAAAAGAAAGTGTATACATAATATACTCCTCGCCCCGAGAGCTCAGCCACAGGGTACCTGCACTCTCTCATTCCCAGAGCCTAGCCTTGGGGCAACCCACCCCGCTTAGACACCCTAACCTTCTCCCCCCACCCCCAGAGAGAGAGAGACAGTCTGATGCTGGATCTTAGGATTGTGCAAAGTTTCCTGAATACCACCGCCTTCCTTCAGGTCATATTGGGAACCACAGCAGTCTGGAACCCTCCATCTCTCTCTTTCCCCTTGGCAGTATCTTGTATTGTAAGCTGGAAAATTGGGCCCTTCTGGGTCCAGCAGTCCCAATGGTAGCCAGCAGCACTGAAGCACCAATTCTGCAGGGAAAAAGAAATTCTGCACAGAATGTTAATTCTGTGCAAATTCTGCACTTGTGCACTTGTGCAGAATTTCCCTAGGAATAACAACAGTATATCAGAGCTAAAAAAAAAACCCCAACATTGTAATTATCTTAAAAACAAGCATTACACAACCATGAAAATCAAAGTTGTGGTTAAAAGAAAACTGAACATGCCAAGATACAGAAATACACAATCCAGGCACCTAAACAACACTAACCCTGACCAATAGTGATACCACATGATAACCATGTAATAATTATTCATGCATTTTAGTATTTATGGCCCCAGATTAGACAAAAGTACTTTTTAAACTATTTTCCCCCTCATAGTGTCTCTAGAGGGCAGAGTTTTCAAGTAACTTTGACTTCAGCTTAACATTTTCTTGTGTGGGAATTTACCCAAACCCAGTGAACACTTTAATGGGTTCTAGATTCAACATACTGAATGGCTGAGTTGGTGTGTTTGTTATAAAGCACAATTTGTGGGCTTTAGTATTTGAAGATCAAATCCTACTCTCCTTGCTCACTTCAGTGGAATCACCTGTATGAGCAAATCGAGATGGATTTAGGCTCTTGTCATTTCAAAATTGGCCAGACTTCAAATCAGCATGTAACCTGTGTGTCTGCACCCAATTTTAATCTCCTCAAGCCCTCCAAAATTCTAGTAAAACAATTATAGATGGAAGGATTTATCAGTTTGATCCAGTTTCAAATGTTTTCTTGCCAGCTTTACAAAGAAAAGTATTAAACTTTAGATATAACATTTGGTGGAAAGAATTAATCCATGAACTGTGCTAAGAAGCTTTCATTTATTTTGAAAAATGAATGCTGAATGGATTAAGCCTGCATCACTATTATTGAACATTTATGATATTGCAATCTCAAAACAGAAAGAAACAAGGTGACATTGGAGTAGGAAGATAATATATCGATGCAAAGGTAAGGAGATGGTCTTACAGTTTCATGACAATGCCAAAAATATATGCATGAACATTTTTGGAAACTAAATTAGAGTGACAAGAACAAAAAGGAAGCATTGCTAAAATCTTATCATGGCTATGTTACAGATTTCATACATAATAAAAGTTTATCATACATTCAAAAGGAAATTAGAGAGAAAATATCCAATGCACTACAATAGCATTAACTCTTAGGCTATGTCTACACTGGTGGGCTCTTGCGCAAGAACCCGCAGAGCATCCACACTGCCCACCTGCTCTTGTGCAAGAAGATTTACAGTACAGCGTCGGAAGACAGGGCTTCTTGCACAAGAGCTACACTCTTTTCTAACAAGTGTAAGCGCTCTTGCACAAAAGGGCAGTGTGGACGCACAGCAGGGGTTTCTTGCACAAGAAAGCCCTATGGCTAAAATGGCCATCAGAGCTTTCTTGCACAAGAGAGCGTCCACACTGCCATGGATGCTCTTGCACAAAAGCACATGGCAGTGTGGATATGTTCTTGCACAAGAACCCTTGCGCAAGATGTTCTTGCGCACAAACCCGCCAGTGTAGACATAGCCTTAGTGTATCTCCCATTCCTCGGTCTGTGGAGGGTTTTTTAAAGGGGGAGGGGACTGTCAGTGTTAATTGTAGACCTAACTGGGCACATTTTTTTAAATAATGTTTGAAAGGCCTCAGATATCACAGCAGAGGATTGGGCTCCCACGAGAAGCCCAGCTGTAAAAGATAACAGCTACTCTTAGGCTGGTGGAGGGGAGCTGTACAGAGAATCCACATGAGATATGGTAGAGGACAAAGAATCCCATTTGCCCCCAAAACCTGAATTAAAAAGGAAGGGAAGCAGAGAGGCAAGCAGATGCACCCAAGAACAGGTGAGTGGCAGAATCAGAACTCATATCTCTTAACTCCCCTTCCAGGTGTCTATTGAATTCCTGACATTTGCTATTTTAATGAAAGATCTCAAACGCAAGTCCAGAGTCTGTTTTCCCCGTCTTCTCACTTCTGATGAGTAATATTTGCCCACTATAGAAAACAACACTGAACTCTTTCTAGGTGCAGGACTGAAGTCTGTCGGTAGCAAGATCTAACCTGGCAGTTCTGACACTTTTGGTTTGTGTTCCTCATGTATAAAAGACTTTCAGCATTCTCTTGTGCAAAAGTGATGAGGACAGTATGAAATAGAGGACTGAGAGATGTGTTAACTCCAAAGTTCAGGACTGTCTGGATCCAGGCCCATTTCTATTTTAAACATATAATTTAGAAAGAAAAACAGAGATTATATAATAAATGCATTTAATTGAGGTACCTGAGGGGTTTATTACATGTTTAAACTCAGCATTGTATTTATCTTTTATACTGTGCTACCTGCAGGTTAATTAATCTAATTGCAGAGTATATTTAATTAGGTAATTGCTGAAGGGTATGCAAGCACAGTGCCATGTTATGAAACTATGCAAACTAGATAATAAAAGGAAAACTGAGTTCATCTGTGTTCATAATTTATCAGCTCTTACAGGCTCAAACCTTAATTTCTATATTATACACCTGCCCTGCCCAAGATATTTACATTGTATAGTCCCTTCATATGTTATACCTAATTTTTTCTCTTCTTTATTCCTTTTTTAATTCAGGCTTGGACTCCTCCTTAAGAGTTTAAACTGTGTTTGTTTATTACAGGTTTTGTTGTTGTTTTTGCTTGCAAGAGCTCAGATCGGGTGTGTCTAGACTACATGCCTCCTTCGACGGAGGCATGTAGATTAGCCAGATCGGAAGAGGGAAATGAAGCCGCGATTAAAATAATCGCGGCTTCATTTAAATTTAAATGGCTGCCCCGATCTGCCGATCAGCTGTTTGTCGGCAGATCGGGGGAGTCTGGACGCGATGCCCCGACAAAGAAGCCTTTCTTCATCGACACAGGTAAGCCTGGTTTCACGAGGCTTACCTGTGTCGATGAAGAAAGGCTTCTTTGTCGGGGCATCGCGTCCAGACTCCCCCGATCTGCCGACAAACAGCTGATCGGCAGATCGGGGCAGCCATTTAAATTTAAATGAAGCCGCGATTATTTTAATCGCGGCTTCATTTCCCTCTTCCGATCTGGCTAATCTACATGCCTCCGTCGAAGGAGGCATGTAGTCTAGACACACCCATCCAGAAAAGGGCTTATGCTCCTAACTTCCTCCTTTAGGCACCACTGAGACTCTTAAAGCCCCTGCTCAGATACTGTCTAGTTATGGAAGCTCATAAAATCACCTGATGTTTGTATGTTTTGACATAAAAGTCCACTAAGAATCCACGTGTATGCTGCTGGAGATGTGCACAATGCCTCCATTTAGGCACTGAGAGCTTACTTCACACTTAAGTTTAGCAAGACACTCACACCACCCTGAAAGGCAGATTTTCCCTACCTACCTTGCCTGCAGAGCCAAATCCAATAGGCATTCTCAAAGAGTACCTTTCTCTCAAGTGCCTAACCCTCAGAAGTGAGTTCCTTAAGCGCCAAACTATAGAGTCATACTGTCTCTCTGGTCCAATGCATATTATTTATATAAAGCAGAATGGCTTCAAGAGGAGAGACCCACCTCTCCAATCAGAATATCCCATAGTCCATATATTAGGGCATTCACCTGAGAGCTATGAAACTCATGTTCAAATCCTTTCTCATCAGGCAGAGGAAGGAATTGAAGTAAGTTCTTCTACTTCTTGGCTGAATTCCCTAACCACCGAGCTAAAAAGCCTCTTGGGAAAACACCCATTTTCCCACCCTTAGCTACTTTGTGTAGATTTGGATGTGCATTGCCATCATTTTCAAAAGGAACGGTTTGGACATCTGACTCATTCCTGACTGTGGACCCCAATGTGAGACAATCACCTCCCAGCAGCTCCGACTCAGGTAACTCCTTCAGATTTACAAGGCTTAGGATATGCTCCTCTTCCCATCATCTGTGGTTGGGCAGTGTAGGATGCTCCCTACTCAGCATGTTCGTTTTTGTGGGAGCCCTTTCCTCAACACCTATCTCTTCCAATGCCTTGAGCAGAGGTGGGCAAAAGGGCCTCTGCAGGCCAGACCCGCCCACCAAGCAGGTTGATCTAGCCCACGGGGGGGGGGGAACGCACAAAGTTTCCTATGCCCTGCCCCTGCCCTGCAAGGAGCATGTGGCGCTTACAAGTGCCACACGCTCCTGGCAGGGCGAGAGGAGGCTTAGTGTGCTCCCCCGCCCCCAAGCCCTGATTGGCCTGGGGGCCGAAGGAGGAGCATACAAAGTCTCCTCCCACTGCCAGGGGCATGGGCACCTAGGGGGAACCTCGGGGGGGGGGGGGAAGCAGGATCATGGTCTGTGGGTGGGGAAGCAGGAAAGTATCCCCGTTAGCTCAGAAGGTGAATGCCAAGGCAAATGTTTGTGACCAAGGTGACTGTGAGTAACTAAATCCACAGGGTAAATTATGCTCTCCTTCCTTGCCCGTCTCCTCGCCTGACCCTGTACGCAGTGCTGCCAGCTCCATGCTGCCTGAGCCACCAAACCCCAGCAGCCAAGCCCCAACAGCTCGCAGGGGCCAGCACTCCACTTTCTAGCTGTTGGCGAGAGACAGAGTGGCCAAGGGAGATCATCCCCAAGATGCTGCAGAAACTCTGCCATGCAGCTATACTTCACGTGAGTTCTTCCAGGGTCCTAGCAAGTGCTGCATATTCAGAGCCAGCCCAGCTGGGAGCTACTGCCCTTCTCTGTAAAGCGGGTGGGGCAGGAGCAGGAAAGGTGCGGGGGTAGGAGGACTGGCTGTGAGCGAGATAGGCAGTCTGGGGGTGTGGAAGGGGAAGGTGTTAGGGAGGATGGGTGGGTGTAAGAATAGGGGTGTAGGAATGGAGGATGGAGGTGGGGGTAGGGATGGAAGGAGGGGGGTGGGCTCTGGGCCATAGATTATTTCATTAGTGGGTGGGGCAGGAAAGAGAAGGGGGTGGGCAGGGGGACTGGCTGGCGATTGAAGGGCACGAGTGGGCGGGATGGGATGAGAGCATTTGGAAAGAGGGGCCCATTCAGGGGGTGTGGTGGGTGGGAGTGGAGAAGGGTGCAAGTGACTTGGGACCATGGCGAGCGCAACCAGGCTAGGTGCAAGATTAACAGGCTCACAGGGTGTGGTGAGTGTAGCGAGCATGGGATGCAGCCCCCCTAGTATACCAGTAATTGTAAGTTTCTTATTTTTCCTCTCTTTGGGTTAAATCTGTCCCAATTCAAAGGCTTGCAGAACGGTTTCTGCATTGCACAAACCCCACTTAAACCTCCTGGTAACCCCATGAGGGTTTAAATGGTGATGATTTCCTCATTCAGGCCTGTTGTCCTTGAGTGAGCTGCACCTTGTTTGAAAAACTATAGTGATTTAAGGCAAATCTTTATATCTTTCTGACCTCCTAAATACAGTGACATTCTTCACTGTTCCACTCTCTCTTGCGGTGAAAATGAAAACTTTTAATACACTGGCCAATACTGGGGCAACTTACTAATGTTTTCAGAGACTAAATACTTTGTGAATTGGTCACTGTACAGTATGTATCACTGTTACATGTAGTCAGGATGAGTATATGAAACAGAAGAAAATATGAAACTACCAGGTTTTATTTTTTCCAGAGTAAGTATCTAGAAGGATCTCTAAAAAATAATTTGCTTTTCTTCTTTTTTGTGGCCAGCTACCTGTACAAACTAAACAAGTCCTTCATCTTAAAATATTGTGTGCTTTAAGAGACTTGGGCAAGTTCATTCTGATGATGAAGATGTTCAACAGGATCTATGCTCATGTTTCCCAGACCTCCTGCTAGCTAATGACAGACTGTCACAGAGCCAGAGAGCTCAGAATTACTTCTGCCAGTGCCATGCCCTTGGTGCCTGAAGAAAGAAATCCAGCTGGATACATCAACTTGTGAAAAAGGTTTTACCTAATAAAAGCCCCTACGGCTGTGTGATTAGCACAAGGCTGGGCAAAATACAGCCCGGGGGATGGATCCGGCCCGCAAAGCCACAGGAGCTGGCCTGCGGACTCCCCCGCCAGGACCCTTAGGCACGCAGATGCCGCGGTTTAAAACCCAGTTCCTGCGACTCTCTGCTCTGCAGGGAGGGGGAGGCAGCTTGCAATCTCCTCCTCCCCCAGCCCAATTCTCACCTCCTATTGGTCAGAAATAACCGGCCAATAAGAACTGACCTCAGCCAATATCTCAGCTCCTATTGGCTGGAAACAGCCAGCCAATCAGAGCTGAGAGATTGGCCTGAGAGGCTGGAGCAGGGCAGGCTTCTTTCCCCATGTGGAATTGAGCCACATGGAGGGCGCAGCCTGCATTTTCAAGTGGGCTGGGGCTTCAGCAGGCAGCCTTGGGGTTGCCAGGTGTACAGTTTTGAACCGGACAGTCTGGTATTTGAGAGTTCTGTCCAGGAAACAAATTGGGAAAACACTAGACATATAAAATGTCTGGTATTTTCTATTTAGGTAAGTTTTATTATTATTAAGAGTATCAGTAGATAGTTGCACACTGCCTGGCTGGTAGACATGCTCACGCTGCATGAGTGTGTCTACCAGCCAGGCAGTACGGCACTACATGGGAGGGGGGGGCATGAGGGAATCCTCGGGGCCGGACTCACACGTGCTTCACTGGGACCATGCACGGGACGGGCAGCACCCCAGGATCTGCATGCACCCGGGTCAGTCCCACTCCCCGCCGGCCGATTCTCTCCTCCCGCCGGCCAGCCCCGCTCCCCCTGATCTTCCCCGGCCAGTCCCACTCCCCCTGACCAGCCCTGCTTCCCGCTGGCCAGTTCTCCCCCCTCCTCCTTCCGCTCTCCCCTGGGCCAGCTCTGCTCCCTCCTGTGAAAGGAAGGTATTGAGGCCTACCCAGAATATGTCAAATGAGCACCAGTATAATTGTAAGTGGAAAGGAAAGGCAGCACTCAGATACAGGAGATAAAAATAAAAACAAAATTTGATTGGTTGACCAACAATAACCCCGCTTTTAGGGAAGTAAGTAACTCAGACAGCAGTATGCAACAAAGTGCTGATTACCCCAAATGGAGCAGACGAAAGTTTTTTGTAAGGGCAGAATGAGACAACAAAAATCTAACGTCAGCAATTGTCAGGTGAGTGGAGGAGTACCAAAATACCAAAACAAGGTATATAAGGTGGGCTGAAACAGACCACGAGCGGACGGGTTGCGAATCCGAAAAGCCAGGTCTGATCAACCAGGGCTCCCTCCCCGGCGCTGAATCTCGCTGCCGTACGTAAGCTCCGAAAGGGGAACAAATAAGCTCCGAAAGGGGAACGAATACCGGTCGTAAGTTGCAACGAAAAATCCAAAGAAAGGAAAAACATAAAGAAAAGAATATCTCCTGAATCTAAGCAATGCTTCTATCTTTCTTAACGTGAGTATTATATAACTGTTAACTCCATAAATTTCTTAAAGGTAACTCAGGAGGGTATATCAGTAGGAGAAGTTATTATTTCTTGTTATTTTTAACTGTACTGTTTTTCTACTTTTTCTTTGTATATTATATTGTCTTAAAAGAATCAAAAATAATGAATTGATTTAAATGGAAAATTGATTATAAAGTAAATAGAAAAAATAAATAATCTTTGTTTAACCCTAAAAAGAAGTATTCCTCTCTCTGTGGTTTCAAATCCTTTAAAGAACCAAACCCGGTTACCGAAACCTCCGACCCCCTCCCAGCCAGCCCTGCTTCCCACCGGCCAGCCCTACTCCCATCTCTCCCTCCATCTCCCCTGTCCAGCCCTGCTGCCCCCGCCGGCCACTGTGTCCCCCCCCCCCGATCTTCCCCGGCCAGCCCCACTCCCCTCCCGGCCAGTTCCACCCCCCATCTGAGATCAAGTGTGTCCAGCATTTTTTTTAAGCCACCAGCTAACCCTACGCAGCCTGCCTTGGGGATGCTGTAGCCTACTGGCCCAGAGACACTTAGGTAAACTCCTCCCAGCCAGTGCCTTCCTCTGACACCCCAACCTCTCCTGCACACCAACTCCCTCCCCCACGTCACCATCCAAACCCTCTGCACTCCCTGCCCCGGGTGGCAACTCCCTCCCTGTACCCCCTCTTACACTCCTCCCTCAAGCTAGAATCCTCTCCTGCACCCACACTCCCTCCCTGACCCTACACCCCAATCCCGTGACCCAGGTCACAACCCCCTCCTCCACCCAAACTCCCTCACGGACCCCACACCGTCTCCTGCACCCCAGTCTCTTACTCCATGTGCCCTTCTGCACCCAACCTTCAACCTAGACCCTGCACCCCCTCCACAGAAAAGTGCGGCCCTTGACCACTTACCAAAATCTTGGAGTGGCCCCTCACCAAAAATTATTGCCCACTTCTGGATTGGCAGTTTCCGGAGAAGTAACTGCATCCAGTTATTTGCCTCTGAATCCATTATCTTTTGAGACCCTCTAAATGCACCATTGTGTCCTCACTATTCACCTCTGATTGAGACAGAAAATGAAGGAAGTCCTAAAGAATGTGACTATATGTATCTGTCCTGTTTCCTATGTACATCTGATTAGAACACAGCTGTTTGCTGCTAGGGCAACCAGAATACAACACAATATGGCCCTTTTGGTGTTCCATTGTTTTATCAATTTCCCACAAAAACTAACAGAACTTACAGCTGCTATAACTATTCGCATCTGAGAGCTAGTAAATGCCTTGCAAAGAAATGGGTTGCGGATATGGGTGGAAACACTTTGATACCTTGTCTAATAGCTAAAAGAAATGGTTAAAATAACAGACCATATGTGATCAAAATTCAGAGTTGTCAACAACACTAAGAGCAACTGTAACGTTCAGTCAAGTGCTAACTAGACACCTAGGCTATGTCTACACAGCAAATAAACACCTGCAGCTGACCCAGGTCAGCTGACTCAGGCTCGCAGGGCTTAGGCTCTGGGGCTATAAAATGATGCTGTAGAAATTCAGGCTCCAGCCTCTATACCACACTTTTACTTTTCTACAGAATGAGCCCACATTAGCTGACTTGGGCCAGCTGGAGATGTTTAATTGCTGTGCAGGCACATTTCTAGAGTCCGGAGTTAAAATTCTGTCTAATGACACAAATGACAGAAGCTTTCATGGTCTCTTCATAGTTCCTATTGTGCTAATCAAGAAGCTGCCACAATGTTGGCACATTTGACAGCCATGTCACAGGTACCCAAGATTAGAACAGCAGGCATAGGTCTACACTGCAATGCTATTTTGGGATGCCAAAGTATCCCCAAATAGCTATACCGCATCTTCACAGCAAGCCCGTTATTTCGAAATATAACGGGCTCGCTATTCCGCAAGGAGTGAGGGATATTTTAGAATAGTGGGTTACTTTGAAATTTGGTGCTGTCTACTTACAAAATAAACTATTTCGAAATAAGATCAAAATAAGAAACGCAAATTGTGTAGCTCAAATTGTATATCTTATTTCGAGCTATGGTGCAGTGTAGATGCACCCCAAGAGTATAAAGACCCAGAAGGATTCACAGACCTATAGCAGAAATCTTGTCTTGATCATTCCACATTATGCCTTACATAAGCCTGTGCTATCAACCTCTCTTCCATGAGCTCTGAATTCACTCATTTTTTAAAAAGTGACACACTGCTTTTCTTCTGGTTACATTTCAACAATGCTTAGACTTTACAATAATAGCATTACTAAATAAAATGTAAGCCTAGTATAATTACTGGTGAATCTCTTTGCTTTAGCGAGTATTATTACTATTATTATTATTATTTCCTGACTTCAGAACTTGACAGAAACACATTGCAAATAAACAAAGGGCAACATAATATCAAACTGGCAGAAAATGTATAAAGAATAATAAAATAGTCCACAACTGGTTGCCCCAACATAAGAAAAGATGATGAACAAGGATTGCTTTTCTCATTTTTAAGACCATTACAAGAGAATCACTTTATTCCAATGAGACTAACATGACTTCAGTGAAATGTATATATTTACATTAAAGTTTGTAAAGCCCTCCAAAACTGTGATTATGGAAGTTCTATAACTAACTAACTAAATAAATAAATAAAATAAATAAAAATAGTTATGGTTTAGCCAAGTAGAAAAGTTGTAGAAAAAACTTTTTTTCTTATATCAGTAGACATTTGTTAAAACAAAGCAAATATGTTAACCTTGATGCAGCTATGTATTAAACACACTGTGATAAAGAAAAAGGAATTCATATTACTACGCTTTCAGCATTCCGCATGCTAATTATAACTGTACTTTGTTATTACAACAATCTATCAAAATGTTTCTCCTCATATGACTATCCATCTCTTTTTAACATCAACAAGTATAATATGGCCTCCATTAAGTTAATGCAGGTCCAGAATATAGCCCTGAGTATGATCTTAAACCCTATTGTACATGTGATCCTTTAAAAATATATACACTTTACCTTTAACATTCTTTCCAAATCCCATAGAAGCAGGAACCGAGCTATCCACTTGTCTTTTGCTGTTTGTTTTCTCTTTCATGACGTCATCATCACTTGAAATATCATCAGAGCTAATCTTTTTCTTCTTCTTTTTATGTCGAGGTGGGAGCTTTTTAGGGAAAGTAAACATTGGGAATATGACAAGGAGCATTGCAATGGCACAAAGGAGGAATCCACTCCACCTAAAGTGAGAAAATACAAGTAACCGTTGAGAGCTGGTGGATTATGTGGAACAAAAATTGCAAAGCATCTTTGTGGCTAGCACCAAGAATAACTAGATAGAAAACCACATTTCGCACTCATGATTGGAAAACCAGTAAAAATACTGACAGAAGAGCCAAAACAAAACTTGCTCTGTGGTACTAAATGCAAAATGAAATCAAAAGGAGCATCTATTAAAACCAACATCATCATTTAGTTTAATTTTAAAAGCATTCACTGAGAAGGCATCAATTGATATGATAATAATGTCACTTTTGTGCTCTCTGGAATTTGTTGCTTTCAACAATACTGATGAGAGGGCCTTTATTCATTGCTACTTAGCTCAAATTCAAACAAATTCCCACTGAAATTAATGGGAATTTGCTAGATTTAAAAATGGAGGACGAGGCTGGACCTTTGGAGACCCAAGCCCAGGGTCCCCTCAGGCACAGATGGAGCTCTGCTTTCCCTTAGGCAGAAGGTACAGTCAGGCATTTATAGAACAGCACAGCTTCATTCCCCTGGATCACACTGAAGGTGACTTGCAAGTTTGGGGATCAGGGCTAGGTGGCAGTCAGTAGCTGCAGGAATGCAGATCATCCTCTCGGGAGCCAGGCTAAAAAAAAGGCAGGGCCGATAGGGACAATGGGTCATCAGTAGTGCCATTTTCAATTATACCTACTGGCTTAAAAATGCACCACAAATACACCTAAAGTGCAGTGGGAGCAGGGAGGGGAAGGTGTCACCCATCTGCCTGCAGGCTGTGAAATTTCCTGTTCCCTACCTAGGTATTTCCATAAAGTAGTACAAACTACCCGTAAGAAAGGACACCACAATGTGCACCACAAAACTGCTCCAAACTACTGACAGTATGGATCTCAAAAAAATACTGAGGTCTTCAATCCTGATTCTGATTCTTCAGAGCCACTGAAAGCAACAGTGTTACAGCAACATAAAAACAGTGTGAGCGGAGAGTCAGGCCCCTTGACTTCAGATAACTGGCTATTGTTCATTACCTGCACCTAGAGACCAGGTACTTGTCACATAAAGACACTGAACCAAATATCATACACTGCATATGGGAAAACAGTCACAAAAGTCAGCAAGACTACAGGTTGAATCTTTGAAATCAGGGTCACTCTGCTCTGGCAACAGCTGTTGTCCAGCAGGACCACCTATATTGCTGGCCCAGAGGTCCAGCAGCTGAGAACAGGAGCCGACGAGGGTCAGGAGCACAGCCCCAGCCAGGCCAATGGAAGGGAGCTCAGCCCTGGCCAGAGTCAGAAGTGGAGCCCAGTTGCTGGGGCTGGCACCCGGGAGCAGGGCCAGTGACCAGGAAGGGGAGTGGGGCTGATTGCCAGGATAGGAGCTTTGACCTTTCCTGCTCTAGCAAACTCCCTGACTCAAGACCACTCAGGTCCAAGGGTGCTGAACTATGGAGATCCAACCTGTACTTTGGCCCTCTTTTTGCAATGGAAAGAGAACTACAGGATATACTTTTAAATGGAAGGATTGTGTGCCATGGGAATGGGATCAAGAATGGTTAGAGCAAGGACAAGCCAGATAATAGAAAGCTGTGCTGATAGCTCTCACCATGGGCAGGGAAATTAAATGAAATGATTGAAAGTTTTGGTTAAGTAGTTTGATAGTTGCTAAACAGAAAATCACTCCTTTTGTCTGATAAAATGCATAGAGGGCTACGTCTACACTGGCATAATTTTCCGGAAATGCTTTTAACGGAAAAGTTTTCCGTTAAAAGCATTTTCAGAAAAGCACGTCTAGATTGGCACGGACGCTTTTCCACAAAAGCACTTTTTCCGGAAAAGTGTCTGTAGCCAATGTAGACGCGCTTTTCCGGAAAAGAGCCCCAATCGCCATTTTCGCGATCGGGGCTTTTTTACGGAAAAGACTACTGGGCTGTCTACACGGGCCCTTTTCCGGAACAGTGTTCCAGAATAAGGACTTATGCCCGAGCGGGAGCAGAATAGTTTTTCCGGAATAGCGGCTGATTTTGTACAGTAGAGCGTCGTTGCTTTTCCGGAAATTCAAGGGCCAGTGTAGACAGCTCGCAGCTTATTCCGGAAAAGCGGCTGATTTTCCGGAATAAGTGGCCCAGTGTAGACACAGCCTGAGTGTGTTCACACAGCAATGCAACTTTTGTTAGGAAAAACACCAAGTTTTGGCAACAAAACATTTCCACCCCTACAAGAGACTACAAGTGTTTCCACCCCTACAAGTGTTTTGATCTCTGCTGCCCTGCAGGCATGTACCTTGGGCCCTTTCAAAGCTCTGGGAAGTATCTTGACAGCTGAGTGTTCTCCAAACAGAGCAGCTAAAAGAGCCAATCACTGGAATGCTCCTGTTCTTCCCTGCACTAGGAACACAGAAGCAGGTAGACTGCTGTTGCATGGGAAGGGGGACAAACGCTGTGTTGCTTTGACATTCCTCAGCAGGGAGAGCTCACAGAGCTACTCATGATGCCTCTCCTCAGCAGCTGAGGATGTTGTGGGAGAAGTTGGAGGGAATCTGAAGATGCACAGGGATCAACTCTGCCAACCCACAGTGCATTGCTCACACTGTCAATGATAGTGTGCCCAATGTGGACATGATCTGTCAACAGAGGGAGCAAGTGTGAACACCCTCTAGTAATTTTTGTTGTGTCAACTTTTGCATGTTGACATAGGTTTTGTCAACAAAACTTGGCAGTGTAGACATACCCGAAGTGCTGGATATGTCTTAAGTGCAGCACTGTATGTCATCTTGTACACTGCTTTACATGATCAAAATCAAAGAACTGGACAACAGACAAAAGAGATAAGGAATTTCAGCATTAACACTGCGGAATGAATAGGCAAGTGACATTTATATCAATTAGAACACAGGAAATACAGGCAGTCCCCGAGTTACACGGATCCGACTTATGTTACGAACGGGGCTTTTCTTGCCCCGGAGGACGGGAGCGGCGGGATGCCCAGATGCGCCGCGGTCCGCCGCCCCCGTCCTCCAGGGCGAGAAAAGCTGCTTCCCGTCTCCCTGGTCTGCAGGGAGACAGGGAGCAAAGCCTTGGAGCACGCCTGCAGCGGGACAGCCCAGGCGCGCCTGGACTGTACCGCTGCCCGCGTGCTCTACGGCTTTGCTCCGCGTCTCCCAGGTCAGCAGACCAGGGAGACGGAGCAAAGCCGTGGAGGATTTGGGCGGTCCCGCCACCCCTGTCTCCCTGGTCTGCTGGGGGGTGGGGGCGTGCAGCTAGTGCCCCCCCCAGCAGACCAGGCTTTTCTTGCCTACCCCTGGGGTAGAGCAGCTGGGGGCTGCCGGGTTGGTCCCGCAGCGCCACTCCAGACCAACCCGGCAGCACCCCAGCTGCTTTGCCCCAGGCGTCCTGATTCAGCCGCTGCTGGTCAATTTCAGCAGCAGCTGAATCAGGACGCCTGGGGCAGGGCAGCTGGGGTGCTGCTGGGTTGCTCCAGTAGCGCCGAGGAGCCGCGCTACTGGAGCAACCCAGCAGCACCCCAGGTGCTCTGCCCCAGGTGTCCCCAAGTCAGCCGCTGCTGAAACTGACCAGCGGCTGACTACAGGAAGCCTGAGACAGAGTTGCTCTGCCCCAGGCTTCCTGGAATCAGCCGCTGATCAGTTTCAGCAGCAGCTGACTTGGGGACGCCTGGGTTTCTTAAGTTGAATCTGTATGTAAGTCAGAACTGGCATCCAGATTCAGCCGCGGTTGAAACTGATCAGTTTCAGCAGCGGCTGACGCCAGTTCCGACTTACATACAGATTCAACTTAAGAACAAACCTACAGTCCCTATCTTGTACGTAACCCGGGGACTGCCTGTAGAGGACTTCTTAGTGTTTTGAAGGATAAAGATATGGGGGACACCTGAAAAGGCATCCAAACAAGTACCAGAACAAAGGGAATTCCTTTCAACTTTTTGTGTCAAAGAGACAATGAAAGGCAGCATTAGAAGATCAAACCATATTCAGAGTTAAACAAATGCTTTAAAAAGCATTACAGAATGACACTTCTATTACACTTCTAAGAGCTACACAGCCACCTCCTATTCCAATTTATAAAGTATGCTTACTACTATTTAAAGATAACAATCTAGAGTAGTGTATAATGGATGTACAGTTTTAAGCAGATAACCAGGCATAGAAGTTTCTGATCATTAGAAACTCTGAATACAAAACTATTTCAAATGTTTAATGCCAGGCACTATTACTTGCATACAACTTTTACAATTTAGCCAAAGCAGTCTACAAGGATGCATTAAAACAATCCAGAATTCAATGAGCTAAGCAAAATGAAATTCAGATGAAGTTAGAACAGTAGTTGTCCTATGAGGGGCTCTTCCTGGATTCAGTTGACCTCATACTGTCTAAACCAAATTACATTTCTGCATAATATATGTTTGCAAGGATGGAAGGTAGGATTTCCTTTTTCAGTAAAAAGCAAACTCCATATAAGCTAATACTTGCTCCCTACAGTTACATTTACTCTGCAGTATTCCATCATGATCATTATTTTGATTATTAATAATATTTTCCGTACATTTCAGTGACAAGTGAATTTAGGCATTTAATCATTCTAACTCAAGCAAAAAATGAGAATCAGAGATAGGACATTACTTCAAGGGTTATGGTTGAGGCTGCCAGGTCCTAAGTATAATTTCTCCTTAAACTGCAACCTTATCTTAAAATATATTGCTATTTTAGTTAAAAAAATCAAATCTCTGAAATAAGGATGTCAACACTCTTAAGACGTTTTTTAGATGAAATCAAATAAAACCTGCTCAAATGACACTCTCCAGCTGGTGGAGACCTTCTGGACGCTCATAAAAAATATTATGACAGAAAGGGCTACATATCTGGATCTTCCTGAAACTGAACTAACAAATGTATCAAGGGAACAAGGACATGATTCTGCACCATTAAAGTCAGTTTTTAAAACCTCTGTTGATGTTAATGGTTCACAATCAAGAACCAAACACTCATTGCTCAGAGTCAGACAAAATAGTCAGGGTTAATATTTGAATTTTAATGTTAAAGTAATGCATATTGAAAAATATAATCCCAACTATACATATAAAATGATGGGGACTAAATTAGCTGTTACCACTCGAGAGAGATCTTGGAGTCATTGTGGATAGTTCTCTAAAAACATCCACTAAATGTGCAGCAGTAGTAAAAAAGCAAACACAATGTTAGGAATAATTTTAAAAGGGATGGAAAAGAAGACAAAGAATATCTTATTGTCTCTAAATAAATCACGGTATTCCCCCGTCTTGAATACTGCATTCAGATGTAGTTACCTCATTTCAAAAAAGATATCTTGGCCTGGGAAAAAGTTCAGAAATGGGTAACAAAATAATTAGGGATTTGGAACAGCTGCCATATGAGGAAAGATTAATAAAACTGGGACTTTTTAGCTTAGAAAAGAGGAGACTAAGGGGGATATCACAGAGGTCTATAAAATCATGACATGTGGAGAAAGGAAAACTTATTCATTTTATTTTATTTTATTTTTATTTTTTATTAATCCCATAACACAAGATCTAGGTGTCACCAAATGAAATTAATAGGTAGCAGGTTTAAAACAAACAAAGGAAGCATTTCTTAACACAACACACAGTCAGCCTGTGAAATTCCTGGCCAGAATATGATGTTTTCACAAAGGTGTGGGGAGTCACCCTGCACCACTATCCACAGCCCAATGTGACTCTCAGCCGGCAGGCAGAACAGAAGGCTTATTAGTTCATAGGGATATAGTGCAAGGGGGGGGGGGGCAGAACCAGGGCCTTTTCCCTATATCCTTAGCCAGCCAAGATTCCCTCACACACACAGTAACCAATTCCAGCCCCGCAGACAGCCCCGCTTCCTCCTCTGTGCAGCTTCCCGGGGAAAAGGTGTCATCTGGTTGCACCCCCCCACCTTGGCTCAGGTTACAAGAGAGCTTCTCCCTCAGTAAGCATCACATCCAAAATTCCCAACCCCATTCAGGCACCAGTGCAGTGCCCAGGGCAACTGAGACACACACACAGAGTTACTACAGAACAGTTCATGATAGCAGAAATCACATGCAACATAACAAGTGAACAGAGTAAATACAATCCCCACTTTGTCACAGTTGTGAAGATCAGGATTTTAACAGGGTTCAAAAAAGAACTAGATACATTCACGGAGGATAGCTCCCTCAATGATTATTAGCCACGCTGGGTAAGAATGGTGTCCCTAGCTTCAGTTTGTTAGAAGCTGGGAATGGGTGACAGGGCAGCGATCACTTGATTCCCTGTTCTGTTCATTCCCTCTGGGGCACTGGCCACTGTCAGAAGACAGGATACGGGGCTAGATGGACTTTTGGTCTGACCCAGTATGGCTGTTCTTATCTTCTTATATAATATTTATGAATATTATTTATGAATACAGCAGAAACTATTTGATGAGTTGGGCTGGATTATGAAACAAATTACCAGACATCAGATAACTGGCATACTTTTTTGAAATCTTAATAGGCAAAATTTTAGGGATCCATTAGTGAAACAGAAAGCTTAGTAAAAAGTGAATAGATCGGAAACACAATATAGTTGTCTAATGATAGCTGGCCAAGTTCTTTTAAAGAATCTTATAATAAATTATCAATTACTTTTTGAACAGTGTTTCTCTACAGTGCATAACTTGGAAAGCATATAACTTCTGTAAACACCTCAGGAGAGCAGTTTATTTGAACTTAATCAAATGTCAAGAAGCTCATAAAGCCAAAGTTCAACAACCAGCCTCTGATCCTGAATAGGAATATTCCTGAATAGTATTTAGGGGGTGAAAAAGAGCTAATCTGCAATCCTATGAACAGATCAAGATAGACTGGAGACAGACATCTACTATTATATATTAAGGATTATATTATGAGTTAGGCAGATCTTGTGCGGGACAAGATGGATCATGAGATTGGCCTTCTACTTCTAAGTTATTTTTTTGCTCAAATCTGGCACTAATCAGATGGTTTTTGGGTGATCCCAGTCCCATTTCACCATGACAAATAGTTTTAAATGGCACGTGTTTTGATAGTCTCATCAGATCAACCAAACAAGGAAAAAATCACACTCTTTCCTAAAGAGGTACCAGGCCAGAATTAAAGCTCATTGGTGAAGTAATATGGGAGACATTTGAGTGTGGCTGCCAACGCTATGCCTGTTCTGTGGATAATACTTGCTAGTAATTCATATGCTATAATTATAATATCTTTTTGTTCTTTTGTTCCTGCTTCGCAAAACTAACATGGCTTAAACTCGCATAATTAAATATTTTAAGCCATTAAGTCTCCCTGCTAGTGGGTGGCTTGAGCATACCTGCTGATAAGATATAATACTACTAATAATATAATACTTACCCTACTACATGTCAATTCCTTTTAACATGAAAATGGTAACACAAAAGATGTAAGAAAATATCTTCATCTTTGCAGGTAAAATGGGTGGATGAGTGAGAGCCTACTAAAATTATTTCCCTCTTCTCCAGAAATAAGTAATTCTAACAGATCCTACTATTGGAAACTAAAATGTTCTAGGGAAGTTTCAGAAACCAAGTAGGAAATTTAAAAAAAGTTTATAGGAAAAAAGCACAATGGAAATTAACTACATTGCAAGGCAACAGGCACAGAATGAAACATTAATAAGAAAAATCTTTCTTTCATATAGTTGAGAGCAAGACATCTCTAAATAAAGAGATAACACAGTAAAACTAATTTTGAAACATCTCTAAAAATATACACCTTCTGGGCAGAGAGAGTAAATTGTCACTCAACTCAGAAACAGATTTCATAATATAGGTAAGTGTAATGGAGTCTTGGAAAACTATACAGAAAAAAGAACATAAGAATGGCCACAGAGGGTCAGACCAACAGTCCATCCAGCCCAGTGTCCTGTCTGCCAACAGTGGCCAATACCAGATGCCCAAGAGGGTGGGAACACAACCGGTAATCCTCACGTGATCCCTCCCCTGTCACCCACCTCCACAGAAACAGAGACTAGGGACACCATTCCCACCCATCCTGGCTAATAGCCAATGATGGACCTAACCTTCATGAATTTACCTACCTCTTTTTTTAAACCTGTTAAAATCCTAGACTTCACCATTTCCTCTGGGAAAGAGTTTAACAGGTTGACTGTGTGCTAAGCGAAGAAAAACTTTCTTTTGTTTGTTTTAAACCTGCTGCATATTAATTTCATTTTGTGACCCCCTAGTTCTTATATTGTGGGAATAAGTAAATAACTTTTCCTTATTCACTATTTCCACACCAGTCATGATTTTATAGTCCTCTATCATGTCCCCCCTTCATCTCCTCTTTCCTAAGCTGAAAAGTCCAAGTCTTTTTAATCTCTCTTCATATGGGACTTGTTCCAAACCCCTAATCATTTTTGTTGCCCTTTTCTGAACCTTTTCCAATGCTAATATTTTTTTTTTTAAATGAGGTGACCACATCTGTTTACAGTATTCAAGATGTGGGCATATCATGATTTTATACAGAGGCATTAAGATATTCTCTGTCTTATTCTCTATCCCTTTTTTAATGACTCCTAACATTCTATTTACCTTTTTGACAGCCACTGCACACTGAGTGGATGTTTTCAGAGAACTATCCACAATGACTCCAAGATCTCTCTCTTGAGTAGTTATAGCTAAATTAGTCCCCACCATATTTTATATATAGTTGGGATTATTTTTTCCAAGGGACAATACTTTACATTTCTCAACATTATATTTCATTTGTCATTTTGCTACCCAATCACTTAGTTTAGTGAGATCTTTTTGGAGCTCTTCACAGTCTGCTTTGGTCTTAACTATCTTGAGCAGTTTGGTATCATCTGCAAATTTTGCCACCTCACTATTTACCCCTTTCTCTAGATCATTTATAGATAAGTTGAATAGGATGGGTCCCAGGACAGATCCTTGGGGGACCCCACTAGTAACCTCTCTCCACTAGGAAAACTTACCATTTATTCCTACCCTTTGTTTCCTGTCTTTTAACCAGTTATCAATCCATGAAAGGACCTTTCTTCTTATCCCATGACAACTTACTTTGCTTAAGAGTTTTTGGTGAGGGACCTTGTCAAAGGCTTTATGGAAATCTAAGGGTACGTCTACACTACCACCCTAGTTCGAACTAGGGTGGTAATGTAGGCAACCGGAGTTGCAAATGAAGCCCGGGATTTGAATTTCCCGGGCTTCATTTGCATCTCGCCGGGTGCCGCCATTTTTAAATGTCCGCTAGTGCGGTCTCCGTGCCTAACACGTGGCACGGATTAGGTAGTTCGGACTAGGCTTCCTAGTCCGAACTACCGTTATTCCTCGTTTCACGTGTAGCCGCGCGGCATATGTAATAGGGCTAGGCCCTAAGGCCAAAAGGGCCAAAAAGAAGTCCTCCTAGCAGCTAGAGAGGCTAAAAAAACCCCAGCCAATCAAGGGCCAGGAGGGACTACGAAAGGATCTGCAAGATTAGTGGCAGCTCAGTTGCAGCCTAGACCTGGGGGAGAGAAGGTCAGGTCAGGTTAGACTGGCAGAACCACGCTCAGAGTAGGGAGCTGTTTAGAACATTGTCTCCAGGAGGGGAAGCCCTGGAGGCACCACTCTCATAGGGTATGTCTATATTGCATTCCTCTTCCGAGAGAGGAATGCAAATGCAGACAAGCAAAATTGCACAGGAAGTGTGGATTTGAATTTCCCGCGCTTCATTTGCATAATCGCAGACCGCCACTTTTCTGAAACAGCGTCTCCTCAAGGGCTATTTCAAAGGAAAATAACCCCACAGGGACTGCGTTTGTTTTCTTGAAAGACGCTATTTCGAGAAATTCAAATTCATGTTTCATTTGCAATTTCGTCTGTCTGCCTTTGCATTCCTCTATGCAATGTAGACATACCCATACTGAGTGCGGAAACAGACTATGAGACTGAACTGATAGACTACAGAGGGCACCAGAATGGGCCCCTGGTAAAGTATGTTCCCTGGAAGGGGTTTGAGTATTTCACAGAGTGTGACTCAGCCCGAGGGCTGAGTAGCCAAAGTCTTTTAAAAAGAGTGCAGACAAACACATTCAACCAAATGGGGCTCACTCGTGGGAGGTGAGTGCCACCCCGTCACACCATACTTCTAGATCTGCTTCTGCTATGCTGCGTACTATTGCTATCCCACCTTTCCTGTACCAAATGCAAAGCACCAATCAGAAGGAGTCCTGCAGCAGTAGGAAGATGGTGTTGTATCCACTTAATCGTATGTGTTTGTGTCTATGAACAGCAAACATTTCCTCCCTGCCAGGTCTATACTACTGAATCCTACAGCAACACAATATCTTCTCTCTTATGGTTTCCTTTCTAAATATTTCAGTAGAAAATCTAGATATCTCATATTTCCCCAGTTATCAGTGCCACTGATCACAGTTTTCAAAGACAGTTGATTCTTACCAGTTTCCAATGAAGCGAGGGTCACTCTGGTCAATATAAACAGTCGTTCGAGGATCAACATAAAAACCGATAAGAACTCCTCCAAGTAAATATCCTGCTGCAGGACCAAGTGCTCCCATTACATACATGATGGCTGAGAAAATACAAGAGAAAAAAACACATATTATGCTAAATCATGCATTATAATAAACATGCTTTTCAATCATTCGTTATATTTTAAAAAGTATGTTGCAAAAGATGAAACTGGGGGTTGATTCACTTAGAACTTAGGCACTTATATACATCTCTTGGTGTCTAAATCCCAGACAGAATTGACAAAACTCTCACTCAGCTACTATCAAAGCCTGTAGGTGCCTAAAAATGTCCAGAGTGTACATTTTTTCAGAAAATGTTGTCTAGGCACTTATGGTTCTTCCTCTAGGGCTATTGTCTACAGTGCATCCCTCTTGCACAAAAGCCTATGCAAATGAAGTACAGATTAGCATATTGCTGTGCTTCATTTGCATAATTAATTAGGGGCCGCTTTTGCGCAAAAAGGAGCCATTTACACAGCTTCTTTTTGCGCAAAACACCCTTTTGCGCAAGAGCCGTTCTTCCTCATTTTTTCAGAAACTGATAATCCTTATGGCAAAAGTCTCCACTGCCATGAATACACAGGATGGTTTAGTGATTGCTCAGAGGACTAAATTGAGGGTTCAAATTTGGAAGGTGTGAGGGCCAAGCCAGTCTCAATCATTTAAATGTCCTTTGGAACCTGACAATAGGTGTTGAGATAAAAGTTCCTCTTTTCTTCTAGGATGGTAAAGCCCTAATGTTGCGCTTAGACCCACATGGAGTAAGAAATCAGGTCCTTGTGAAAGAAGAGAAGAAAGTCAATAAAGATCTTAACTGATGACTAGTTCAGATCCCTACCATGGGAACACGAAGGTGGATTACATCAGGTAGTACATGTAATACAGTGGCTAAGTCATGTGGTCATATGTCCACATTGAAAATAATAACCTGCTGCTTTCTGGCAGTTAGCAAAATAAATTTTCTATTATAGCTCCAACAGTAAGAACTAATAGTAAAATTTATCACTTTAGCACAAATGGTAAGGGTTTGTGCTTTTCTTGTTGAAATCCTGATTTTACCTTCACTAAAAACCAACTTCCTTCTGGATTTCAGAAGATCAGAAAAGTTATCAAAACATGTTTAACTGAGAACATTTAAATCATAGAATACTAGAGCTGGAAGGAACCTCAAGAGGTCATTGAGTCCAGTCCTCTGACCTCATGGCAGGACCCAGTACCGTCTAGACCACCCCTGATTAGATGTCTATCTAACCTGCTCTGAAATATCTCCAGAGATAGAGATTCCACAACCTCCCTAGGCAACTTATTCCATGTTTAACCATGTTCAGTTTCTATTCTGTTAGTGGCAAGGAGGCTAGATCTACATGTATCAATTCCATAGCTTAAGTTGAAATAGCTTAATTCAGCTTTTGGTGCTGTCTACACTGCAAGAAGTTGAAGGAAGACTTCCCTTACTCCTTGTGGAATGAGGGTTACAGGAGTCGGAATAAGAAGTCCTCCAGCTCACAACTATTTTGAAAGAATGGCTTGCAGTGTAGGCAAGCTCTTTGTAATAACATCCAAAATAATACTGCTGTGTAGACATCCCATCAGGTATATGTTATAGGCCCCTCAAGCAGGGAGCTTTGGCACCCAAAGCCATCAAAAGAGCAGCCTCCATACTCTTTGGCTGTGTCTACACTGGGCCACTTATTCCGGAAAATCAGCCGATTTTCCGGAATAAGCTGCGAGCTGTCTACACTGGCCCTTGAATTTCCGGAAAAGCAACGATGCTCTACTGTACAAAATCAGCCACTATTCCGGAAAAACTATTCTGCTCCCGCTCGGGCATAAGTCCTTATTCCGGAACACTGTTCCGGAAAAGGGCCAGTGTAGACAGCCCAGTAGTCTTTTCCGTAAAAAAGCCCCGATCGCGAAAATGACGATCAGGGCACTTTTCCGGAAAAGCGCGTCTACATTGGCCACAGATGCTTTTCCGGAAAAAGGGCTTTTCCGGAAAAGCAGCCTGCCAATGTAGACGCTCTTTTTCCGGAAATACATATAACGAAAACTATTCTGTTTTAAGCATTTCTGGAAATTCATGCCAGTGTAGACACAGCTTTTATGTAATGGTATTTATATCCTGGATATGGAGGCTGATCGATAAGGAAAATGTGGGTATGTCTACAGTAACCTCCTAATTCGAACTAGGAGGGTAATGTAGGCATACCGCACTTGCAAATGAAGCCCGGGATTTGAATTTCCCGGGCTTCATTTGCATGAAGCCGGCCGGCGCCATTTTTAAATGCCGGCAGTTCGAACCCCGTGCCGCGCGGCTACACGCGGCATGGAGTAGCTAGTTCGGATTAGGCTTCCTAATCCGAACTAGCTGTACTCCTCATTCCATGAGGAGTACAACTAGTTCGGATTAGGAAGCCTAATCCAAACTAGCTACTCCGTGCTGCGTGTAGCCGTGCAGCACGGGGTTCGAACTGCCGGCATTTGAAAATGGCGCCGGTCGGCTTCATGCAAATGAAGCCCGGGAAATTCAAATCCCGGGCTTCATTTGCAAGTGCGGTATGCCTACATTACCCTCCTAGTTCGAATTAGGAGGGTAGTGTAGACATACCCTGTGAGAATGCTTCAGAATCATAGGACTGGAAGGGACCTCAAGAGATCATCAAACCCAGTCCCTACACTCACTGCAGGACCTATCACCGTCTAGCCCATCCCTGACAGGTATTTGTTTTCAGTTTGTTTCAGATCATGGATGGTGGTGTAATGTACTTCAAACAGATACTGTATTTGATTTTTAAATCATTTTGAAAATACTTCTAGTATTTTTTGTTTTCTTCGTATTAAAATTTTTCAAAGTTTAGAATGCCAGTACAAAAACACAACCAATTGTGACCAAATAAATATAAATTAATATAAGGCAATATAGAATTAGAAAATCATACTAAAATTACACTTTTATTAAAATCTATAATACAAGAATATTAAGGTTACAAAGCCAAATACTCAAAAATGTTGATATGTCAGAATTAAGCTTGTATATGCAACCTTACTTTGGCCCTTGTGCACATATGTATTATGATGTAGTCCTTAATTACAAGATCACAACCTGTTTTCCATCAAAACCCTGACTCATGATCTGAAGTTTGAACTCTGAAAGGGTGCATCCACGCAGCATCGTTATTTCAAGATAACTAGCATTATTTTGAAATAACAATGCAAGCATCTACACAGCATTCTGTTATTTCGAAATAATTTCAAAATAATAGGCGGCTTATTCCAAAATCTGTAAACCTCATTCTATGAGGAATAATGACTATTCCGAAACAGCTATTTCAAAATAAGGTGGGTGTAGATGCTCCATCACTGCTATTTAGAAAGAGCCCCATATCAGGGCCATTCTAAGTTATTCCTCCTGGGGCCTAAATCGAGATAGCATGTCTACATTAGTGAAGCCTGCCTTGGACTAATTTTGAGGCTTCCCTGCAGTGTAGACATGCTATTTCAAAATAAGTTATTTCGGAATAGCTTATTTTGAAATAAGTGTGCAGTGTAGATGTACCCAAACTGTCCAGAAAAAAATGAATTCCAATGCAGACACAAGACATAGAAAGTTATAATCCAAACAGTTAAAGTTTGTCAAAGTAACAAGCAACTAAAAAGAGAGTCTTATAATGGAAAGTGTTAGGTGGCCTTACCTATGGGTTATGTTACTAGCTTCTCCTACAATAAATGTCTGGCTCAATAGCTTAATTACTGACACAGCACCTCACCTATTCACAGAGAGCCCCAAATTCAAATAATATCTCACAGGTCATAAAAATACAAATAGGTTTCCAAATATACCTATTTAAATCCCACTAACTTGTATATGTTCATTTTATTTGAAAGATGTCAGTGATGAAAGAGCACATTCTTGTGGAAAAAAAGAAGCCTGTTCATCCAAGATCCCCATTATAGGTCCAAATGCAGAATTCAGCCCTTAGCTAAATACTGTCTTTTCAGAAGACAGAAATGCTTTACCACTGCAAATTGATTAAATAGATTTATTAGTGTTCTTAACTTCTTTTCTTTAAACAGAATGACTTTACTTATTTATGGAACCCCGATTAAAATAATTATACTTGGCAAAATTTCTTATTATTTACAACTTGGACTATGTAATGCCTTGAGTCTCGCAAAGAAATCATGACATGCCCAGAAGGCTTTTAATCTCTCTAAACTTTTAGCATTTTAGATACATGCAGTGTTCTTGAAGCTATTAAATACTGCATCTTGCTCTAAATATGAAGCAATTTCTTGATGACACATTGCTCATTTGTTGGCTCTTTGAAGAAATAATAATGTAACTCTTATCATTAGACTTAATTCTACACAGTCCATGTTATCCCATTGTTCTATCAGGTCTATCTTATTTGTAATATTCTAACTAAATAGAACAGCCTTCTGACATAGGATGCACACTTTTTCCAGTAATGTTCTTTATTTAAGGCTCATGAAAGTAAAGACTAATAACAGATCCCAATCTTCATCTCCAAAAAAACCATTAATTCCTTTCTCCTCTCTCTCCCTTTCCTCAAATTGTTACACTCCCTTGTTTAATCTCTCTTTATTAGACCATAAACTCTGTGCAGAAATTGTAATTCCATTAAAATCAACGGAATAACTCCAGAAATAAAATTTGCCCCATTCAGTAGGAGAGCCAAACAAACATTTCACTCTGAATATTGTATGCAATTAATTGAGCCCCTTTTTTCTGCAACAATACAATGGTGTCATCAAATTGATTCATTATTTATATTTCATCAACCTTTTTACCCCTCTGGATTGATTACAAAAGTTATCTTAAAGTATAGAGTAGTCAATTTGAGCTTTGTTTTTTAGTTACAACTCATTAGATACAGCACTCGGCACTGTTGTGTACAAAGACGCTCAATATCATGCTTCCACTTCCACAAATGCTAGCTCTGAAATGCACATTAGGCAACCATTTATGGGAGTAAACCTTGCACCTCAACATTTTAGGAAAGCAAACACAATCGGAGTTCAAGAAAAGCTAAATTAAACTCATTTTAACATTCAAGCATGCTGTATTTAAGGAAATTACTTTTGCAATGTTTGCCCAGCTCCAATTCCATCACTGAAATACAACAGCAGACAGCACACTGAAATGTAGCAATGATACTCAGCAGTTGTATTATGTATGCTTAGTAATTCTGAAGAAGGTTTAATTACATGCAGAAATTGTGTACCGTAGAGATAAAAATAACAATGTACCCTCCATTCCATTAGAGATGGGAATGCTGCCTAAAATTTCAAATGTATTTTAGAGTTACTGTTTGCTGTCCAAGTTCCAAGCTCCTCTAAAAGTATTTTTACTGGCAAGATTCATCAAACAGCATGTGCCTTTCAGAGAAGAGATAAGCCTTCATGCTTCAGGATATAAGCCAGCTAGAAACTGATGGGGGTGAAGAAGAAATCTGCCTACTAGGCAAGTTATCCCACAATTATCCACTACAGGGTTCTTGCACCTTTTGATTTGGAACAAAAACCTAATAATCTGAAATTTTTTATGAAGGGAATGGAACCCCACCTCCGAGGCAGTGTGCCTGGTGGGCTCCCCCAGAACAACAGATCCTGGAAGCCCATGTAGTCCCTGCCTCCAACGCAGTCCAGCAAGTGGGCTACCAAGAAGCTAGGCAGGCTGTCCATAAACCATCCATTCTGCTATCGGAACTTCATTCAAATTGAACCCTCTCAGCAAAACCTTTTGATTTGAACAAATCAGCAAATTCTCACATGTAATTTTTTGACCAGTTCTCAAGGTGGATCGCTAAAGAATGTGTTGCTGTTAAACAACATCGATTTCAACATCAAACTAAAGGCGCCGCGATAGCCTTTTACTGTAATGGCAGGGAGAGCTGCATTGATGCTCAGCAGTGAACTGAGGAGGTTTCTTTTTTCATCTCAAGTCTTCACTTTAAAAATAAAAATAAATAAATAATTTTCAAAAAACACTTTATTAGGAAACAAATGCAAAAAATGAACTCTGTGTGCTCTTCACGAAGTCCTGTCTCACATAATGGATAGGACATCTGCGAACTAAAAAATACATTTATGAAAACAAATTGGATGGCTAACCCTAAGAAACTCAAACAAAGTAGACAAATACATCACCAACCAGGCTACAATTCTTGTAACGATATCACCAGTTGCATCCGAGGCCTCATGATATGCATAGCATTAAAAAAGTCTCACTAATGAAAGGATACAATGATCATTTTTTTGAAGATGTCCTCTTAATGCTATTGTCAATGTCATCCTGTAGAAACCCCAAGATTTTCCACTATCCAGCAAAGTAAATTTGTTGGAGAACATAAACATAAGAACATAAGCAGGCCTCGACAAATAATGTAATCTACTCACCCGTGGTGAATAGATTACAACCCGGAAGAGCCGGCGCAGAGCGATCTGCGCATGCGCAGAACCGCGTGAAACCGTTTTGCTGGCGAGTGGAGCTCACTGCTGCTTGGCGAGCCCTGAACATAAGAATGGCCATACTAGGTCAGATCAAAGGTCCATCTAGCCCAATACCCTATCTTCTAACAGTGGCCAATTCCAGATGCCCCAGAGGGAGTGAACAGAACAGGTAATCATCAAGTAATCCCTCTACTGTCATCCATTTCCAGTCCCTGACAAACAGAGGGTAGGGATACCATTCCTACTGAACTCTGCTAAATTCCTAGTCTTCAAAACATCCTCTCGCAAGGAGTTCCACAGGTTGACTGTATGCTATGTAAAGAAAAACTTCCTTGTGTTTGTTTTAAACCTGCTGCCTATTAATTTCATTTGGTGACTCCTAGTTTTTATGTTTTGAGAACAAGTAAATAACTTTTCCTTATTCACTTTTTCCACGCCAGTCATGATTTTATAGCCCTCTTATCATATCCCCTCTTTTCTAAACTGAAAAATCCCCAGTCTTTTTAATCTCTCTTCATATGGGAGCTGTTCCAAACCCATAGTCATTTTTGTTGCCCTTTTCTGAATCTATTCCAATAACAATATATCTTTTTGGAGATGAGGCGACCACATCTGTACACAGTATTCAAGATGTGGGCACACATGGATTTATGTAGCAGCAATAAGATATTCTCTGTCTCTATCCCTTTTTTTAGTATTCCTAATATTTTGTTTACTTTTTGACTGCTGCTAAACATAAAAAGTAGAGAAATTAACTTTAGCGGATTTTCAAGTGTATCTCTTGGGTTTTAGAATTACCTATATATAACTCTGTAAGAAGACTTGTTAATACTTACTTAGCAGAGGTGATTTTTTCCATACCCTGATCAGCAGAGATTAGAGATGGACTAAAATTAGTACCTACCATGTGAACCTTTAGAATTTCTGGGCTTTCAAACGTGAACCAGTAGATCTGAATCTACACATCTGATTTTAATTCAGCTTAAAAAAAACCCAAATGTAGCAGTGTATCAGAATTAATTTGGATGAGGCTGAACCCTCATCCCAAGATGTAAGAAATCTTGTAAAAACAGCTGGTCCCGTGATATTTCTGCTCCATTTGTGGACCAAAATTAGCTCATGAGAATTTGCCACTATTTAATCCAAGCCCTAGCCTCTATATTGCCTCTAATCCAAAACCTGAATCTTAGCTTAATACTAATGATATTCCAAATTGTTAACTGAGCTCTGCCTACCCAGGACATCTCTGTTAGAGAAAGGTCCAACTGTCCTGGGAACATGGTAGTACTCTATGGGTACATCTACACTGCACTGTAGGTCAAAATAATATTCTCAATTTGAGATATGCAATTTGCGTATCTTCTTTCAATCTTATTTTGAAATAGCTTATTTTATAATTTGGTGCTGTCTACATAGCACCAAATTTCAAAATAACCCGCTATTCTGAAACATTCTTTATGCCTCATGGAATGAGGTTTACAGGGAAGTCAGAATAGTGAGACCGTAATATTTTGAAATAACGGGTTTGCTGTGAAGACACGGGATAGCTATTTCAGGATACTCTGGTATCCCAAAATAGTGCAGCAGTGTAGACATAGCCTAAATGAATAGTACAAATAGTAAACAAAAAAGTTGAGAACATGGCACCATCCTCATAACTAAATTACTTGTGAAACAAAAATTCTGAAAAATTTCACTTCAGAACTATTGATCTGTTTTGTTTCAATAAGGCAAAAACACTCTTTTGGTGTCAAAATATGACATTAAATGTCTTTATATATTACATTAAACATATAAATATGTCTCTCTCTATATATAAAAAGTTTTTCCTGATGGACGACAGAATGTTCCTGCCGGGCAATAGCATTACATCATCACATCATCAGCATCAACAGGCTCTCAGCGACGTGAAAGCAGCCGGGAGGGCAGGCAAGCATAACGAGCAAAGGGCGCGGCCCTCCCAGTAATATTAAAAAAATACTTTAAAGGTGGATGTTGAAACTAAATGAATCAAAATAACAAAGTCAAAACAAAAATCATTTTTATTTTATCAAAATGAAACATTTTTACATCATTGTACTAAAATGAGAAAGTTGCACTGATTTGTTTTGACTTTTTCTCCCATGTAAAATTTCACCAAAATTGACATATTCCCATGAAACATTTCAATTCCAACAAAACTGCATCGTCTAAGGGAATACTGTATTGTCTGACAGGTTTTTCAACCAGCAGTCTTCATAGCAGAGGAGACAGACATGGGATACAGAACCTGTTCCCCTTACAGCACAGATAATTCTGTTGATGTGGCTGGGATAGTAATGTGCTGGAATAATCTCTTGAGGCTCATGGAAGCCCATTGTTAAAACTTCATCATCCACTTGGAGGCATATTTGGGACAATTTCCTTGCCTATGATGGAGTTCTCCCATAATATATGGATATTATGCTGTATCACCATGGCCAGAGATTATGGCTCCTGGAGATCATAAAAATACTTCTGAAGATTGTTTTTCTTCACTATGATCACACCAGATGGCAAATATTTTCCATCGTTTATCCACAGGGGAATCTATACCCAGATACTCTTACAATGAACATGACTATGCAACAGCTCTTCCTAAAGAGTGATGCAAGTGAACAGCAGATTTTAATTAAGCTCACAGCAGAGCTGATAAATGGAGCTCTTTAGGCAAAGCAGCTGTTTTCAGATCCAGCTCCTTCCCGTTCCCTCATATCCATGGAGACCAGACTCCATGGGACAAGAGCAGAGTGGCTTCCAAAAAGGGTGTAGCATGCAGCAGAGCCCCTGTTCTCTCCCTCCTCTGCTCTCCAGCCTACCACTGCCTCCTTTTGTTTCCATCTGACCTTACAGAAGAGGAGCATGACGCTCATAGAATATAAGGGTTTTTTTAAAAATGTTTCCTGATTTACGGACCACTCCTGCTAAGATTTGTCAGTCAGCCAGTCAAAAAGGATCTTGGGAGCTCTGGTCAGCACCACCGAACAAGCCATTAAAAGCCCAATCGCCAGTACTGCAGCAGCGCAGGGCTAAGGCAGGTTTGCTACCTGCCCTGATTCAGGGCAGCTCCCGGACATGGCCACTGGGATCTTGAGGCCCCCTGTCCTGCCCCCAACCTGAGTGCCAGCTCCACAGCTCCCATTGGCCAGGAACTGCAACCAACGGGAGCTGCAAGGGTAGCATCTGTGGGTACAAGGGCAGTGTGCAGAGTCTCCCTGCCCACCCAAGCTTAAAGGGCTGCAACATTCTGGCAGTGGCTTCCTATAAGCCATGATAAGCATCACCAGAATCCAGTGCTCCAACCCCCAGACCCTGTCTAGAGTTCCCTTCTGCACTCAAAGTCCCCTCAGAGCCTGTTCTCCATACCCCACACACCAGCCCTCTACCCCAACCTTGAGCCCCCTCCTGCACCTCAAAACCATCATTCCCAGCTCTACCCCAGCCAGAGCCTGCACTCCCATAAGCACCTCAACCCTCTGCTCCAGACCTGAGCCCTCTCGTGCACCTGAAACCCCCCATTTCTGGCCTCACCTTTAGCCAGCAACCCCAGCCAGAGCCCTCAACCCTTCCCCTACACCAGGGGTGTCCAAACTTTTTTCAAAGAGGGCCAGATTTGATGACGTGAACATGCGTGAGGGCCGACCATTTTGCCTGACATTCTTTGAACCATTAAAATTAAATGCAAATTAACTATTTTATGCAAAGTTTATTGCAAACAGCATACTTTTCATTTCGTCACATGGATGACAAATCTAAACAGGTGTTAAATCACTCTGCCTTTCATATCTGAAGGCCAGATGAAAAAAAAATCCAAGAAGCTGAAATATATGTCAGGAACATTGTAAAGTACATTACATATTATTGGTAATAAAGGTTGTCTGTCAACTTTTAAGTTAAAAAAATATGAACAGGAACATAACACCAAGTATACATGTTGTGTCCAAATATATTTATAACTGATTTAGACCAACTGACATTAACTGAGATTTTACAATGTATTCATCTCAATACATATGGATTCGTTGGGGGCCATAAAAGATAGATATTGCCAAATTACCTGTGGGGCCGTATTAAACCGGAACACGGGCCGCAATTGGCCCGCGGGCCGGACTTTGGACATGCCTGCCCTACACTCTAACCCCTGGCCCAGTCTGGAGTCTCCTACCACACCCAAACTCTCTCCTAGAGCCTGCACCCTCCATACCCATCCAAACCACCTGCTCCAGCCCTAAGCCCACTCATGCACCCCAAACGCCTTATCTCCAGCCTTACCCAGGGCCTGCACCCCTAGTCAGAGCTCTCACTCCCTTCTATTCCCTAGCCCTCTGCTCTACCCTGTAAAAGGGACTGTGAGTGGGAGAGAGAAGTGACAGAGGAAGAGGAGAATGGATCAAGTGGCGACGGGACCTCAGAGACGGGCAGAGCAGAAAAGAGGAGTCTTGGGGAAGCGGCCCTTTTCAGGCACAGTACCTTTATCACCAGACTGTTCAGTTAACTTTTTTCCTTTTCTCTGTAAGCACATGCCAAACATTTCTCTGCGTTTGTAACATTTTTTCAAATTTAATTATTTCTTCAAGAAGAAACAATGCTGGGAGCAGTGATACAATTCAGATAACAACATACAGTTAAACTCTTTAATCGTGTCCTTTCAAAATGTATCAGCATTACACTGACTTAAAAGGTGCACCAAACCAGACATTCCATTCAAAGTAATAAACAGAGCAACTAAAGTACGTCAGCAGGCATCCGTGCTCTTTGTTTTGAAAATATTTGTACCACTTAGCACAAAGATGGATTAAGACAGAAGGTCTCAGGCAAGTACATCATACTGAATTTTACATTCTTACTGCACAAACTAAAGGACTAATGATGAATGTTCTAGTATTACCATTCTATTACAAAATGCTAAATGTTAAATTCTTATATGCAAATACATCCAAGGACTGGTTGCTACCATGTGAAAATGCTGCATCATGTATTTTCTCTTCCTAATTTATTCCTATTTTCTCTTACTAGAAATTCATAATTTGGCACAAGACAGTATCCTAATTCTTATTTAAAGAATTGTTATATCTAAACTGCTTCTACTGCTTATTCTCTGGTTGAGGTCATACTTTATAACATGAATTGGTTCCTGTGAAAATGACTGTCACAGAGCACTGGAGAATCAGTACAAGCTAACTAAGAAAAAATAGTTACCTAGAAGTAAAATTCGCTACAGATATTGCCTCATTTTTTGAGTACAGGATCTTTAGAAAAGGGGGGGTGAGATTCGAAAGAACCGTGTCTAGACAGTGGTTTCACTTTTGAAATCTACGTTTCAAAAGAACGTGAGGCCACTATTATACAAATAAAGCACAGGAAATTCAAATCCAGTCTTCATTTGCAATTTCGATCTGTCTAATTTACATCCCTCTTTCGAAAGTTTAGACATGCCCTGGGTTTATGAATAAACAACTGATTTTATTAAGTATGAAAGGATTTAAGTGGTCAAAAGAGATAGCACGCAGAATAAAGTCTGTTACTGAGCAGAACAATTAAGCTAAGATTAATATACTAAAGAAACTAGTTTCACGTAATATTCCATCCTAAAATTTGTTTTAATAAACTAGACATCCTTTCAGCATAGGCCCAGTTCCTTCCTCTGGTTCAGTCTTAGTTGTTTCCTGCAGTCATCTTGGACGGGATAGCCAGGGAAAACTGATGACCAAGATTACCTCACTCCCCGTTAAATAGGTTAACAAAGGAAGGGAATCCTTTGTGTTCAGTTTAAATTCCCCCCCTGCTCTTGTGGACAAATACAGCATCCAAAATGGATCCCAGCATCAGGTGACATGGTCACATGTCTCTGCAAGGCCCCTCTCTCCATATTTCGCAGGTTGACCCACAGATCCACAACTACAAAGACATGATGCATGCATGATGGCTTACCCTGTTAAATGAATGTCTGACTTACCGTATTTTAGCAAATATATCCCAAGGTTTTTGCTATTTGAGTAAAAATTAAAAAACCTGTATACCCCACACACAAGTATAGCCTGCGGGATATACAAGACTTGTATTTCAAACTGTGCGAGGAGGAATATTTGCTAATTTACGGTGCCGTCAGGGAGTGGGGGACGGGGACTTAGATAGCCTCTGGGCAGGGGAGCACCCACCGTCCTGGTTTCCTCGCACCCACAAGAAGGCCAAGCCTCCAGGCGGGGGAGCACTTGCCTCCTGGTTCCCGCACTCACCCCCAGGTGAGTAAAAAAAGTTTTGTATACCCCGCTCACGAGTATACCCCGTGGGGAGGGGAGTGCAGGGTTTGTAAAAACGCATATAACCCGCGGGTTATATTCACTAAAATACAGTACCTTCACAGTCCTTTATGATTTATACAAAAAAAATTGCTGAAATTGAAGAAAAATACCACACCACACCAATGAGATGACAACTAATTAGTCCATAAGGGTATGTCTACACTACCCCCCAGTTCGAACTAGGGGGGTAATGTATGCATACCGAACTTGCTAATGAAACCCGGGATTTGAATTTCCCGGTCTTCATTAGCATAAAGCCGGCGCCGCCATTTTTAAAAGCCGGCTAGTGCGAACCCCGTGCCGCGCGGCTACACGCGGCACGGGCTAGATAGTTCGGATTAGGCTTCCTCGTGGAACGAGGTGTACAGATAGTTCGGATTAGGAAGCCTAATCCGAACTATCTAGCCCGTGCCGCGTGTAGCCGCGCGGCACGGGGTTCGCACTAGCCGGCTTTTAAAAATGGCGGCGCAGGCTTTATGCTAATGAAGCCCGGGAAATTCAAATCCCGGGTTTCATTAGCAAGTTCGGTATGCATACATTACCCCCCTAGTTCGAACTAGGGGGGTAGTGTAGACATACCCTAAGTCAAAACATAATCTCCATTGTCTCTTTGCTAATGGACCATCAGTCTTGAAGTGTGAACAGTGGGAGTGACCCAAAGCAGTGACTATGCAATTACAGATACACAGTTCAATATTCTAACTTGATCTACAAAAATAATACATATATACAAATGAGATAATCATAGTTAGAACATTACAATCTTCAAATGAAATATCTTGCATAAACCATATTCCAGTTATATCATATTTATAAGCATATTCCCATAAAGACTATGGTATGCCCCGTCACAGTAATATGTCACAAAGCTAGGACAAATGCATAAATCCCACAAAACGTCACTAACTACATGAAGCAAGATGTATATGTAGAAATAAAAATGAGAACTAGCATGAAACAATATATTATAGAACAAGAGTTTAACTGTATCTGATTGACTAAAACAGGCCTCATTCAACAATGAAAGAACTTATTCCTAGAAAGAATGAGCACCATGTCGGCATTATTTTGCAGACTGTCTTCCACAGGAAAACAGCTTCAAAGGAGAAAGGAAACTCTTCTGAATTCCCACTTATGGAATTTCAAATGAACAGTTTCATTGAGGAAGATTTTCCCCATCTCTTCCTTGAACTACAAGACAGTTCATCCCACTTAACTTGTGGACTCTGGCAGACCTTTGAAGGTCTTGACCATTCATCCACCCTTCCACCCTCCACTTGAATACACGTACAATGTTAGTAACAGCTCAGGGTACGTCTAAACTACATGCCTCCGTCGACGGAGGCATGTAGATTAGACAGATCGGCAGAGGGAAATGAAGCCGCGATTAAAATAATCGCGGCTTTATTTAAATTTAAATGGCTGCCTCGCTCTGCCGATCAGCTGTTTGTCAGCAGCTCGGGGCAGTCTGGACGCGCCGTGTCGACAAAGAAGCCTTTCTTGATCGGCACAGGTATGCCTCGTGAAACCAGGTTTACCTGTGCCGATCAAGAAAGGCTTCTTTGTCAACGCGGCACGTCCAGACTGCCCCGATCTGCCGACAAACAGCTGATCGGCAGAGCGGGGCAGCCATTTAAATTTAAATGAAGCCGCGATTATTTTAATCGCGGCTTCATTTCCCTCTGCCGATCTGTCTAATCTACATGCCTCCATCGACGGAGGCATGTAGTCTAGACACACCCCCTGAGACTGCTGTTGTCTTTCGCCAATATTATAAAAACCTTTATTACTCTAAATACACTAAAGATAAAAGGAAAAACACACAGTCTTTGCCAAGTGGCCAAAGAGAACTTTTATTGACAGGAATGTTATATTTAAATAAGCAATTAAAATCCAAAGAAAGCCCAGCCTATTTAGTTCCCCAGCCATGTTTATAAACACTTCGAAAACCTTCCCAAACCGCCGTTTCACGAGACATAAGGGAGCAGTTGCCAAAGGCTTCCCCTGTTGACTGATCCATGTCTTGACTGCCGCGCTGTGCCAACAATCAGCTGAGCCGGCACAGTGCAGCAGCCATTTTTGTTTTAATGAGCCAGGGATATTTAAATCCCTGCTCCACTGACTATGTCGGGTAGCCTATTTTACATGCCTCTGTTGGCAGAGGCACGTAGTCTAGACATACCCTAAAATAAGACCTAGGTTCTAGAGTCCAAGAAATAAATTCATCTCCTCATTCTGCATTAATCAAACACAGAAGGCTAAATCCTACTCATCTTATTCTTTCAAGAGGGAACTGTTCAAGTCCACCTGAGTCTTTATAGGAGCTTGCAATGGTGTCTGGTAAGGCAGATGAGCTGGTTTCTACAAAGCTGGTCTTTGTAAAAGCAGGGGAACAGTAATCAAGGAAAGGAAGCTGTGTCAGAGACAACTGAAGAGCCACAGTGATAAAAAGGCTCCTACAGGAGGTGTCTGATTTGAAGAAAGGGTTTGGTCCTGAAAGAATCTCTGGCGAGGAATGGAAGCAGTGCAGAAGCCTGAGAAGGGCTGGGAGTGTCCTTCTAAAAATATAGATAATTGAGTTGAATTTTGAAGACTTCACTTATTAATATTTATCCATTCTTTTATTATTCTGCAATTTTGTTCTGAACACAAACCCAAAGGAGGGGTGTTCAAAGACAGCAGCATGTGTGGAGCTATCACAGAGTGCATCGACTCAGTGTCCTGGAACCACTCTGAATGAAATCAGACAAGACCTTCTGGCAGTGTGACTCCCTGCAGGGCACACTCTCGAGAAGATAAGCGTTCTTGGCTTAGGCATCTCAAAGCATTCAGCACCTCTCTTCTACACCTTGAGCTCCCTGCAGTGAGTCTGCCTGAATAGGATGCCTGGGGAAGCCTTATATGGCCCCCAAAGGGGCCATGCAACCCAACTTTACAGTCATCCGTGATTCTCACCCAGTGAGGCAAAACAAAGGGGCTTATTAGTCATCTGGAGCAAAGCATAGATATAATAGGTCTTGTTAGCACAGAAAGCAGAATTTACAGCAAACTCCTTTTTGGCCCTGGGCTTTCACCTCCTGAATCCCAAACCAGGAGATAGACCAGCTTCCAGCAACCCAGCCTCAGTCACATGTAGCAGCTTCCTTGGCTTCTTTCTTGGGCAAACAGGTCACCTGGTGTCCATCTCCCAGTTTGTTCTCCAACTGCTCCCATTGATTCTTGCAGAGGATGAGCATTAGCCAACAGTTGCCAGGATACAGAGTGTCAGCCACTGTCTGTGTCCCTGTATACGCATCCAGTCTGCAGTCATACCTGCCGTCCGGGGGCTCTGCAAAGATGGCATAGCCTTATCTTGCCATAGGCACTTCAATAACACATAGAAAAGACAGAGGCACACACAGAATATTCAGATAAAGCATTAAGAACATGCCCACTTTGTCACAGGATAGTATTAAGGAAGCATGAAAAGACTCAACTGAGGTATTGTGCTACAGAGGCATCAGTTGCCACACAAAACCATGTGGAAGACTATTATCCCATTACATAGAGGATGCCTTAGGACTCAGATGTATGCTATGAGCTCTCAAACTTTAACTAATGGGGCTACAATCCTAAATCTCATACATTTATTCAGTGTGTCTTTGGAATTAAATAGGTGTTAACAAAAACAAACCATCTCTCATGCAGAACAGTATTACCTCATTGTTTTCTTGTACACCTCAGGCTGTCTGTATTTATCCGTTATACAGTATTTTCATAAGAATGGGTCTACTGGTTCAGACTAAGGTCCATCTATCCCAGGATCCTTCTTCTGACAGTGGCCAATGCAGGTGCCCAGAGGGAATGAACAGAACAGGTAATCATCAAGGTTCCCTCCTCTGTCACCCATTCTCAGCCTCTGTGAGAATTTATCTAGCTCTTTTTTGAACCATGTTAAAGTCCTGGTCTTCACAACATCCTCTGGCATCCTGTCACTTCTACTTGTCTTAAGGACAGAAACCCTCTTTGTTCTGTGTCTGTGGAGGCCCTTGCACAATAAGGTTCTTATCCATGCCTTGGGCTACTTGTTGCTACTGTAATAAAAATAATAATATGTCTTCAACAGTCTGAGCCAGAGCCAACTCAAGTTAATGGGAGTCTTTCCATTTACTTCAACAGGCTTTAGCTCAAGACTGAACAGCCCCACTTTCTGTCTCTTGATTCTCATGTTGTCTGTTCACTTCTGTAGCCATCTGAGGGTACATCTACGTAGCACAGCTATTTCGGGATATCGGAGTTATCCCAAAATAGCTACCATACGTCTTAACAGGCCGCCCATTATTTCAAAATATTTTTCAAAATAACAGGCACTCTATTTCGGCATCCCTGTAACCCTCATTCCACAAGGGTAAAGGGATGTCTCGAAATAGTGTGTTATTTTGAAATATAATCGAAATAAGATATGCAATTTGTGTAGCACAAATTGCGTCTCTTATTTCAGGTTTAGGGTGCTGTGTAGACGCACTCTGAGAGACTTCCATGGTAATCAATATCTGAGTTTCTAATATAAACGGTAACCATAAAAAAATATGAGGCTAATACCTTATGGGACTCATTGTTCATAAAAAAGGCAGGGTAGAGGGGGTTAAAAACAAGGAAATATCCACTTTGTTTTCCTTTACAGTTCATCTTTATGTAGTTTGTGGTTATGTATGCAAAAGACCTCAATTCTACTGTTAAATTTAATCTACAGGTTAATAACATTATTAGATTGTCTGCTTCCCTTAATCTCTCTTGATAAGGCAGACAAGAATCAACTAAAATAGAAAATACTCATTAGGTCATTACAGTTTTTGCATGGTAGAGAGTACAAAGCTGTTCCAGTTAAGACCTTTGTTTTCTTTCACTCTTAACTTTTAAAAATACACACAACTGTTCCACTACAGTATGACAATTATGTCTGCTCATGTTAAAATAACAACACTGAATTTTTAAAAATCTGAACATTGAAATGTAGCATGCAAATAAACCTCACTGAGCAGCATATCCATGATCTAGTTTGGACTTCTTTTTTTAAAAATGATTCTTTCTAAAGTTATGTAACAAAAAAAATCACTCTAAGTATACTCAACTCTATAGCCAAAATCACAATTCTTATGAATAAATTAAGCAGCAAAAATATTATAGGATTGCATTTTCTGGAAGATTTTTCTTTTACTAATATTTCTTTCCCGTCAGAAGTGCAAGAACCAAAGCTGTAGACGACGCAGCAAATAACTGCTGAAGTAACAGCCAGCAGTGAATTTTATGGTTTCAGATTAACTGTAGCACCATAGCAGTAGCTGAGCAGTTTGGATAATAAATAATGGGACAAGCACAAGAGGAATGTGAAGGAAGCAGTGATCAATCACCAAGTAGCAAGTCCAAAGAGAACTGGGAAATTTAGCAATGGAAGTTGAGCTAGAGTTGAAGGCTGAAGACAGCCTAAATAACAGGAGGGAGAAGCATCTGTAAGAGACATAGTAAGAGGACAATGGAAGTCTGAACAGAGGGCAGCCACTTTCTAAAGTGCACTGCAGGCTTTGCTTAATAACTGTGTCTTGATCATATTTTTAAAAATTAAAATCAATGTCATACCCACAGCGGACCCAAATTAGGGCTTAACAGAAACTATTTTAAAGTTTGGTTCTTTAGTCTTTTTTTGTGTTTTAGGGCCTTAGGCTCTCAAAGAAAGACTAGTGATAGAAATGTAGCCGTGTTAGTCTGGGGTAGTTGAAGCAAAATGCAGGACAATGTAGCACTTTAAAGACTAACAAGATGGTTTATTAGATGATGAGCTTTCGTGGGCCAGACCCACTTCCTCAGATCAAATAGTGGAAGAAAGTAGTCACAACCATATATACCAAAGGATACAATTAAAAAAACGAACAAATATGAAAAGGACAAATCACATTGCAGAACAGGAGGGGGATGCGGGGGGGGGGGGGAGGAAGGAAGGTAAGTGTCTGTGAATTGATGATATTAGAGGTAGGGAGAGTGGGATGTTTGTGAGTTAATGGTATTAGAGGTGATAATTGGGGAAACTGTCTTGGTAATGGGTGAGATAGTTCAAATGTTTGTTAAGTCCTTGTTGGAAAGAAAGACTAGGGCATTCAAGCAGTTCTCATTAGCGTAAGAAACAGATTTTTAAGAGTATAGCCATCACTTCATGAAATTGCATATTCAAACTGAGTAACTGCACACACATCTACAATCTGCACATGTAAGTTAGGCACACATATGCATGTTCAATTACTCATCTAAGCTTAAAAAAAACAGAACCAATGTGCCTAGGAGAGAAACTGTGAGAAATGAGATGCACTAGGTAAAGCATTCCCTGGCAAAGGGGAAGATGGTCTAATAGTCAAAGGATTTTTGTACACAGTTTTCTTCTGCTTGCCCTCAGAGGGACAAGAGCCACTAATAAAAAGTAAATTAGTACAAGCAGGAAAAAATTCAAATACATTTTAAATGAATTTCCTTTCAAAAGCATAACTCTGGCCGCTTTGCCTAGATTCACTATTCAGGATATTGGTGACTGGGTTCTTTTTAGATCAAAAAAAGCAGAGGTGGGGAACTTAAGGCCCAGGGACTGAATGCAACTCCCAGCTTGTCTGGATCTGGCCTCCGAGGTTCAGGGTTCCTCTCTCAGCATTGGGGAGCCTGCACTGGTGCTCCAGCTCCCCCTGCCATCCTCCCACAGGGCTGGAGCTCACAAAATCTACTGGTCTAGGCCTCTGTAGGCTCTGGTGTGCGAGGGGAATGTGGGGAGTGTCTTTCTCGTTCTCATTGGAGGGGCACGTCAATGAGGATTTGGTTGGTTTTTCTTGCTTCTCACTTGTGTGCAGTCCCCAACTGATTATAACACTGCAATGTTAAATCAGAAAAAGAAATACCTCATAGAACGAGGTTTACAGGGATGGTGAACAAGTGCATCCACTTTTTTAAAAAAAAATTCAAAAAAGTAGACAGTTCCTTGGATGCGAAGTTGTGTTTCCGGGATACCTTAGGTATCCCGAAAAAGCAATGCAGTCTAGATGTAGCCTCACTGACCTGGTGGTTAGGGACATAAGAGACAGCACTTCAAGTCCCTACTCTGACTAAATCAGAGCTGAGTTTTCCTTCCAAGATCACTTACTTACAAAAATTTTCAACCTTATCAGTTCAATTGTGTAATAAAAGTTTAAATATTTTAACTTTTATACTTAAGTTATATAAAATATGAACAATAATGTATACTTTGACACTTGGACCTTATTGGAATGAACTGTTTTAATAATTTCATGCAAAAATTTTGACATTAATACTTTCCTGTGAAATGTTTTGATTTCACTGGGTTAGAGTTTTCCAAAAGAAAATGTTCAACCAACTCTATTTAATGTCATGGTTTATATAGCAACAATGTTGTTTTAAAAAAGAACCAACAAACCACTATTACTAAACCAGGTCTTAAACTATTTTAATTAGATTTAATTCTGCTTTTAGTTTGGCTATGGAATGTGTCTGTGACTCAGGGTTTTATTTACAGCTCACTGCCACGTACAGTAAAGGTCATTCATGTGTTAATAAAATATGAACAAAAATGTTATTAACATGCAGTGTCTGATCTTAGGATAAATTGATTTACATAACTAGAGGGATTCCTTTGAGATATTTCAAACAAATATGCACAGCTGATCTGGGAGAACTAAAGGCTTTAAAAATTAACCAAAAAGATGATAATTACTTCACTAATTAGATAATTTAATTATTCATCTGAGATGCTTTTTGGAAACTAGCCAAGGACCCTGTCATTTATTCTGGAAATACAATATTGTCAGTAAAGGCTGCTCATTCTGTTTCTTCCTCTCTTCTTACAAAAAGGGCGCGTCTAGACTGACAAGATTTTGCACAAAAACTTGCCAGCTGTCTACACTGGCCGCTTGAATTTGATGCTCCCGCTCAGGGATAAGCTCTCTTGCACAAGAATACTTGCGCAAGAGGGCCAGTGTAGACCGGCACCTTAATTTTTTGCGCAAGAAAGCCCGATGGCTAAAATGGCCATCGGAGCTTTCTTGCGCAAAAGCGCGTCTATACTGGGCACGGATGCTTTTGCGCAAAAGTACTTTTTGCACAATAGCCTCCGTGCTAATCTAGACGCTCTTTTGCGGAAATACTTTTAACGGAAAAACTTTTCCGTTAAAAGTATTTCCGCAAAATCATGCCAGTCTATATGCAGCCAAAGAGTTGGGCTTGAAGAATTTGATTCTTAAATATCTGGATTAGGAGATTACTTGAGGTATTATTTATTCTCTGGTAGTACATGGGTCTTTCATTTAGCAGATAAAGGCACATAAAATCTAATGGAAACTGAAGGTAGACAAATTCAGACTAGAAACAAGGCACACTTTCTTAACACTATAGATAATTAACCACTGGAACAACTTATCAAGGAATATTTTAGATTCTCCCTCACTTTACCGAATGTCTTCCTAAAAATTATCCTCTGTCTTAATCAGCAGTTATAGGCTAGGCGATGGAATCATTTGGTGAAATGCTATGGTTATTTTACTTGGGTGGGCTCTAATGGGGTGGTACTCACTCACCTCCCACGAGTGCCCCTGTCTGGGTTACACTTGCAGGCATGGGCAGTGCACAGACACACACTGTCCCCTGAGCAGAGACCTGCCAGCAGCTGGCTGTTCCTGGGACTATGGCAAGCAGGCAGCCCTGAGAGATCTTGGAGTCATTGTGGATAGTTCTCTGAAAACTTCCACTCAGTGTGCAGCGCAGTCAAAAAAGCAAATAGAATGTTAGGAATCATTAAAAAAAGGGATAAAGAATAAAACAGAGAATATCTTATTGCCTCTGTATAAATCCATGGCTGTCTGGTTGCTCCCAGGGTGGGCGGAGGGACTCCCACCCACCACCCTGTGCTCCCCAGGCCAATACCCTAGCCCCTAAACCTCTCCAGAACCCATCCTACCTCTAGATGGTCCCTTATCCTGCTTTCCTGATGCAGAAGCCAATACCATCCCTAGGGCCTATGCCACTATGTTGGAGAAGATATTAGGAACAGATAAAAATGGCAAGTTATCTTAGAGCACATAGTAATGCAATTGAATTTTAGTAATAAGAACAGAAATGTATTCCCTTTCCCCTTATTTCAAATCCTTGATGAAAATACACATGTAAATATTCATGGGCTGGATTAATTCTAGGAGATTTAGTGGCCCTTCTCTATCTTTTTAGAACTACCATATCTGAGGATACATTAACTACAGCACAAGTGGGAAAAGAAAAAGGAGTTTAGGCCTAAAACCAGGAGCTTGAGAAAAGTGGAGCAGATGTGTCTTCATAGATATTTCTTCTTGACAGTTGTGTCATCCTGGTTTGTCTCTAACCATGGCTAGGGCTACACTGTAAAAGCTTATGCAAATGAAGCATGGGCAGTGCACAATGCACATGGGAATATCAGCGTGCTTCATTTGCATAATTAATTAGCAGCAGCTTCTGTGCAAGAGACTTTTGAGCAAAAAGGAGCTGTATAGATATCTCCTTTTTGTGCAAAAACCCTCTCTTGCGAAAGAGCCGTTCTTCCTGAAAAAATTAGGAAGAACGTCTTTTGTGCAAGAGGAGGGTTTTGCACAAAAAGGAGTCATCTACACAGCTTCTTTTTGCATAAAAGCCCTTGCGCAAACGCGGCTGCTAATTAATTATGCAAATAAGCACTGCGATATTCCACGCCACGCTTCATTTTCATAAGCTTTTTAGGAAGAAGACTACAGTGTAGCCGTAGCCCAAGTGTCTAAACATAATCAAAGATCTAACATCAGTTAGTGCATCTAATTTTTTATCACTGCTGCTGTATTTTGTTTTTTCCTTTTTTTCTAATGTAAAACTATTTGACAGCAGTAAAGCAGATGAGCCGACAGACTCACCGGGCCCCTGGGCAATGTTGGGGGGCTCCATTCTGTGTTCCCAGAAGGGGCGGGACTTCAGCAGAAGGGGTGGAAATGAGGTAGCCAGCCCCGAGCACTGTCTGGACTGTGCCCCTTCTCAGTGCTGTCCCAAGTGCATGCTTGGGGCTTTGCAGTGCACAGTATGGGGCTCTGGCAACAACGCAGCCAGGAACCCTGGGCCCCTTTGAATCACCAAGCCCTGGGGCAGTAGTCCCCTTTGCCTCTCTTCCAGTCAGCAGACCTGTTGTAAGGATACTATATTCAGATTCAAAGAAGGTCCAATAAGCAATTAAGTTTTCTCTACTACAGTACTCAAATAGTGGAGTCTCATCTCAAAAGGCTAGTCTATACCATTTTATTCAGCTTCGTATACCGTAGTCATCACTATACTATCTGAAAGCCTCAGCATACATTTACTTTGCATTACATTTCAGCAAGACTGAGTGGGAAATACTGCAGACCTCCTTGGCCCATCCACTACATAGATGCAGATCCCTGACCTTGTGGAAGTAGCTTTGCAAGGACCTGAATGTTGGTAGGGAGATGGATGCTGTAAAGATTAGTGAACCTCTCTACAGAGAAACCTCAGCGAAGCTCTGTAGAACTGTATGAGGGCAGGAGCATGGTCAAAGTTCCCTCTGCCTCTGGGGCTGCTCTAGCAGTGAACCTGCTGCCCTCTAGCCTAGTGCCACAGCAGCCCCTAATGGGCAAAAGGTGTAATTGCAGTGCCTCCCTAGCAGAATCTTTTATTCCGCCAGAGGAAACAAATATCTGCAGGGGGCATGAATTCTATACACTTATGTTTCTTTTGTTAAAAATGGGGGGGCATGGCCCCCTGCTCATCTTTCCATCTCCCCATTCTGATAATCATACTTCCCACATCGATAATTTTAGAGCAATATTTGGAACTTACACGATGACAATGATGCAACAGTGTGATAGGTGCCCAGAGGCCAGCACACCTGACCTCCAGCCCCTTGTCTTTAGTCAACGACAATAGAGATGACTGGTCATTGACCCACGTCTGCAGTGTCTGGGCCTGTTCCCTTAAGTGGGGAGATCAGGCCCTCCCTCTCCACCAGTCAACTGTGGGCACAAAATGCAGATACAATATGCTTCCACAAGGGAGGAGACAGGGTTTTTTGAAAATGTGACCTAAAATGTTTTACTTTTTCATAATAAGACTATAGATCTGATAATAAGTGCTCATAATCATTTTATTTCTAGATTGTTTCTCTCTGAATCCTTCTCACATTGCTGTACAACAATGCAAAATATGCATCATCCGAGCCGAGCACATGTAAGAAAATTACTTTAAAAGCTGGTGTTGTTTAACTGGAAAAAAGAGAAAAAGGATTTACATTAAGAGATAATCATACTTTAATATACCTTTGGAAGAAAGCTGTAGTGTTGATACTGTTCTAAAGTGGAGATGAATGGGCCAAGATTGAAATCAAGTGAGAGAAAGCACCACATTTTTTTGGTCCATCCCAGCAAGGACAGGACTGCCTGCTTCAGTTTAAAAAAAAAATCAATGGAACTTGAGCACATGCTTACATGCTGTCCTAAACAAGGATGAACCTAAAGTGAGTGACAAAGCGCTTTTGGTAATCAAGGCATTAAATGGCAAGAAAATTGGTTGGATGATCTACTAGACCTTTCCCACCTTCAACCACCATGACTGAAAAAAATATAACTGTGAGAGCCCTACAAAAGAGGTGGCATCAGAGCATAAATGTTCTTCATAACAAGGCTCATGGAGGAGCCTTACCTTAGTTAGGGCTTTACACATTATATTCACCAGAAAGAGCATCTGCAGCTAGTACAGGAAAGAAATAGGTGACTTACAGTAACTGTGGTTCTTCAAGATGTGATGCAGGTGTGCATTGCACGTAGGTATGTGTGTGTCCAGTGCACCAGAGCTGGAGAATTTTGCCTGGTAGTACCCACCTGGAGATAGTCCCTCCCCTGGCTATAGGAGGTGGCACTGCCCCAACCCTCCTCAATTTTTTCGCACCAAACATCCAGGGATAGAGGGTTGATCATGGAATGCACATCTGTATCCCATCTCGAACCACTGTTGCAGTAAGTAACACCTTCTTCATACAGATGCAGATGTGCATTCTATTTAGGTAACTCAAACACAGCCAGCGGGTCTCAGAGCCTATCGAAACCAAGATTGCAGGATCGATGTCTCAAAGTTTGCATCTAGTTTGTCAATGCATACGTATGCTCCCCTGTCTAACGCATTAACTAGGTATATAAGGGTATGTCTACACTTGCAGCCTAATTTCAACTAGGGCTGCAAATGTAGGCATTCGGAATTGCAAATCAAGCCCGGGATTTAAATATCCCGCACTTGATTTGCATGTTCCCGGCCGGGTGCCATTTTTGAAATTTACACACCCGGACTAACTGCCCGCGTCTACACGCGGCAGGGAAATGGGTGTTCGAAATAAAGCCCTATTTCAAACTACTTATTATTCCTCCTGCAATGAGGTTTATTTGCAATTTCAAATGTCTTCATTTGCATCCCTCTATCGAAAGAGGGTGCAAGTGTAGACATACCCCTAGGTTTAACTAAATCACTACACAATTTAAGATATGAATTTTTCACATGCCTGACCAACATATTTGGGTCAACCTAACTTTTTAGTGTAGACCAGGCCAGACTGTGGTAATTCATGGTCACACAGAGCATGAGAAAACTCTCTCCTTCATTAGTTTTCTAAGACTGGGGTCTTTTTTCAATGTCAGTGTCAATATCCTTCCATCAACTTTGATAGTTCATCATTGTCTTTCCCTGGATTGTATAATACTAGGTGCTTGGAATTAGTTTCATGTAGAACAAGTAGCCTACGAGATCCCTCCACATGCGCGTGACTTTCCCCCTCCTCCCCCCACAGCAGCGAGGTGATACTATAGTTGCGTCCTGGTTACAATTATGATTTCGTACACATATATATGCACATGTATCCATTCATAACCATAATTATATACATACCACCTAATGGTCATTAAAGGCAGACCATTACATGCTTTTATAAAAGACCTTACTTGACATATATTTATACACAGTAACGCTATATGCAACCACTTGACTCTTGTTCTTTGAGGTTCAGATACTTTGTTCTCTTCTGAGGGAATCTGGGTCCCGATACTCAAAATAAATTAAAAAATATAAATCAAAAGTTGCACGGGTCTATTCCTGTGCCCATGGAGGTCAATGGCAAGAATCCAGTAGATATCCATGATTTATTAACCTTCTGAGTAGTAATGTCTTCTTGTTTACACACAGACAATTTAGTCTTCAGGAGTGGCAATTTTTCACAACTCTCACTCCTCATGAGCACAAATATGTCAATATTATAAAAACCCTGAGAATTATTTCTAAATCTGTTTAAACTTGATTTATTTTGAAACAGACATTTAAATCTTCAAAATCCTTCTTTGCCATGATGCCTACAAAAAAATTGACAAGGCATGTAGAGACCACTGCCTGACATGCTGAGCAGTAATGTCTTGTTTCCTCAGACTCCCCCATCTGTCTACATCCATCTGTTGTCAATTGTCTCACACTTAGAATCTAAGCTCGGTGGGGGCAGTGACTGTCTCTGTGCTGTGTTTGTACAGCAACTAGCACAATGGTTTACTGATCCACAACTAGGGTTCCTATAAGCTATGGTAATACAAATTAATAAATAAAGTATGATGATGATTATTGTTATAACAACAGCAGCAGAAGCAGCATATAAAAGGTCAAACGCCACGCTCTAGATTCCCTCCTCCGATAGCATAAGCTGCCTGAACTCTGAAGGCATAGCATCAAAAGTGAGTGGCACAGAACCAAGCCATTCAAGAGATGTGCTGGTTCACCACTTATATGGACTGGTCCTTTATGAAGCCCCAAATTCATTTTACAGCAGCGCTCTGTCTGGGGAACCCTTAGAGGATCAGGGCAAATATTTGCACTCTATTCCTATACATGTGGAAATAAATCTGTTTGCAAACATAACTGGAGATCTCATTGAAAGTATTTTTATGCATTTCATGAAAAATATATGATGTGCACATACAATAGTTAACTATGAAACACTGTTATGTCAAAGATTTCAAAGTCAAATGTAAGAGTATCAAGTTGGCCTGACACTGTGAATACAGAGATTCATTTAGAAACAAAGGCAGGATTCAAATATTTTTTATATCAGTCCAAATATTATTTCCCTACAGCTTGGGAAAGGATTTTATTCCATTGGCTTCCATCCCAGTTATCTGTATCAAGCCCATTTACACAGGCTTTATCCAATTTTCCAGATAGTCATCCATAATGCTTTATCCTTGCATGCACAGTAATTATGTTCTGAAAACTGAGCATACCCTATACTCAAATTAAACTGTTTTATGCAATTCTCCTCATACTCCTTCATAATCAGCCGAAAACATTCTAGACTCTGAAAAAGTAATGTGCCTCATACAATGGCTAATTCATTCTGTAGTCATTTTAATAAAGAACCCTAACTTCTATCATGTCAGATGACATGGGTAAAGGTTACTCATGTGCAGTATTATATGCTGTGGACATGTAATGCTTTTGTAATAAAAACTGAAAATAGCCTCCATGCATACATAAACTCACAAAGGAATTACGTACTTCTATGTGTAAATGAGAAATTTCTTTTTATGTAGTGTTTTGCCTGTTTTACAAAAATTATTCTACAACTGAAATGCCTATCACTCTTCCTGCCTGTCAAATGCTCAACATGTCATCTTTTAAGGAGATAAATTATAATCAAGAGCCACAAGTAAACTCATAAATCATAGTTCTTTAAGCCATTCAAGAACACCTTCACTAAATATACCCAACTGGATCGTAGAATTACTCAAAGTGTTAAGAATCAGTTTTAGAAAAATAGAAAAAGACCCAATCCAGTTCCCACTGAGATCAATAGGAGTTTGCTATTGATATAAATATGAGTAGAAATTGGCCACTAGTGCATAATTTGCATACATCAGGCCATTGAAAACAGACATGTCTCAGACTAACAGAGTCTACAACGAAAAGAAGGAAGGACTGAATAAAAATAACCCACTGATCACCCGCTTCTGTTTTGGCTTCTGTTGCTTTGATTCTTCTTATATTTCTCAGGTGCCTGCCATGATAGTGATTTTCACTGTTTATATGTTGGCACAAAAGCACCAACCAGTGTAAAGGAGCATGTAGAATCAAAGTAGCATTGCTGTTACAGAGAAGACACTTCTTGAATTAAAAAAGTATTTCCAGCACTGTGCAGACTGCCCAAGTACACACATCACTGCTTGGCACCTTTGTCTTAATAAAAATGACATACCACCTTGTAAACTGGCAGAGTGCCATCCTGACAGATGGGCTGAAGGGTAGGCAGCCAAGAGACTATGTATAAGCATCAAATGTGTTTTCTGAGAGCAGGACTTCCAGCCAGGAATGTTAAAACAGCTGTCCACTCTGAGCTTGCATGCCTATGCTTAAGAGGATATGCTATTGCCACTCAAACCATGAGCTAGATTAAATTAGAAAATAAATAAAATAGCTTCCACAGTCACATAAGGTGAGTTTTTGTAGAGTCAGGATTAGCAATCTGCAGGGGCTTTACAGAATTATAATGAGTGTAAAAATGGGCAAGACTTAAAGGGTTGTAAGAGGTCTTATGCTCAAAGGTCATGCAGAACTTTTTAAAACAAACAAAAAGTCTCCATTAAGAAATACTATTGTTCAGAGGAAAATACTCAGAGGCAGTATAAATGCAATAACCTATGTCCATGTCTTTTTATTTTGAAATTTAAAAAAACCCTCACTCTCTCCTAAAATACCCTTTACACAGCACCAGCTGCCTTTTATGGGGGGAGGTTTTCTCTTCAGGATGTCTCTCCGTATCCCTTACTTTATGTTTGCACATGCCGGTATGCACACAACCTCACATACATTTTGCTAACTCTTGTTAGCTTGTCCTGACAAAGTCGCATGGAACTGAAAATGGAATGTTATGTCCAACAGAAGTAGTAGTAATACCCACATGTCTAAACTGCAGGACCATATGATAAATGTATTTATTCTTCACTGTCAGCTACCTTGCCTGCTTTCTGTCTACTAATCCATCTCATCATCAGGACTTTCTAAGAGTACAAACCTCTGAAGAAGTCTCAAATGGCCCTATTTAGTTTAATGAACCTCCCAGATAAATGTTTTCTCTTTTCCCAAGAGACAGAAATTACCATTCAGTCCTGAACAAATGGCAGTTTTAGAGGCTCAATATATTATTCAATCCCACAGAGCTTTATACTGGTGAAAAGAGGCAATTTCCCAGATTTCCAATGGAAAACAACACTAGCTTATAGCCCTGTAAGGTCCTGACATACAGGTTGAACCTGTCTAGTCCAGCACCCTCAGAACCTGACCAGTGCAGAACCAGAGAATTTGCCAAACCAATATTGTCTAGCAACATTACCAACACTTCCACTGCTTATTGGGTTCTTAGAAGACATTTAGGGGTCATAGACTCAAACAGCCAGGACTGGTGGCTGTAAACAAACTTCATGGGACCAGGGGAAACTTGGCGACACCCATGATAAGTGGACATCCAGCTAACTAAAATCATGCCAGACTACGGATGTTGCCAGACTAGAGAGGTTCAACGTATACTGGACTATAAAACTGGGTTTTTTGGCAATTTTAGAGCTGCTTCTATTATATTTATTGAAATTTTTCCCTATGATCCTGGTACTGACTGATTCATAAGCTAAATTGTTCAAATGTGAGTGCCTAAAATTAGGCACCTAAAGTCAAATTTAAGCATATAAATAAGTAGTTCTCAAACTATGGATCAGGACCCCAAAGTGGGTCACACCAGGGTTGGCTTAGACTTGCTGAGGCCCAGGGCTGAAACCGAAGCTTCACCATCTGAAGTGGAAGTCTGAGATTTCAGCCCTGTGTGTTGCAACTCAGATTATGGCCCCCCTGCCTGGGACTGAAGACCTTGGGGTTAGCTTTGCTGCCCCCCTTGTCTGAAGCAAGGGACTCAGACATGTTTAGGCATCACGGTCTTCCCTCTTGGGGCCATGTAGTAATTTTTATTGTCAGAAGGGAGTCGCAGTGCAGTCAAGTTTGAGAACCCTTGATCCAAAGAAAACAAACCTTTTTATGAGATGTTGTACATCTGTAGCAAAGACTGTGATGACAATAATGTTTCAGTCAGAGTAAGTCGGAGCAAAATTAGTCCCATAACTCCAGGCTCACATCCATTTCTTCATACATCTCCAACTCCATACTATGATTTTCATTGTATTTGTTCTATTTCTATGTCCCTGGCTCAGAGCAGTTAGGCAGGTGAAGCACTTTCACTGAAAACACTTAATTTCAGAACCGTGATCTTGCATGCTTTTCCATTTAGGACTCAGCCTTTTCCCTTCACACCACTCATCACTTTTACCTCTGATTTCCCATATATAGCTACATCCCTCTCCCCATCTCTGACTTGCAAGACTGTCTCTGTGCTTTTCTGCTTGCCACAGAACTCTCATTTCCGCAAAAGATTCAAACCCCTTTCGCTGCCATTCCAAGCTATGGTTACTGACCCTAACCACATTGCTTACCTTGCTTCTAAACATCAAGAAAGCTCACTCCATGCTACTTAGCATGTCAATATTAACACCACTTAAGCAGGAGGGAAAGAGAAGGTACTCTTCACTATGGCTACATCTACACTGCAGTTATTTCGAAATAAGCTATTCCAGAATCAATGGACACAAATCAGACATACGTAAAGGAAACATACAGAAACCTATTGGGAAACACTTTAATCTTCCTAATCACTGTTTAAAAGATCGTCAAGTAGCTGTCTTGTCACAAACCGGTTCTATTAGCCAGATACACAGAGACACATTGGAATTAGAGTTCATCCACAAATTCAATTCACATGCTAATGGACTCAATAGTGATGAAGGTTGGTTGGGGCACTACCAACTTAACAGACGAAGAAGGTGCAAAAAGCTCTTTGTGTAGACTCCTATGTCAGGAAGGATACTATCAATTAACTTTGATTCTTATCTGCTTTGTTTTAACTACCCAGTCTTCAGATACTTACTGATTCCCTCTAGCTCCCTGTTTCCCTCCCCCCTCCCTTTCCTCTCCCCTATTTATTTTGGGTCTGCACATCCTAAACTCATAACTCCGGTCATCTGAAGAAGTGGGCTGTGCCCACGAAAGCTCATAATACCAAATACATGCTTTGTTAGTCTATAAAGTGCTATCAGACTATTTGTTGTTTTATTTCGGAATAGTTATTCCAAAATAGCTTATTTCTAAACAGAACGTCTACGCTGCAGGGAAGCCTCAAAATTAGTCTGAGGCAAACTTCCCTAATGTAGACGTGCTATCTCGATTTAGAGGTCCAGGAGGAATAACTTGAAATAGCCCCTCACCAGAGCCATTCTAAAATAGCAGAAGTGGAGCATCTACACATGCCTTATTTTGAAATAGCTATTTTGGAATAGGCTTTATTCTTCATAGTATGAGAGTTACAGAAGTCGGAATAAGCCGTCCATTATTTCAAAATTATTTTGAAATAACGGAATTGCTGTGTAGACACTCATATAGTCATTTCGGAATAACAGCCATCCAAAATAACTTTGCTGTGTAGACACACCCTATGATCATTTGTGATTGTGATAAAACATACTGGGTCTTTTTTGAAAATCAGCACAGTCCAAAATGCCTTAGGCTTTCTAAAGACACTGCCTAGAGAAGTTGCTTAAAAATGGTTCAGTGCACAGTCAAATTGCTGATGAATAGGTCAAAAGAAACCAAAATACTGATCCTGGGGCCTTCCCCATGTGATCTCAAATTCTGCTGAATATAGTAATTACATGCACACGTTCTCACTTCATTAGGCACGTTTCATTCATGAATGCCCATTTTCCATGGAACTACTGCTTTTAAGGTTAACTTGAAGGCAAAACAATTAACACTTAACTTAAGATCAATAATAATAATTCTTCAGAAACAGTAATGATGAGCATCCAAAAGCATTTAGCAACCCTTTCGATCCCTCACAGTTTCTGCTTTCCCTTAAAATAATACAGCACAATGTAAGCAAGTTTCATTTTCATGCAGGATAATGGAAAACACTACTGTAAACTTGGAAACCAGGGCCTTCCCTCCCCCATAAGCACATCTGGAGTGCTAGTTCTGATCTCTCAAAGTCTAAGTGGTCATGACCCAATTGTTTGTAAGATCACATGTCCTCCCTCACTGAAACTTATATCTCTGGGTCACTCTTACTATCTCAGGGTTAAACTACCAAGGGCCAGGTGCTGGTTGTTTTCTGTGGGTGACCCAATACTTCCCACTAGCTGTTCACCAAAGTCTCAGGTTAGAGAATTTCAGGACACAGACTGACATGCATTTTTGACTGACTTAAGGATCAGTGTAACTGTTGAAATTTGGGAGCTATTTCATTTTGTGACATTTCCATGGAGGTTGATTATTTCCCATTATTTTATTAATTATTTTTTGGAAATCATGTAAAGTTTTCAGATAATTCAGTGATGAGTGCCAAAATACATTTCTAAGCAAGGATAAATAACTGTTAGGAAAATAAAGTATATTATTCAAGTATGAGAACTTCTGCAAAATATTCACAAAATATTATGACTCTACAGTAAAGGTAGGTTAGCTTAAGTTTTGAAATACAAGGCTTCATTATCATCAAAGATTACTTAAGGGGACACTATAAAAAAATATTTCTTCCTGAAAAACTTTTATTTGTAATGCCAAATCACTTAAAACTGACAAAGATTAGAGAAAACAATCTTCTATACATTTGAGAGCATGTGTGTGCAGTCAGTCTCACAGTTTCTCAAAAACAGGTGACACTAACTGATTACCATATACATAAGACAGTTGGCCCATAGCAACAGGGGAAAGAAAATATAAATTAAAAAATGTCACCAGTGTTCCCTGTAAGATAGTGTTTCTCAAGTGGCCCACAAACCTGCTCCTATTGGCTCTGATTCACCATTTGCAGACAAGGGGAGCCACACAGCACCAGTAAGTAAACAAACCGACATGGCCAGGTAACAGGTTTCTCACAGTGGTTTCCCGAACCACTTTGAGAAACACTGCTGTAAGCTATGTACTTGTGTGGCCACTCAGGAGAGATTCAAATGCCACCAACTGATTAGCAGAGCACCCACAGCTAGGTTTTGTGTTTCTATTGGTGGTGCATATTTGCACGTGACTTGGTGCACATAAACATTTATTCCGCACATGAATGGAAAAAACCCACATATGGATGGAAAAGATTAAGACAGAACATTGGTCACCATTATGCTACAAAAAGTGGCAAGGAAACTCAGGGCGAGATGTAATATCTGCAACTAACCTCATGTTTTGAAAAGTATTAGATTTTTGAGCCAATGGTGTCCCTTTAAAATGCTTACAGATATTTGTACTAAGATGCCTTACCTAGGTACAGAGATGCATTTTCTTTCTTGACATTGTCATCTAAGTAGGTTGGTCCCAAGGTATAGATAGGTGTGGAGCCCATACCAATGAGAATTTGGGCACAAATGAATAAAGCTACATAGAGGGAGTGGTCATTTCCACCTGAGTCCTTGACACAGGTCGGTGACTCCAAATGGTCTTTGGCGGTATTATTACCAGTCATGCACAAACCCTCATTAGAGAGGGAAGAGTTCAATTCTTGGATCTGATATGATGGAGAGATGAAATGAGGTAAAGAAAAAAGTGCAGCCCCAAGAGCAATGAAAAACCCACCTACGGCAAGCCAGAGTGGCCTCCTTCCGCGCCCTCCAAAGTAACTGATGAACACCACGACCACCAGGCTACCAATATCAAAACAGCTGACCAGCAGCCCAGACTCAGAGCTTTTCAAACTGTACCTCCTCTCAATGGTGGTAATAACACTGCTCAGATACCCAGAGACCATTAAGGATTGAATGAAGGTCAGAAAGCACATGCACACCAAGAAGCAACGGGAATCTGTCAACACCACGCTGAGACACTTTCTACCTGGAAGGGGTAGCAACGTGGAAGCTGGGGAAACACCTTTGCTTGCGCCAGCAAAGTTATTACAGTCTGTCCTCTCCGTGAAACTCCCGACCCCTGAAAAGCTGGAGGCTGCAAAAGAAAACACAGTCCCAGAAGCAGCAGCAGCACCATTAATGTGAGCTGATTTGTCGGTGTCAAGGCCACATCTCAGATCAGACCTCCCTTGGAAACTGTGCAAGAAACTCTGCTTTGCCTCAAACAAGATGCTTTGTGTTGTAGTAATCCGAGGAGTAGACCTGTTCAGAGCCGGCAAACTTTTGGACCTGAAGTTCTCTGTTTGATCCTGCCAGTGCTGTTTGCTGGGGGAGACTGGATGCTGCTGCTTTGTTCTTGCACCTGACGCCATGCTGGTTTGGGTTAAGTTACAGAAAACCCATCCACCACACTTTATTGTCCAGTTAGAAACACTGGTGCCATTTCATGGTGTAAACCCAAGGAAATGTAACATATTCCCCGTGGACTTATTGTGCCGACTCCAACAGACAACTAGCCGTGTCACGTCAATGTATCAGAGTCCGTGTCTAGCAGTGCCCTTTGTGAGTCCATCCTTCTTAGCTTTTCTTAGGGATCTGACTGCTCTCCTAGCAGCTGAGTGATGAACAGCTTGGACGGTGCCTCTATTCTTCTGCTGGAACATTTCCCACATGGATTAATTGGCCACACTTAACAATGAAAAAGTGCCAGGGTGCATGATACAGCCCTTCCTGGGCAGGGGGGAGCCTTCGGTCGTCAGCATCTTAGCCTCCCCGCTGCAGCCTGCAGATAAGAAGAGGCAGTCGGCACGGAATCCTGTTTAAAACCTCCTGATGGCAAATCTGCCAATCTGTAATGCAGAGAGATCAAGCAAAAGGTCAGTGTGTTGCTTTTGTCCTGCTCTGCCCAGCACTAGCTCCAAGCTGCAGCTCCCGGAGGCTAGAAAAGGACATGAGAGACTCTGTTGCCAAGCTCCCTCTCCGCTCCGGAACAATAAGAGCAGGATGTCTGAGACCCTTTCCCAGCAATGCCCACCCCCCCATACGCACACACACATGCACACACACACACCTCCACTTCTGTCCAGTCTAAAGCTTCTCTCTTGTAATGGTCTCATAGATAGGCTCTTAATTATGACTCAGTCAGATTCATTTTACTTTGAGGGAACTAATTATACTCATTTTCCACCCCCTACTGGATTGCTCCCACTGACATAGAAGAATTGCAAGACATCTGAACAGACTCTGATTATGTTATTTGTGAAAACAAAAGTACAGATATTTGTATAACAGGATGTATGTGCATATATACATATATGTACATGTACCTCATTCAAAGAGAGATGCTGTTATTTACAGCCAAATGCATCAGCAAAAGGTCAACATACCAACTCCTTTATTTTCAGTACTAAAAATAAACACACAGGAATAAGTATTCAATTACAAATATCAGAGACACTGCAGACTGTCTGCATGCATCCCACACTGAGTCTGCCTGCCTATCTTCCTAATCTAAAGAGAGTTGGAAATCGAGAGCCATATTTCTCAAAACAAGAAAAAGAAAAGGATACAGGAAACAAAGAGATTGAGAAATGCGACTCTCTCAACACCCATCGGATGTTACACACAGAACATGCTCCTCTCCATCCTATGCTGCACACAGAAAAGCAAACAGGATCCTTACATCACACATAGATACACAGGCACAAAGAGCTAACGCAGCTGTAACCGCATGCACAAAATACATGCAGACTCACAAACATACAGTGTATATACAGAACACATGCAAACACTCCTTCCTATGTAGTGCAGACACATGGCAATCTGTGTACGGCTACTGAGCTATATCCGTGTGTATCGCCATCTGCGAGAGCAACTGCTGCCTTTTACGAGTTCGCTCTCCTTTTGTCTTTCTGTCCAGCTCAGCTTTGACAGACATAAATACACTGAAAGGGAGAAAGAACAAGAGAACAGGGGTGGGGGAGTGGGGTGAGGGGATCAGTTCAACTCAGCAGCTGCCACTGCCATACAGTTCGTGCAATAATTCCCATGCATGTAACGTGTGCCTGTAACAGCGAGCACGTCTCCAGCCTGTTCGATGATTCTCACAGACTAAGCCGCTTATATGTCTATATACATACGTGTGTGTGTACAGGCATGCAGCTTCCCCACAGCACGTTCAGCGACTCCCACGCTGTCTCCATGTAGCTCGCGTGTGCAGTGACCCGCAGGCAGTAACAGGCATGTGCCCAACTCGCCGAAGCGCACGCGTGTCTCTCCGGCCGCGGGCTCCCAGTGGCAACCTGCATGTGTTGCACGCTCAGTGAGCCCCGCATGCTATTTTGCATGCACCTCGAGGGCTCCCCTCCAATCACGTGTGCGCACGGCCGGCGTGCCAGGAGGGGGACGCCCGAGGGGGGAGGCGCGGGGGAGCCCGTGAGGGGCTCCTATACAGAAGAAAAGGCCTGGTACTCACCCCGCAGGGCGGGGCGCTGCGTCAGGGCACGGGGCGGGAGGGCAGCAGCTGGGCCCGGCTCGGGGCGCGCCACGCTCCCGCGGAAGCCTGTGCCCGGCCGGCCGGCGGCCACCTAGGGACACGGAGCCCTGCCCCCCCGGCAGCTGAGCAGCTCACGCAGGTGCAGCGGGGACAGCCTCCTGGGCGGGGGCGCGGGTCTGGCGGCGGTGCCTGCTTGGGCTCTTGCCCGGGAGACTGGCGGGCCCGGAGGAGCGAGCTCGCTAGCTGGGGGGGGGGGGGTCTCTCAGTCGCGCCCATCACTAAGGAGCCAATGGGGCGGGGGGAGCGAGAGGCAGCGTAGAAACCGAGGCAAGGGGGGCGAATGGGGGCGGGGAGCTCTTCACGCTTCGTTCTTAACGCTGCCCCGTGAGGCTGCAGGAGTGTCCCAGGCTCCGGGCAGAGCAATGAACTAGAGGTGCAACGTGCCCCTCTGCTGCCAGGGCTTCGAGGGAGAGCGAGGGGGGCCGAGCCAGTGTTTCTTGTTGTGTATGTAGCGCGCTGGGTCCCAGGATAGAAGACAGGCGAGCTCCCGTGAGGCACCCTCTGTTACTGGACCAACTTCTGTGAGAGAAACATGCTTTTACATACAGTGACCTCGCCCTTTGTGTCTCAGGTGTGCTTAGTGGCACAGAAATAAACCATGATTCACCTACCCACTGTCTGCAGCTGATGGTGGCCCCCAGAAACTTCTGAAAACAATTGTGCAATAGCCTAATCATAGGGGAAGTTCCTGGGCAGGACTGGCCCTAGCAATTTTGGGGCTCTTCATAGCCTAAGCACCTGCACACCCCATGACGGGAAGGGGAAGGCACTGCGCTCAGGGGCAGAAGCTGTGGAGGGCAGTCCCAGAGCTGCAGGAGCAGGGCAGGGATGCAGCAGGGGTCAGATCTGCTCCACTACTCATTGGACCTGGTGGGAAGCAGTGCACCCTAGCTGCCGGCATGCTCTACTTTCCTGGCTCCCAGTCACATTGCTTTGGGGAAGGGGCAGGCAGCGGTGGTGGAGCCTCCCCCGTCCCCGTCCCCATCCCATACCTATTCACAGCCCTCACTGCCCCAAATTGGGGTCACATTTCAGGTTGTCAACACTTCCAGATCAGCAGCCTAGGAGGTTGCAAAGCTCCTGAGCTGCAGTGGAGCCTACAGGGCCAGTGGCCTGGGCCCTGGGGACAGCAAGCTGCAGAGGACATAGGGATGGCAGGTGGTGAAGCAGGCGGGACTGGCAGATCTTGTTGAAGATCTTGTAGGTGTAAGTCTCTGTCTGAGGGGTTGGAGTCCCATGGGAAGGAGACTCTGGAAGAATTTCACCATGATTTCAACAGTTTCCACCCCACCATCAACCTCAGCATGGACCAATCTACACGGGAGGTCCATTTCCTGGACACCACGGTACAAATAAGTGACGGTCACATCAATACCACCCTATACCGAAAACCTACCGACCGCTATACTTACCTGCATGCCTCCAGTTTCCATCCCGGACACACCACACGATCCATTGTTTACAGCCAAGCACTGAGGTACAACCGCATATGCTCCAACCCCTCAGACAGAGACCTACACCTACAAGATCTTCAACAAGCATTCTGTAAACTGCGATACCCACACGAGGAAGTAAGGAGACACATTGACAGAGCCAGACATGTACCCAGAAGCCTCCTGCTACGGGACAAGCCCAAGAAAGAAACCAACAGAACACCACTGGCCATCACCTACAGTCCCCAGCTAAAGCCTCTCCAACGCATCATTAGTGATCTACAACCCATCCTGGACAATGATCCCTCGCTTTCACAGGCCTTGGGAGGTAGGCCGGTCCTTGCCCACAGACAACCCGCCAACCTGAAGCATATTCTCACCAGCAACTACACACCGCACCATAATAACTCGAACTCAGGAACCAATCCTTGCAACAAACCTTGGTGCCAACTCTGCCCACATATATACACCAGCAACACCATCATAGGACCTAACCAGATCAGCCATACTGTCACTGGTACATTCTCCTGCACATCTACCAACGTAATATATGCCATCATGTGCCAACAATGCCCCACTGCTATATACATCGGCCAAACTGGACAGTCCCTACGTAAAAGAATCAATGGACACAAATCTGATATTAGGAATGGCAACATACAAAAACCTGTAGGGGAACACTTCAATCTTCCTGGACACACAATTGCAGATCTAAAAGTAGCCATCCTGCAGCAAAAAAACTTCAGGACCAGTCTTCAAAGAGAAACTGCTGAGCTCCAGTTCATCTTCAAGTTTGACACAATCAACTCTGGATTAAACAAAGACTGTGAATGGCTTGCTAACTACAAAAGCAGCTTCTGCTCTCTTGGAATTCACACCTCCAGATCAGCTGCTAGAAGTGAGCCTCATCCTCCTTGATTGGATCCACCTTATCATCTCCAGCCTGATCCTGGCCTGCATATTTATACCTGCCTCTGGAAATTTCCACTACATGCATCTGACGAAGTGGGTCTTTGCCCACGAAAGCTTATGCTCCTACACTTCAGTTAGTCTATAAGGTGCCACAGGACTCCTTATCGCTTTTGCAGATTCAGACTAACACTGCTACCCCTCTGATAGGGAAGTTGGGTACACTTGAAGGATGCTACAGCACACGCCCCCTCACACACTCCTATTTCCCACGTCTATGGGCTTAGCACTTAACAGCAGCAGACGGCAGCACAGATGCTTAAAAAAAACAGGACAGCACTGTGTCAAATGTAAACTACTAATATAAACAACTAAGTGGCATTTTTCTCCTGCATAGTAAAGTTTCAAAGGCCGTGTCTAGACTACACCTCTCTGTTGACAGAGAGATGTAGATTAGGCACGTCGAAATTGCTAATAAAGTGGGGATTTAAATATCCCATGCTTCATTAGCATAAACATGGCCACTGCTTTTTTTCAAAACGGCGCTTTTTCGAAAACCCCCCTGGCAGTCTAGACACAGATCTGTTGAAAAATAAACTCTTTCAAAAGATCCTGTACACTTCATATTTTGAGGAATACAGGATCTTTCGAAAAAGGGTTTATTTTTCAACAGATCTACATCTAGACTGGTGGCGGGGGTGAGGGGATTTCGAAAAAGCTCCGTTTAAAAAAAAACTGTGGCCATGTTTATGCTAATGAAGTGTGGGATATTTAAAACCCCGCTTCATTAGCAATTTCAACGTGCCTAATCTATATCTCTCTGTCCACAGAAAAATGTAGTCTCGTACCCAAAGTTGTATTAGATCAATGTACAACTGTAAACTTTTGAAAGAACAGCCATAACATTTTCTTCAGAGTTAAGAACAACCTCCTTCTTAGATGTTAATAATTCTGAAGTTCTACTGTCCTATTAATTCTGGATATAGTCTTACAAATTATTAAGGATATGATTTGACAAAGCTGTATCAATTCACTCTACAGTATTTTGATCCATTCCCTAACCTAAAAAACCATGAAGAGTATATGATATGAATATCATATTACAAGTCTGCTTTGATTAACAATTGGTTCAATGCTCCTTACAACAATGAAAGAATGGCAGGCAAAGAAAGTGGACTTGAGGAATAAGATTCAGTTTTGCTTTGGAAACTTACTTCCTCTGACACAAATCTTAATTTTAGGGTATGGTCACTAAATCACATATCTCTTTTACTTAAACTTTTGCGAGGTGATTTGAAATGCATCTTTTGTTGCCAAACTGGCTCTGATATCTAGCCATCAATTCAGGGTGACAACAGATCTCATCTTCTCTCCACCCTAAGCCCTCTCACCCTCCTTTCTTGATCACAGGCCTATTCCCACCCTACCTATTATCTCTCTTTCTCTACCGAAATGTCCATTTTCACCTCTGACTGGCCATTGATACTAGACCCCAGCACCAGCTTGTTACATTTTCAAGCAGGTACACTTGTGATTTCCCCCATGCTGTCTTGAGAAGAGCTGCCCTTAAACATCTGCAAAGCTACCTCATCCCCTTTAAATTCCTCCTAAAAACTTAACTCTTATATGATGCCTACAAAAAATTTGATAATGGCAGCTGACGCACTGAGACCACAGCCTGGCATGCTGCCCTATATTGTCCCTTGCTTCCTTGTACCATGCCATCTGTCTGTCCATTTGTTGCCTCTTATCTTATTCATAGATTTAGAGTGACCAAGTACTAAGTGTGAAAAATTGGGACACTTTTCTTTTTGAAATAGAGGAGAGAGAGGAGATAGTTGCATATATAAGACAGATATTGGGATGGTCCCAGTGATATTCGGACATTTGGTCACTTACGCCGATTTTTACCTCTTTGAGTCAAAGACCATCTTTTCTGATCTGCATATGTGCTTGTACAGCACCTAATCCAATGGGGGCCTAGCCACTGCCCAGAGCTCCTAGCCATTACGGTAATATAAATAAATAATAATTTTCATGAGAATCCATGGGAGCAACTAAATACAAGATAAGCTCCTCAGTCTACAGTAGCAGACATTGAACAGACATCATTTTGATTCTTTTTATAGTGACAAGGCTTCCCAAGATAAAAGATCAAATACAACTATTTGTTTTAGGAACTAGATATCTTATTTCACCTGAATGGAGCAGTTGCTGCAAGCCTGCTTTCCTTTTTCAGTTTTAGCTCTTAAAAATTATTCTCCATTGTGTGATGGAAATATCTGTAGTCTGCAATGGATAACGGTCAATATAAATATGCTGGTGCCAAGTTATGAACACATTTATGTCAAACTAGTGTCACTGCTTTCACTTGAGAGCTTACCAATTAAGTTAATTATAGAGGTCACAATGATGGAACCTAAGTTCACAAGAAAGCACAAACTTGCATAATTTACTATATTATATAATTTATAATAGAATAGTATATATTATAATGTATTATATAATAATATATTCAGTCTCTGAAGTAGCACCTCAAATTGCATTTAAAACAAACAATATTACCACTGTTCAAGGTGAGTAATTGTATTACTGAACCACGTGTTGCCTTGCAAACCTATTCAGATATAAACCTGAGTCTACCATTGCGAGAAGAAAAATACATGTTTTCTAAAGCTAATCAAACAATCTACTCAGATTCCACGATAGCCTCCTAGCCCAAGACATTGCCAGCTGCTGTTGTGGGGCTTGATATAGTGAGATACTAAATTCTCACCATTCTCTCTGGAGAAACATCACCATGTTAAAGTCAAACTACAGTGATTACAGTTTAGAGGCCTGTTGCACTCTTGCTGGCATAGCCATAGGGAAATGTGAATGACACGTTCCTGAGCCAGCCTGGTCTACACAGTACAGGGGGATACATTGAAAGGCTGGCATGGGTTGGGTTGACCACTTGCCTCCATTGGGGTTTCTGCTTTAATTTCCAACAGAACTCTTCCAGTATGCATACAAAACAAGAGCAATGAATCAGCACACACCCTTGCTGCCCTATTTATGCCCTCTGCCTAGCAGCATCACACTTTCTTGGGCAGCAACGCTTTACACTGACAACTGCTGACTAATATCAACACAGCAATTAGCAAGAATTAATAAGCTGATGCTACAAGCTCCAAATGCATTTGCAGCATGAAGCTGAAGGACAAGTGACTTCACTCATAAGGGACACACCTGAACAACTGTCTAATGAACTCCCCGGTGTGACTTTTTGCTTGTAGAGAATGACTCACCAGTTTTGTTTGGGGAACCAGAGATAGAACATTCTTAAGACAATGAAAATCACTTATACAAAGGCGCAGATGAGTCCATGGTCAGGGCACAATGCAAAAATCACATGATGCCAATCTTTTCACAATTACAGAGCAGAAGAAGCTAGTACTCCACATGAACAGAGTAAAAAAACTGTTGGACAGAAGGGAGAAAATTGCAGCTGCCTTCCAGGAAAATGGGTTTGTGTTTGGGTTTTTTTAAACCAGAACTTACTGTTATGTGTTAGAATCCACCTCAAAAGCATGAAATTTCCAGTTGGACTAATGGGAATTTAAGGCTTAAAGGCCAGGTCTATACTAGATCTGGAAGGTCGGCTGAAGGTACGCAACTCCAGCTACATAGAATACATAACTGGAGTTGGCATACCTTAAGTCAGCGTGGTGCTGTCCCCACTACAGGAGGCCGATGAGAGCAAATGTTCCCATCGACTTACCTTACTCCTTATGACTCCTGCAAGGAGTACAAATGCCAGCCAAAACTGCCCTCAGTGTTTGATTTACGGGTCTATGGTAGACCTGCTAACTTGAATACCAGAACGTCGATCTCCGGCTCAGTGTGTGAGGATGTGTCCAAAGAGAGTAGATGGCAGATTCCATTCCAGGAAGGGAAGTTCTTGTCATTATTAACTATGAATTTCATGGCTACTCACTACATCAGGAAGTGCTTGACAAGTTAGAGTACATGCTGGCCTTCATTTTCCCTGCAGACACTCTAGAAAGTGAAAATTGGAGAGAAGAGGGAAGGAAGAGAGTATAATTTTGCACTGCATTTGCAGTGAAGCCTTTTTCTGGGGATTCTAATCGAGAGGGCAACTTTAACTTGCAGCTAGAGGTCTATAGGAACCATGTCAGCAGAAGCTGTTTCAAGGAAACAATGAAGCAGCACATTCCCTAGCCAGCCTAGTCATGGGCTTTACTCAACACTTCTTTCTATAGGTTGTACTTGACAGTTGCAGGCCCTCCCTCACTTCCGCTGCTATGCAGAGCAATGGATGTTAGTATCATGGTTAGACAGCAGGTATAAGAGGCCACAGAAGGATATACCTCCCCACATGCAGACACTACCACCAACTGCCAGATGCCTGGATGATGACAGTCCTGCCAACACTTCCTGTCCCTGCTCCACCCCTTTCCTGTGGCCCCACTCCTCATCACTGCCTGGTGAGTCCCTCCTCTCCTTCACTTCACCTCCCCACACAAGAGGTCCCCATTGTTTCCTGCACCCTTCTTCTGCCACCCTCCCTGCTACTCGTCACATCCTTGTGGGCGGTGGGGACCTTGTAGAGGAAAGGGTTGTGTGGAGGGGAGGAGGGAAATGGAGAACATGAGTGATGGGGCCGCATGGGGAAAGGAGAGGTGGAACGCATCCAGTGGTGGTGGGAAAGCCAAGTAGGTAGGGGGCCGGGTGGAGTGTGGGTGCGGCTGTGGGCGGAATGGATGAGGTGGGAGCTAGCCTTCTCCAGTAGAGGCTTCACCTGACGCCTATGATATCACATATTGCTATCATCCTACTAGAGGTACATTTCTACCATTAGAATCTCCCAGCTCTGAAATGCCTGGAAAAAGCCATTGTTTCCCAAGAGTGAATTTAGTCCATGTTCTCTGTTTTGTTAAAACCAAAGAATAAAAGATTACAAAGTATGGTTAGTGTCACATATTAGTGAGGACAGTGATTGTTTTGAGTTTTATGTTTTATTTTAGAAGATGCCAAGGCCTAGAATGTAAGTTACACTGGAGTCTCTCAAATATTCAGCTGATAGGTTGGGATAATAGTTGTGTTGTGAATCAGACCTGACTTTTCAGAGCAAAAGCCCAACATTTAGTTGTTCTTCTTTGTTCATTTAGTATTAAGCATCTTAAAAGTGGGATTCATCTTCAGTTATTCTTGTCTATGCCTATACAGATGCATACAAAAATCATCCTAAATTTGGTTTGAACAATGAATTTGTGGAATCCCAGAGCAAAAAAAAAAGTTCAGTGGGTTTTGACCATATGGAGAACCTAGCTGAAGCCCATGAAGGAATTTTTGTTTTAAATGAGAACACAAAAAAACAAAAAATAAACCAAATATAATATTTTTAAAAAGCTAATAAGATTCAGGGATATATTAGTAGAAGTGTTATATGTAAGACTCAGGGGGTAATTGCCCTTCCACTTGGCATTGGTGGGGCCCTGGCTGGAGTACTGTGTCCTATTCCAGGTAATACAGTTTAGGAAAAATGTGGACCAATTGTAAAGAGTCCAACAGAGAGCAACAAAAATGATAAGTTTAGAAAACCTGACATGACAAAAGATTGAGTGGTTTTTTTTAAACTGGGCAAGTTTAGTCTTGAGAAAAGAAGGCTGAGGGAGAACCTGATAGTCTTCCAGTGTGTTAAAGATCAGGTGTTCTCCATGGCCAGTGAAGATAGTTGTCATATACACCACTATTTTTCTTGATCTCATTGTGATGGGTTTAGTCACAGAGACCTGAGGACTGTCACTTGAGGTGCTGAAATACCCCTGAGCCTGCCTTCCGGGGTGCCCCTCAACTCCCTCTTGCTGAGCCAGGCCCTCTGGCCTTCTCCAGCACAGACACAGAGATGAGGTCACAGCCCCTTGCAGTATAATATAGACCCATGGTGTCCAACATGCTAGTCACTACCCACATGTGACTATTTGGTCAGTTGAGTGAGGCTACTTGGCTTGAACAATGTGGCTGGTTGAGTGTGGCCAGTTTGCAATAGCAGTAGACAGTATAGAACTGGCTGGACACCATGGCTGCGTCTACACTGGCCCCAAATTCCAGAAAAGTCATGCAAAGCAGGTAAGTCAGAATAGGGAAATCCGCGGGGGATTTAAATATCCCCCGCGGATTTAAATAAACATGTCCGCCGCTTTTTTCAGGTAGGAATAAGAGATCCTCCGGAAAAGGGCTTTATTCCGGAGGATCGCGCCAGTCTAGATGCTTTTTTCCGGCTTTTCCCCAAGCCGGGAAAAAAGCGGCGGACATGTTTATTTAAATCCGCGGGGGATATTTAAATATCCCCCGTGGATTTCCCTATTCTGATTTACCTGCTTTGCATGACTTTTCCGGAATTTGGGGCCAGTGTAGACGTAGCCCATGAATACAGACACTGAGATCAGCTCAGCTCTGGGTAGTCTCAACCAAAGGGACTTTCCTCAGCTGCCAAATGTACAGCCTCAATGGGACTAAAGCCCAGAAAAATCCATCTTATTCTGTATAAAGTTTTATAAAAGGTAAATTCATGTTTGCCCCTTTTCTCAGGGTAAAGAGAGAGATGCACGGACTCCTTGTTCATCCACAAGTAACAATTAATTACACTGGGTTTATTAATAAACAAAAGCAATTTTATTAAGTATAAAAGGTAGGATTTATAAGAGATAGCAGAACAATGTAGGTTACTAAACAAAATAAAACAACACGCAAGCTAAGCTTAATACAATAAGAGACTGGTTACATGTAATATCTTAGGGTACAGCTAGACTTCAAGTTTTTGTCAGGAAAAAGGTACACAAAACCTTTGAACTTTCTGCAATTTTAACATATAAGAAACCAAGGTCATCTGTTCTTTATGAGAATAGTCTGGAGTTGCATCAATAATAATTGATAAGTATTTCTCATGTTGTATCTCTTCAAAAAAATTTTGCACAAATTCCCCACACAGCTCAATAAATTCATATTTTATTCTGGTAGACAGATAATGGACTTACATGCAATTTCCACCCTCTTGTCATTCTTGAACATGCTTAATATGGCCTGATAAAAGTGTCATACTTGCTAAGAAGCTCAAGTATACCAAGAAAGTTTTCGTTTGTAGGGTCACCGATCCAGTTTGTTTGACTGGAACCAAACAAAGCAAATCCCCATTAAGAAAGAAAAAGAATGACATTCAATATACACTCAAGGAGTTTTTTCCAGTTATCAGTTTCTGTGTTTATCTCACTCAAGAGCAAGTTTTCAATTGAACTGTCAGCTAGTGCTGCTCTACTAGCTGATTTCCATGTAACATAGTTCTCTTTATGTGATACTGAAGTTTTATGTGCAGGTATTGGTCTTTCAACTTCCTCCAACTTCTACTGATGCGCCAACCGGATGGATCAGACAATACTGATGCATTTGAAGTATTACTGTTAAAAATGAAACAGGATACACAGTACAGAGCCTGCTTTTCCATACTCCAGCAGAGCCAGTCTCTTGTATAGATCTCTCCATTTGAAGAGTTTTTGTCAGCAGAGGAATGGGAAAAGCATGATTTTCAGCATCTTTTAGTATATTACTTGGAATCTGAAAACAACTAACTTTGAGAAATGACTGCATTTGAGCAACATTGTTCTTATCAAGAAGTCCAATATCATTGTGTCCTATGCTAATCATAAGTTCTTGCTCTTGCTGTCCTCATTTTCTGCCTGCACAGTCTCTAAATCAAGTATAGACTCTGCATCTATTCCTACTGTTGGCATTTCTGTGTCTTGATTTATGATCCCATTTTGAGGCAGTGGCATTGAAATGTCATATGTGGGTACAAAGCCTTCATCATCAGAACTGGGGGTATGGTCACTGTCTAATGGCTAAGGCGTCTTTTCTTTGAGAAATTATGTTTTTGGCTTTAAACTCTTAACTGCTGTTTCACTCTGTTGCTTTTGCTGTCTCTTACTTGCACCACTTTCAAATCTTTGCTTCATTTCTATAAGGGGTTCTTTTAAAACACAGTAACACACAATACATTAATTTGTTAAAGGCTATTGGTTATACAAAATATTAATTTATATATTTTGCAATGATTATTATTTAACAACAGTTTGGGGGTGTTATTTATTACAGCTCTTATAGCCTTAGTCTTGACATTTCATCTGCTAACATGTTCCTATTATTAATTTTCTCTAATAACTGGCGCAGTATTATGGATGTGAACATGGGGCAATTTCCAGATTAGATATAAAGTTTATTAAACAACTAAAATTAAAAGTTTATTGTCACAAAAAAAGCCTTCAAAGGTGAATCTAAAACTGGACAAAGAGCTGGCTTACAGTTGAGCCTGATATGGTTATTGTATATTGTCAGGGCTTGACAAGCAGCGGCGAGCCCCGCCCGCCAGCCGCGCGGTTTGGCACGCTGCACATGCGCAGACCGCACTGTGCATGTGCTGATCGCACTGCGGCACCATTGCAGGCTAAAATCTACCTCGGGCGAGTAGATTGCCCTAATTGTCAAGCCCTGTATATTGTTACCCAGGAACTCAGTAACAAGATTAAATTAAAACTAGGGTCTGGTTGAAGCTTGTTCCTGACACCAGAAGAGCAGGTCTCCCGACACTGTGTCTATCACCAGTGGATAATTGCCCAGTGAAAACTCAACTCAGGTATAAATTTAACAAATCTATTAAAAGAATTTGGAACAGTACACAGCATATAACTATATAAAACCACAATAAATCCCAGCATACCAATCAGAAATCCAGCCCCATGCCCTTAAAAATAGAAATAAAGAAGATAGACTAGTTCCCCTAACAATCAGGTGAGTAAAATACTTTACAGTCTCTGGCCAAGATGTTGACGCAGCAGGTAAGCCGGAGGAGGAGAGGAAGAAGATGATGACAACTTAGGACCTTCTACCCAGGGATTGCAAGCAGCCAAGGGGAGGAACTCTAGGTGATCCAATCCCATAGCAGGTGTTCCTTGATGTTAAAGGTAAGTGAGGATTGATGGTATTGTCCAGAATCAAACTGGGTCTTCACCACGGGTCTGGAACACGTCTAGGTATCTCTTCAAATAGTGGAGGAAATCGATGAACCCCAATGTAGTGTATTCCCAATACCACAATTAAGCCTTTGCTATAAGTGGCATGGAAAAAGCACTCTTGGTACTTCAAATACTCCACAGCACAACTACAGTACAGCTGTTACTGGTCCAGTATACTAGGCTTTAACCTTTGAGCTTCGCTACAAGGCGTGCGAGGGAACCACCAGCAGCTGCAGCAGAACAGATGTCTCTAGGACATGACGAGTCACGGAGACTGGGCCCGCACTCTTGAGTGGGTGATGTTTTTATGTTCTTTGTGGCGGGAAAATGAATGATTAACAGGAACATATGTGCAGGGTTCTGAGGTAAAGCTAACATGATAATTAGTCCAAGGCAGGAAAATCTGGCTGGAATCAGTTCTTGTTTACCTCCACAGCTTCAGAAGACAAGATGGAGTTAGTGATTTCAAAATGGAGTCCTGACAGCACATATTATTAAGTTCTTTTACAGATCACTGCCAACAATATGAAGATACATAAGAAAAAATACATAAGAAAAAGAAGGGAGAAGAAGGAATGAATATTCCCTGCATATTGATAGGAGAATAGACTCCAGTGGAGAATATTAACCTCTAACATGAAGATTTACCATAATTGATTTTGATTTATCTGAAAATGTTAAAAAGGTCTCTAAATATTTTGTTCGGTAATATGGAATTTCCCCATTATTAGTAGACTGAAAGGGGGAAAATGCTTAAAGAAAACTGAAACATCAAGATAAATCAATAAGGTTTCATGTACACTGCACCCATAGTTTGATTTAATTGTGTAGCTTATAGAATCATAGAACACTAGAACTGGAAGGGACCTTGAGAGGTCATCGAGTCCAGTCTTGTGCCCTCATGGCAGAACCAAGCACCATCTAGATGATCCCTGATAGATGTCTATCTAAGCTGCTCTTAAATATCTCCAGAGATGGACATTCCACAACCTCCCTAGGCAACTTATTCCAGTGTTTAACCACCCTGACACTTAGGAAGCTTTTCCTAATTTCCAACCTAAACTGCCCTTGCTGCAGTTTAAGCCCATTGCTGCTTGTCCTATCCTCAGAGGCCAAGGAGAACAATTTGTTTCCATCCTCCTTGTAACACCCTTTTAGGTACTTGAAAACTGCTATCATGTCCACTCTCAGTCTTCTCTTTTTTAACCTCCACCTGGCTCTGCTGCTGGCCCAGCCACCAGTCCAGCTCCCCTCCTGGCCACTGGCTGTTCTCTGCTGCTGGTCTACGGCCACAGCAGATGGATTCCTGCCCCTGGGCAACCGGCCCCAGTTGGGCTCTGTGACCCTGGCCTGGAGCCACTGCCAGTCTGGCTCCACCCCTGGCCACCGAGCTCCACGCTCCCAGCTGGGCATCGCTGCCAGTCTGGTCCTACCCCCAGCCACTAGGCTGGGCATCAATACTGGTCCAGACCCAGCCCCGGTCACTGTGCTCCATATCCCTGGTGCTGGGTGCCACTGCCAGTCCATCCCTAGCCTCAGCTACCAGGCTTTATGCTCCGGCCAGGCTCTGCTGCCAATTATGTAGCTTATTTCAAGTCAATTTCCAAATAGCTTTTTTTGAAATTTGGCACTGTCTACACAGCGTATATTTTGAAATAAATTGCTATTCCAAAATGTCCCTTACGCCTAGTGGAATAATTTCACCATGGAAGACTCTGGAAGAATTTCACCATGATTTCAACAGCTTCCACCCCACCATCAACCTCAGCATGGACCAATCTACACGGGAGGTCCATTTCCTGGACACCACGATACAAATAAGTGACGGTCATATCAATACCACCCTATACAGAAAACCTACCGACCGCTATACTTACCTGCATGCCTCCAGTTTCCATCCCGGACACACCACACGATCCATTGTTTACAGCCAAGCACTGAGGTACAACCGCATATGCTCCAACCCCTCAGACAGAGACCTACACCTACAAGACCTTCAACAAGCATTCTGTAAACTGCGATACCCACACGAGGAAGTGAGGAGACAGATTGACAGAGCCAGACGTGTACCCAGAAGCCTCCTGCTACGGGACAAGCCCAAGAAAGAAACCAACAGAACACCACTGGCCATCACCTATAGTCCCCAGCTAAAACCTCTCCAACGCATCATTAGTGATCTTCAGCCCATCCTGGACAATGATCCCTCGCTCTCACAGGCCTTGGGAGGTAGGCCGGTCCTTGCCCACAGACAACCCGCCAACCTGAAGCATATTCTCACCAGCAACTACACACCGCACCATAATAACTCGAACTCAGGAACCAATCCTTGCAACAAACCTCGGTGCCAACTCTGCCCACATATATACACCAGCAACACCATCACAGGACCTAACCAGATCAGCCATACTGTCACTGGTACATTCTCCTGCACATCCACCAACGTAATATATGCCATCATGTGCCAACAATGCCCCACTGCTATATACATCGGCCAAACAGGACAGTCCCTACGTAAAAGAATCAATGGACACAAATCTGATATTAGGAATGGCAACATACAAAAACCTGTAGGGGAACACTTCAATCTTCCTGGACACACAATTGCAGATCTAAAAGTAGCCATCCTGCAGCAAAAAAACTTCAGGACCAGACTTCAAAGAGAAACTGCTGAGCTACAGTTCATCTTTAAGTTTGACACAATCAACTCTGGATTAAACAAAGACTGTGAATGGCTTGCTAACTACAAAAGCAGCTTCTATTCTCTTGGAATTCACACCTCCAGATCAGCTGCTAGAAGTGGGCCTCATCCTCCTTGATTGGATCCACCTGGTCATCTCCAGCCTGATCCTGGCCTGCATATTTATTCCTGCCTCTGGAAATTTCCACTACATGCATCTGACGAAGTGGGTCTTTGCCCACGAAAGCTTATGCTCCTACACTTCAGTTAGTCTATAAGGTGCCACAGGACTCTTCTTCGCTTTTGCAGATTCAGACTAACACGGCTACCCCTCTGATGCCTAGTGGAATGAGGTTCACAGGGATGTTGGAATAGTGATCCCATTATATTTTGAAATAGTGGGTGCGCTCAAAAGACACAGAATAGCTATTTCAGGATACCTCTGGCAGCAGTGTAGATGTAGCCTAAGAGTTCCACTTCCAGCATCTGAAAGGGTAAATCAGATAAAAATCCCTAGAGCTACTATGCATCTCCAGCACTTAAAATAAAATCTCTGCCTAGGATACGATAAATAAAAAAAGAGTGAAGCAAGCAAGTCATAATTCTGTTGAAGTGCTCTGTTTTGTAGTTTGAAGCCATAGGGTGTAAAAAAGGACAGATGAGGTGACATTGCCAAGAAAATACTTATATCCAGTAAACATGCACCAATTTAACAGCTGGAGAAACAAGAGCAGGTTTTTGTTGATTTTTAAGAAAATATTCTGACCTCCACAACATATTTTACAGACCTGGGCTTACTTCATCAAATAAATCTTGCAGATATCTTGGAGGAATGCATAAAATAGTAAAAATGTTGAGAGCACTTTGTAGGGGAGAGAAGGGAGGAAATGTTATAAGAGGAACCATATGCCAAGACATTATTCACCTTTTATCCCTGAAAGCTTTTTTTTTTTTTTTTTTTTATGATGGAGTCATTCAGAAGGCCTTTTTTCAATAAGAAAAGCCCTTGCAGCTGCTGACCCAAATAAACCTTTTGGGCTCTGCAGTCATGAATGCTTACTTGTGATTTCCAGTGGTGATTTTAAAATGTCCCAGCTTTTCAGTAGTCCTAAAGAATCACATTAAGTATTGACCACCTCCCACCTCTCCAGCATGGAATGTTTGGGCCATATTCTGATCTCAGTTGTAAGTGCCAAGCAACCTCCTTAAAATCAGGAGAATTCCACTGGATTTACACAAGGGTGACAGATATCATAATCTGTATCCTTTATTGTATCCATTTGCCATATATGGTGCTTCATGACATGGAGTTAAAAAGTGAAATTCTGCCTGAAAATGTTACTCAGGAAGGGATAACTTGAAGCATAGAAGGTTGCATTTTCCATTGCTGACTTCAATTTTCTATGTGTATTTTTTTGGAGATACGGAAAAATAGGTAAAATATATAGAGAAATAGCTGGTGTTATGGGAAAAATTTGCAAAGGTTTATATAGAATCATCATTAGATACAGTTAGCCAGCTCTTAATGGCTCAGTAAAGGAACAAAACGTGGACTACCCAACATTTGTACGACATGTTGTCAATCTAGCTACATCTTTTCCACCTTAACAAAGGCAAGATTAAGATAAGATGGCGATCAGCATGCTATGCTAGTGCTTTAAGAGAGACAAGGTGAGATTCACACATAGAGGATATCCTCTATTTGCAGATCAACCTCTTCTTGCTGTGAAAGGTAGAGGGGGTCAGTTTCCTCTCTGGTACCATCACCCTTTCCTGAGGCCCTGGGGGCAGAAAAAGGTAAGGACTAGGTGAGATAGGGGCAGTATGTAAGCTCCATTGCATTGAGTAAAGGAATGGTAACAGCCTAGGCAACACTACCTATTATTATGACTTCTAACCCTGAGAAAGATTCACTCTGATTTCATTTTTAATTAACAGGCTAAATGTTAATATGAGAATGGAACTGTTCCTTAGGAACACAGCCCTGAATATCTGGTAAATGCATAGCTGCCAAATGCATATAAAATACCTACTACAGGTTGGACCTCCCTGGTCCAGCACCCTCGGGATCTGTGCTGTCCCAGACCAGGGGGTTTGCTGGACCACAGGAGGTCAGTGCTCCCCTGCTGGCTGCCCTGCTCCCTTGGGGCTCCCTGCCCTGCCATTGGCACCCCTAACTCTGGCCCAGCATGGCTCTCCACCCTGCTGCCCACCCGCTGCCCCAGGGTCTCCCGGGGTTGTAGGTGGGGACTGCTTGGCCAGATGGGGCCACTCAGCACCACAGGCCCTGGTGCTGCTAGGGGTTCACCAGCTGGGGCGCCCAGCCATCCTGCTCCACTGCTATGGCTGGTCCCGCTGCTGCTGGGGATTCTGGCAAAGGCTGTTCAATCACCCCAACCCCACTGCCACCAGGGGTTTGCCAGGATTGCTAACCAGGGCCTCCGGGCCACAGGCAGCCCTGCTGCAGCCAGGAGTTCCCCAGTGGGGGCTGGGACTCCCTGGTCGCCTGGCCCCACTAACGTGGGAGGTTCTCAGCTGGGTCAGGGGCTCCCCAGATGTCGCCTGGCCCAGCCAGGGCTCTCCAGCCCCTGCATTGTCCACCTCCTCTGGGGCTCTTTGGTCCAACAACATATGTGGCCCTGCTGGACCACAGATGTTGCCAAACCAGAGAATCCCAGATTTGGGAGGTTCAACCTGTATATATATTTGAGGGTATGTCTACACTACCCTCCTAGTTCGAACTAGGAGGGTAATGTATGCATACCGCACTTGCTAATGAAGCCCGGGATTTGAATTTCCCGGGCTTCATTAGCATAAGCGGGGAGCCTCCATTTTTAAATCCCCGCTGCTTCGAACCCCGTGTAGCGCAGCTACACGGGGTTCGAACTAGGTAGTTCGGACTAGGGTGCCTATTCCAACTTCCGGTACACCTCGTTTCACGAGGAGTAACGGTAGTTCGGAATAGGACCCTAGTCCGAACTACCTAGTTCGAGCCCCGTGTAGCCGCGCTACACGGGGTTCGAAGCAGCGGGGATTTAAAAATGGCGGCTCCCCGCTTATGCTAATGAAGCCCGGGAAATTCAAATCCCGGGCTTCATTAGAAAGTGCGGTATGCATACATTACCCCGCTAGTTCGAACTAGTGGGGTAGTGTAGACATACCCTGAGAGAGTTTGTGAGCAAGCAAGCCTGTCTGTCAGTACGGTATGCAGATTCCTCTTACTATAACTTAAAGCAAGGTAAGGGTTTGGTTGTGTGTGGGGGGGGGGGCTGAAGTTTCCCACAATTCATATAGACATAAAAGGAACTCCTCCTAAACAGTAGGAGCTAGGACCACACTTCCCTTTCCTCCCCCATGCATTCAGGGATGCATAAACTATACAGAAAAGAGACAGTCACCAAGTAGGTTAAAGGAGCTGGCTAGTGGCATGCCCCCTTCCATCCATGACTGCTTCTGCCTTGAGCCTCCCACCCCAGTGCCATTTAAGGAGGGGTGGCTGCAACTCTCTCTCCCCCTATTTGTATAGGAACATTGTTGTCACCAGGAAGTGAGGGAAAAGTGCACAGTTTGATGCATTCCCCACTCTGGCTGGGGCACACAGGGGAAAGATGAACCTGGACCTGTCCCAGCCAGGGGACATGCACCCCTTATCTGGTTGTACCTGCTGGAGTTGCTGTGGTGAGAAAGGGCTGGGGTTGTCCTCTCTCCCTGGGGCAGCCTGAATACTGAACCCCTCATCTGCAGCTCCTACCCAGAGCATTGATTTAAATGAAGAAAAACAAACATTAATTGAGTTAACGACCTGAGCAATGACGGGTAAATTTTCTAGTACATTTATGATGATGAAAGATTAAATACTATGCCCCTCCTTTGTACACATGCAGGACCATTGATTATAATGGCACTAGTCAGAGAGAAAGATGATACTCAAGATGAATCACAGACTATAATTTGGTTCCAATGGACACATTTCTTAATTTATATTAATATACAGAGATTTATATGGTGCCCATTAGGACCTGGGTCCTGCAATGAGCTCATTCAGGTGCAATGCAGAGCCTGTGTAGTAAAGGGGACTCTGCACAGAGTTCATTGAAGGACAGGGACCTTAAGTAGTTTCTATGGTTTTCTCTTCTCCTTAGCATGCAGCCAGCAGGCCTTTCATCACAAGATAGAATGCAAATCAAGTTTGCTTAATAGCTGCCCTTTATGACCCTCTGGGTAAGGTAGGCAGAGCTTGTATCTGCATATGAAAAAAAAGAACACTTTGACCTTAAACTTGACATATTTTGTTTATGAATTGAATTAATTGAATTACAATACGGCTTTGTAAAATCAATTCTTTTTTTTTAATACCCCATCTATAATGAAGCCTATACAGGGGAGATATTGCTTATACATTTTCTGAGTCTGTCACTACTACCCCTGCAGCCACTAATCTGCCCATCCTGCTATGACTGCTACTGCTGGATCTGTACTGACAGAAAATGTGCCTTGTGTCAGTCACTGAAAGGAAGAGCTGCTCCCAGCATGAGGCAGTTCATTACATGAAATAAGACAAACAATGGGCACAGCTATAAAATGTAAAATGAAAATTAGACCACACACTATAGCATATCTACACCCCTTGAACTAGAATATGTTCTTTATCAATGACTCCATAATCTGAAGAGGTTAAGAAAACAATAGCACAACTGAAAGCTTCATCTGCACTAAAATGTTTTACCCATCTCCAGTTGCTTTCTGCAGAATTCAAGCTTTCTTTTCAAATAAACTGCCTAACATTTCCTGCAAAAACAAAACAAAAGCCTCCCACAAGTCACTTTTTGCAATGTTGTCTTCCTGAATCTTCACACATGCAATCTTCACACAGTCAGACCTTTCAAAAGTCTTTTTTGAGAGAGAGTAATTAAGTTCTAGCACAGGTAGACTGCTTATATTACAGGTGATTAAGTATGATCTAAAAATGGCTAAGATACATTTACTTAAAACAAGCAGACCATTATTAGATGCTAACAGAGTGCAAATAGACTGCTTTTTGTACAGAGGTCACAGCAACTGGAAAACCTTCCTTTTTTTTGGCTTCATATCTTAGAAAGTCAGTAGGCTGCATTTTGAAATCTTTAGTATGTTCAAAGAATTTACAATAATATTTAGGTGAAATTCACCTCTGTGCAGAGGGACAGCAAAAGGCTTGTGTGCCATTGAAGCCGTGAAAACTGGGTGTTGTGTAGACTTGTGCTGTGCCTCTGAACAAAGATAAATATTACCCCACAGAGCAGTGGACCTATTCAAGGACCTAAGAATCAGTGATGTCCTCATGATACCAGTCATTCCACAGCAAAGGGTAACTTTTTTTTACCTTAGGTTTATAGAGATTTCCTACTCTGCACCCATATAAAATGAAGATGGGACCAGTCCTGAGTTTTCCAATACACTTTCTCTAAGTGCTCAGCAGAGAAGCCAAGTGCATCCTGTAGTTCTGAAAGCAAGGAGTTGGTAATAAATATATAGTAGACAATACAAATTATAATGTGACACAGTAGCTGCAAATATCAAGGTCATTCATGACTAAATGCTCCCAAACTTGGCTTTTCTATTTTGAGCAAAATGGAGCATGCTGTTTCCATGGTTTCACCCAAAATATGTGCTGGGCTTTTATTGTTTAAGAGTCTTGAAATCCAATCTTTTCAATAGAAGACAAAGACAGCAGATTACTATGGGTCATTAATTTGAATCTGAACACTCCTAGGGTATGTCTACACTACCCTCCTAGTTCGAACTAGGAGGGTAATGTATGCATACCGCACTTGCTAATGAAGCCCGGGATTTGAATTTCCCGGGCTTCATTAGCATAAGCGGGGAGCCGCCATTTTTAAATCCCCGCTGCTTCGAACCCCGTGTAGCGCGGCTACACGGGGCTCGAACTAGGTAGTTCGGACTAGGGTGCCTATTCCGAACTACCGGTACTCCTCGTTTCACGAGGAGTAACGGTAGTTCGGAATAGGACCCTAGTCCGAACTACCTAGTTCGAGCCCCGTGTAGCCGCGCTACACGGGGTTCGAAGCAGCGGGGATTTAAAAATGGCGGCTCCCCGCTTATGCTAATGAAGCCCGGGAAATTCAAATCCCGGGCTTCATTAGCAAGTGCAGTATGCATACATTACCCCGCTAGTTCGAACTAGCGGGGTAGTGTAGACATACCCCTACAGACTACATCTTCTCTGAATAGGATTATGAATCTCTACTTTGTGATCCTGACAAAGACAGCTGTTAGGATTATCCATTTGAAGTTTATTTCTGGGCATATAGTTTAGTTGCACCTTTAATTTGTTGTACAGAGTAGACTCCATTTAGTAGAAATATCAAGCTTTTTAGGGTAAAATAACTTTATTGGGAAGACATGGTAGCATTCAGTGACAATGGCAGAGCAACAAAGATCAATAATCTGGAGGGGCAGACTTTCAAGGGCTAACATCTTTCTCAAATTGTGTTTTGATTTAAAATATGGTGGCATTCAACTTTAGACTTAAGAACTTTGGGTCCAAGCAGAATGGAAAAGTCATATATCAAAGCCCTCAATGTTATTGAGGGGAGTTGCCAATTTTATAATAATCTCCTCAGCAGTACTAACAATACAGTACTGCTGTCATGTTATTGGATTGTGAGGGGAGCAGCTGGGTCACTGCTGCAAGAGAGGGTGTTTGCCCCAAAAGTGGTACAATGGGGGCCATGTGAGGGGTCAAACAAAAGCTTATTTCTTCTGATTCTGTATCTGCTCTTCATATATCTGTATGTCTGTGTATGTAGTTAGGAATCTGTATCTGTATGGAGACTGGAAGTCTCTCTGAATGGGGTTGAGCATTGGGCAGAGCCCGGCCTATAGACATGCTAATTATCGAGGCCCTGTGGGACAATAGCACTCCATGGGCCAAGGACACACCTCGGGAATGGTGTCCGACACCTAAGGGCTACCAGTAGGGAACACAATGATAGGTCACTGGCCAGGTGACCTGCTGCAGCCAAGAAGAGACCAGGAAGGATGTATAAAGATGCCATGTGGCTGACTCCATCTTGGTACTCAGCTCAGCACTTCATCCCAGAGGCAGCAGTTCAGGGATCGAAGAGCCAGAAAGAACTGTAGACCCATCCTAACCTAGGATATGCAACAAGAACGTCTAAGCCAGCAGCTATAACATCTCTGCTAGAGCCTGCATCGAGAACTGGGAGATTCGATGCATGTAATGTATTATCCTTTAACAACCTCACTCTCATGCTTTTCTTTCTTGTAGCAATAAACCTTTAGATGTTAAATTCTAAAGGATTGGCTCGCCGTGATTTGTGGGTAAGGTCCAGAGGGTAAATTGACCAGGGATATGTGGCTGGTTTCTTGGAACCAGACAGAACTTGTTCGGGGAAGGTGAGATTGGGTTCTAAGAACCCTAACCTGTGTATGAGGCCCGGGGCCATCTGGGGCATGGATATTGTTGGAGTGTCGGAGGGGTTTTGCTCATGAGGCTTCAGGCTGAAGCGCTCTGTGGGACTGGTTTGTGGCCTGCTTGGAAAGGTCACCAGTCTTGGGGCTGTAAGGAGCCCTGAATTTGAGCAATTCACCCTGAGTGGATGCCCTCAGCTGTGCCCAGACCCGGCCCGGTCCATCACAACAGCATCAAAGAAAATATCTCGGGCTATGCCTACACTACCAGATTATTTCAAAATAAGTTATTTCAAAATAATAACTCTCAAAATAGCTATTTCAAAATAGCACATCCACATTATAAATCCCCATCGAAATAGTGACCGGGAGCGGACACTGCCCTGGGAGTGCAGGTATGAGCCTGTGCCATGTGCAGCACTGCTGTGTTTGTCCATGACCTCATCACCCTTACTGGTGGCTTGTGGTGTCCTGTGTCCCACTAGAGAGTTGGGAGTAAGGCAAGCCTGTGCAGGAACCTTGTGAGCCAGAGTGAAAGGTTCCTTTGTGGCAGACTCATGCAGTTGTCTGCTCTGGACTGTCACACAGGGCCAGCCCAAGGCATTCTGGCGCCCAAGGCACGGGCGTGCGGCGCCGCCCCCGGGTGCAAGGCGCATGCATGGCCCGGCCACGGCCGCTGGCGCGCAGCCCGGGGCCTGCCCCCGGGGCACATGGCGCAAGCGCTGCCCAGTCCGGCCCAGCCGTAGCTGCTCGTGCACACTGGGCCATGTAGGGCCCCGCGGCCATGGAGGAAAGGGCGTTGCTGGCTGGTGCCACTGGGATGCAGGCGGTCCAGCACTGCGTGGCTGGCGCTGCGGGAGCCGGGCACGCGGCGTCTAATGGCAGCTGTAAGGGACACTGCGCATCCCTTGCAGCTGCCATCAGGAGCCCCCCATCGGTTGGTGCCCTGGGCAACTGCCCATGCCTCCATCTGGCCCCGCTGTCAAGCGATGTGCATTCATGTGCACAGACTGTTGTACGATCCCCAGGCTGAGAAGGCTGAGTGAGGAACAAGCAGCTGCCCACCGCCTCTGCCCATGTGTGTTTAGGGAAAGTAATGGAACTCACCTGATGGGCCTTCCCCAGCTTCGTCCAGACCCTGGCTGATATTCTGGGAGGGAGGGTAGCGGCTCCAGGAACAAGATGAGCTCCTGGCTGGCAGGCATGGTGTCCTGGCTGGCCTTGTCTTCCTTCTCCTTGTCCTTCTTGACCACGGGCCCGCCCTCCGGGAGTCTGACAACACACGTCTCCAGGCTGGAGTCAACAATGAGAGTGGGGAAAGGGACTGACCCCCCCCCCCCCAATGCCAGGAAAGCAGTGCAGCTGTTCATAATAGCGGCATGACTGGGGTGCCACCCTTGAGCAGGAACTCTACTTCCTGGCCTTCATGTATGCCTGGCGACGTTCTTTAATCTTCATGCACACCTGCTCCTGGGTGTGCACATGGCCCTTCTGGCTCAGGCTTGTGGCCATCTGGCCATACACATCAGAAGTCCTGCATCTGGTGTGGAGATCCTGGAGGTTAGCCTCCTCTCCCCAGACCACAGTGAGATCAGCGATCGCCACACCAGACCAGGAAGGGGCCCTCTTCTTCTGCCTTTGGTCAGGGGCTTGGGAGCTGCCTGCCAGCTCGCTTGCAGCCATGGGGGACTCAGTGGGAGTGCAGGGGTTGCTCATGACAGCAGGGAAGGCTGTGAAGGCTGCTGGTGTGTGGCACAGGGCTGGCAGGGACTGCTTTGTGCCACAAGCCCTTTCCCTTGTGGCTGCACCTTTAAAGGTTGTAGAGGAAGGGAAATTATAGAGTTCTGAGGGGTGTAAACAGAGTGGCCACCAGGGCAGCTGTAAGAATGCCTGGAGGACAGTTATTTCGAGCTGCCTCGTCCATTCCCAACCTATTTTGAAATAACTATTTCAATATAGGTATTATTTCTCATGAAAAGAGGCTGAAATGAGGGATTATTATTCCTGAATAAGAAGCCTGTTATTTCAAAATTATTTTGAAATAATGGGCTTGCTGTGTAGACACTCACCTTGTAATTTTGAAATAACGTGAGTTTTGAAATAATGCTGCAGTGAAGGCATGTCCTCATAGTCTTCCTCTCTGTTTGTATAGTGCCAAGAACACTGGGGCCCTGACTTGAACATTTGAATACTACTTCAATAGAATGATAAATACATAAAAGACTAATCATATTTTACCCTCTTAAGTCAAGCGTGGCTATTGATACACTCTAGTTAATTGATGCCGTCACAATTCAGCATGAGGTGTTTTTGGTATTTTGGCATTTTCTAAGAATTACAGCTTTTTTAGCAGCTGTAAAAGACACAGGAGCACAAGAAACAATTTAAGTAATATGTAGGCAAGACTGTATTTATCCGAGAGTGAGGGGGAAAAAAGATGTGGGGAGTATTTTCGAATATGTGAGGTCAAATACTTTAAAACCAACACTCCCAAAGTAATTTTAGGACAATGTTTTTGTTATCTTAATTCTGGCCAAGGAGAACAAAGGCAGTTGCTGCCATCTTGATATCATTTTCATGAACTTACATTTTGAACAATGTTATTAGAAATCACTTTTTTCCTCCTGCAGTGGCAAATAGCTTTCTCAGCTCTTTCTTGCTATGTGCATACAGGTACATCATTAGGGAAACGAGTTTTCGCTGGATCTGCAAAAAAAAAACAAAAAAAACATACGTTTGGCATTTTCAGTAGGAACTGTTGGCTACAGCAAAAACTGATTTTTGCTTCACTAATCCTGTCCCACAAGAAAAAGAAATGCTACATGGGTCAGAATTTATATACATAATAGTCCAAAGAAGAAATAAAATACAATATAGTATACACACACACACACAGGAGAAAGATAAGAACATCAAGTACTGTTCAGCCATTCCCTACTTCATATTTCAATATATTGTTTCCTGTGTTCCATGGCACCATTTCAGCAAGTGGTCTCATGAGAACAGATTTATAATCAATGGTACTAAAATTCCCAGCAGCTACTGTTATTGCTTTTATCCTCTAATTTTAAATAAGTCTTTAAGGGTATGTCTACACTTGCCCCCTAGATCAGACTAGGGAGGCAAATGAAGCATACCAAAGTTGCTAATGAAGCACGGGATCTAAATATCCCGCAGGAACGTCCAGGAAGTGGCCACGGTGGTCCACGAGGGCCTGGAGTACGATCGAGCAGTACCCTTTCCTGTTCATAAAATGGGCCGCTTGATGCTCCGGGGCCCAGACAGGGATATGGGTTGCATCCAGGGCTCCCCCGCAGTTGGGGAACCTGAGGGCAGCGAAGCCGGCCACCGTAGCGTCCACGTCGCGCAGGCAGATGACTCTTGGGAGCAGGACGTCGTTGATGGCATGGACGACCTGCAGAAGGGTGCAAAGAAACATAAGGGAACACATCACATAAGGCAGGGTGAGTGTGCACTCCCTTGGGGGCCCCCCCGTGATGCCCTCTGTGCTCACGCACATAAATACACCAGGGCCCCCTCGCCCAACCACCCACCAGCAGGCCTGTGCAAGGGAGGGACGGCCCAAACCCCTGGGTGACCCAGTCTAGAGTCTTGGCTGCCCCTGGGCATGGAGTGCAGCACCCTCCCCCCACACCACTCCCCCTGGGACTTACCTCAATCACGATGACACCGACAGTGGATCTGCCCACCCCGAACTGGTGTGCCCCCAATCGGCAGCTGTCTGGGGTGGCCAGTTTCCAGACTGTTATGGCGACCCTCTTGTCGATGGGGATGGGTGCCCGCAGCCGGGTGGTGGTTCTCTAGAGCACAGGGGTGAGCCAGGCACTCAGCTCCAGGAACATCTGCTTTCACATGAGAAAGTTCCACAGCCATTGCTGGTTGTCCCATTGCCCCAGGACCAGCCGGTCCCACCAGTCCATACTGGTGTCCAGTCTCCACAGTAGCCTCTCCACCCTGTGGTGGGGATGCCACAGGGGATGCCACATGGCCTCCCTCGTGAGGGAGTCCAAAGCGATCTGTGCCTCCAGGTCCTGGAACAGGAGGGCAGCAGCCTGGAGCGCCAGCTGCAGGCACTCCAAAATGGCCGGAAGGGGCCAGAGCAGGCAAATGGCCACCCCTGGCTCCATGGCAGAAAAAACAACGGAGATGAAAAAAAAAAAAAACAGGCAAAGGCACTAAAAGGCAAAAGGCAGTGTCGACCACCAAAACTGCTACAGCTGTCAGTTCCTGTAAGAGGTCCTATAGCATGCAGCAGGAGAGAAACATATGTCCAGGGAGATCCCTTTAAGCAGGTGTCTCAAAGGAGCTCCAGCCCCCACCCCCGGAAAGGGCTGGTGCCCTTTTTCCCTCTTCTAAATGGTTCCGGGTTTCTGCTTTTGCGCAAAAGCGTCCCGCCAATGTAGATGCACTTTTGCGCATAAGCGCATCATTATAATGATAACTCCGGGACCAATCTAGATGTGCTTTTGTGGAAATACTTTTAACGGAAAAACTTTTCCGTTAAAAATATTTCCGGAAAATCATGCCAGTTTAGACGCAGCCTATGACACTTAAATATGTGCTTAAAAGTTAAGTACGTTTACATACTTTGCTGAATCAGAGCCTAAACTTGGCTCCGTATAGATAAAGTCTTGTATTAAAGCTAATGCTTCTGGTCAAGGCATCTGACCCTACAATTTCTTTGCTATGCATCACCTCCATGACAAATAGAACTAAGTTCTACAGAAAAAATAACTAAGCATGCTATGACATTCTGTATCCCATTCGGTATTCTAGCTCCCCCATATTCATCATAGTGATATAGAATCGTAGAACACTAGAACTGGAAGGCACCTTGAGAGGTCATCGAGTTCAGTCTCGTGCCCTCATGGCAGAACCAAGCACCATCTAGATCAGTGGTCCCCCAACCACTGGAGGTTGCTGGGCACCAGGGGGCGTGGCTGTTCACCTGCCGGGCACCAGAGGGCGGGGACACTTGCACGCCCGGGGCCGCCCCCCCCCCAAGTGCCGTGCGCCCAGGGCTGGCATCCCCTCCAAGCGCGGCGCGCCCAGAGCGCAGGCGGCCAATCCGCGGCGCTCCTGGGGCCGGCGCTCACCGTACGCTATGCGCCCGGGGCCGGCTCCGGCACCATGCATGCGACACGTGCCCAGGGCCAGGCCAGCCCCGAGCACTTGGCGGGTGCACATAAATGCCCCCGCGGGCGCCATGGCCCCCACGGGCACCGTGTTGGGGACCACTGATCTAGATGATCCCTGATAGATGTCTATCTAAGCTGCTCTTAAATATCTCCAGAGATGGACATTCCACAACCTCCCTAGGCAACTTATTCCAGTGTTTAACCACCCTGACACTTAGGAAGCTTTTTCTAATGTCCAACCTAAACTGCCCTTGCTGCAGTTTAAGCCCATTTCTGCTTGTCCTATCCTCAGAGGCCAAGGAGAATAATTTGTTTCCCTCCTCCTTGTAACACTCTTTTAGGTACATGAAAACTGCTATCATGTCCACTCTCAGTCTTCTCTTTTATAACCCCCCACCTGGCTCTGCTGCTGGCCCAGCCACCAGTCCAGCTCCCCTCTGGCCACTGGCTGTTCTCTGCTGCTGGCCTACGGCCACAGCAGACGGCTTCCTGCCCCTGGGCAACCGGCCCCAGTTGGGTTCTGTGACCCTGGCCTCGAGCCACTGCCAGTCTGGCTCCACCCCTGGCAACCAGGCTCCACGCTCCCAGCTGGGCATCGCTGCCAGTCTGGTTCTACCCCCAGCTATTAGGCTGGGCATCAATACTGGTCCAGACCCAGCCCTGGTCACTCCATATCACTGGTTGCCGGCTCCATATCACTGGTTGCCGGTGCTGGTTGCCACTGCCAGTCCATCCCTAGCCTCAGCTACCAGGCTTTATGCTCCGGCCAGGCTCTGCTGCCAATCCAGCCCAGTTGCCAGGCTCTGTGCCCCCAGCCAGGCTCTGCTGCTGGTCCAACCCACCCCTGGGCTCCCTGCTCCTAGAGCCAGTCTCCCAGCTCTTCTTCTGGCTGCCAGCCTCCGATCTCTCTTACAGCCACTGAACTCCCAGCACTCTCTAGTCCAGGGGCTCTCCAGTCTGGCAACATGCATGGTCCTTCCAGACCATGGATGTTGCCAGACCAGAGTCCCAAACCAGAGAGGTTCAACCTGTAAGTTGCCTTTCTTATGTGAACAAGGCACATTCAAGCACAATTTCAGATACTGCAGCTGCGCTCTGAAACCTTATGGCCAGATCCTCTACTGGCATAAAATTGTTGCTCTGCCCATGTACACCAGCTGGTGATCTGGGCCAAACTGTATCTAATTATATTCACAAGACAATTAACAAGTCCAAGAAACAAAAGCTCTATGGGAATACTTGGTTCCCTCTGCTGTGGAAGGTTGGTAGCTGAACTAGGCAAGGAAAGAAGGACTGAGAGTGGTTAAAAATAAACTCTAAAGCTTGTTTTCAGGCTGGTGAAAAGACCATTCTGCTTTCTTTCACAGTTCTCCAATGTGCTCTCCTCAGGAAAACCTCTCTGACTGAAGAGAATATCAGCCTGGGACTCATACACCTGCATTTCAAAGCAGCTTGGCAAAGAATTGAAAAGAGAACTTTTTACGAAGAATTTCCTCTCATAAATGAACTTATGACTCTTCTTAATTACTCACACATACAATAGCTGTACTATGGAACTATCCAGCTAGCTTGCCTGCAGCCTCTCGTGTACTGAGTTATAATATGAAAGGCTCAGATAACCAGAGGGCCAAATCCTAAAGTGGTCCTCAACACTCAAGTCAGTAGTAAGAGCAGGCTTGCCATAGTCCTGAGCACTTACATGGGCTCATTTACCCTCACTGCTGTAGCACAGTGACATTTTCCCAAACTGCACTCAAGAAGGAATCTAATTTTTGTTGCCGCTAGACAGTGTGCTGCATAAACAAGAAAGCTATTTTAACTGCTATGGCTTTTTAAAATATATACATTTGAATTTGTATCTGATTTTTTTAAAGCCTGCATGTTTAACAAAAAGGTAAAGCCCCAGCACCTCCTTACTTGAAGTGGATTTATCTTAAGTCCTGGCAGGTTTGCCTGACACATTTTTGCAGAACACATAGGACATTTGGGATTAAAGTTACTATTGTGACTGTCTCATTAGCATCGCCTCAGCATGTAGGAACCGATTATATTCTCTTTGCCCAGCTTCCACACCTCTAATCTCAGAGCTGACCTGATTTATACCACTAGATTTACATGGGCCAATGTAAATTGAAATCCAGAGAAGAGGGAGAGTTGGAGATTCCCTGAAAATAAACTCAGCTGGCAAAGAGATTAACCCATTTAGAAATGCACTTTGCCTGTCACTGAGTGCACAGAGTTTTATCTGTTTAACAAGCACAGGGCTAAATCAGATACAGCCCTCAAAGCAAATACAAGGTAACATTCTAAATCATAAGCACAACAGTTTACATGGATTTTTTAGAGAAACATTTTTGCCATTATTCAAATCAAGGCAATGTTAGACTATCCTTTTCTCTAAGTGGTAAATTACTTTAGGTGAGTCTGAAAAATCCTATGCACTCTTAATGCAATGCAATCCCAAAATAGATTCAGTCAGAGCTGATCTTTTATATTTATCAAAGGCTGAGGCTTATGTAATTTCTCATTTACAGAGAGGGAAACAACTTATGGAAGAACATAAACACCAGACGTGTTGGCCCTAAGGCCTTTGTTAAAAGATTCCCAGAAAATAACTCAGCTGACAATGTGATTAACCCATTTATAAATGTGCTTTGTTGTCACTGGGTATGAAGAGCTTCATCCATTTAATGAACATAGGTCTAAATCCATATTCTTATAAAGTGGAAAACAAAGAAACCCATTTAATCCTATCTAGGGCATTTTCTGCATCTTGGTAAAGGGCTTCTGCTGAAACATCAATAGTTTTTACACACAGGACTAGATTCAAAAGTGGTGCATAGGGAGTTATACAAACACACAGATTCCACTGGCAATAACAAGATTTGTGCGCAAAACTCCCTCTTCAGTATATGTTAATCACAAGGATCTATTCATGCAGTCTCTTTGCACATGGACATCCAAGTGTACAGTGTGCATGCAGATCAGGCAGATGTAGTATCCATATGGAGCTGAGCAAGTCAGTCAAAGCTCAGGTCCAATGCCCACGTCTGGCTCAGCACCTTCCTAAATGAAGGTGAATCAAGGACAAATCCAGTAATGTTTTGTGCCTCATGATGCCAATCACAGGCCAGGCACATCACAGTTACAATAAGCTTTTTAAATGTCAACCTTAGTATGTACTGTGTGATCATTTTACCGTAACAACAATTTCACCAAATCAAAACAAAGTTAGAATTTATATGGGATAAGAAAAGGTTAAAACTGGGCACAACTACATTGTAGAGATCTATTTAATAGGGTGGGCAAGCTGCTCCCAAATGCTACTGCAAAGATCATCCTGAAATTTAGGATCCTGTAATTTTCTAGCTGACATCTAGGAAAACTTGATGACTGGATTATTGCATAATGTTTCTATAAATAAGAGTTCCAAGTTTATTTTTGTATTTGTTACTATCACGTTTCTGCTATATACGTGCTAAGGATGCATTACAATTGTTCATTCTATGGGCATTGGGCATGGGCAGTCAGGTCTAATAGTTAAACCTCTGTAGCTAGGCTCAGAGATAGAGGCCAAGCAAAATGTCAGAGCTGGAGACAAAATCAGGTGCCAACCCAGGGGTCAAAGCTGGAGTCAGCATCAACAGTATGTTGTAGGAGTAGGGACCTGATGAAACATAGGAAAGCAGGAACTGGAAACAGATGGGGTCTGTGATAAGGAGGACAGAAACCAAGAACAGGTTAAGAGGCAGGAACCAGAACTGAGACAGGTAGGCAGGGTCTATAGTAGCACCCCACCAAGGATTCCCCAAGTTTCACTCAGACAACTTCCTGTGCCTCTTTCTGGTTTAAGTAGAGCTTCCCAGCCAATAAGTGGGGCTTGACATTTTCCCCCAATCAGAAGCTCATGGGAAGAGCCCTGTGCAAACAAGAGGTCCATTGGCCTCTTAGATGCAGGTGACCTGCTGGGGGTGGCCGTGGTCTGAGCAGAGCATGGGGATGCCTGTATTTGTGGCCTGTGATCCCTCACACATACTCCCCAAAGAAAAACAGCTGTACCAAAGCACTTGCAATTTTAGATATGACATGGCAAATGGGAATTTCAAACAACAAGGAAGCTGTTGTGGGGAGAAAAAGGTAATGTGGCAGAGTGTGGTCACAGAAGACCCCTTGGGGGTGTTTCCCAGAGTGCTGACAAAGCCACTGACACTTGACTCATTGCTCTCTGGGGCTTCTCACTACCCTGTCCTGCTGGACCAGATCTCCTGGTCTCCCCCAGCCAAGGCAAAGAGCTGAGATCTCACACATCCCTCCCCCCTCCCTTCCACCCCCGAGGAACAATACAAGACACTGAAACTCTTCAGGTCCAAGGAAAATTCAGTTTGGGGCCCAGCTTCCCAGAAAACCATTCCCCAAATAGGATTAGAACCCCAAATGAATCACTCAGGTAAGCCCCCTTTAACCATGAAAGGAGGGTACATGCACTGATTGGTCCCCCAGGTAACAATTATACACACTGGGCTTGATAATAAATAGAAGTAATTTATTAAGTACAAACAATTGGATTTAAGTGGTTGCAAATGAAAACAGGCAGCTCAAAGTAGATTACAAATTGAAAATAACATGCATAGCTAGTTCTCATGATGATTAATAATAGCATACATGAAATATTGTACTCACAGACTTTAATGGGACTTCTGCTGCTGCAGGGGTGCAATATGTGGATGTGGGGTGCAGGAGTCAGGGTTGGTGTGTTTGAGGGGTTCAGGGCAGAGGTCTGGGGTGTGTGAGAAGTGCAGGAGGCAGGGCACTTGGGGTGGAAAATAGGGTATGTACCTGGGCCCTGGGGCTGGATTACTTTACCTGGCTAGAGCTGGGCTGCTGCTCCCAGGCAACAGTGGCTGACTGAGGGATCAGGCTAGGATCACCTCAGCTGCATCGTGGCTTCATTTCCTACCCGTGCTGCAGTAGGAGGGACACCACCATCAGCTTTTCCTGCGGACAGATGGGGGCTGGACCCCTGGGCCTACCCAAGGATCAGGGCTGGGCATTTTTTTTCCTGCAGTGGAAGATGACTCATCAGGAAGCTTCATATGTGGAATGTAAGTGTGAAGTCAAAGAACTGTATTTAGAAGCTTTATTTAAAAGAAAACATATATCCCCCTATTGTCAGGGCTGTTCCTCACTCTGGCACTCCAGCTGCAAAAGGTGTGGGCCTGCAAAAACTTTAAACATTTTGCCTCTTCAGGCTCTGCTAATATACTCCCCCCACACACACAAGCACCCCCCTCCCCCCAGTCACAGTTACACTGGCTTTGAGAAATAAACAAAAAAAGCTGTCATCACCAAGTGAAACAAACACCTTTCTTCTTGAACTCATGAAGAAAGCACTTGGGCTTCCTTCCCCAGGGGTACCCCAAGCTCCTCTGCCACAAGAGAGCTTGAAAGAATAAAGAGAAAAATAAGATGCAGCCTCTGGTAGCCGACCTCATAGTCTGAGGCATGTAGACACAGACAGACAGACCTCCTATATTTTCCAGGACACAAGAATCAAATCACCACCTTAAAAAAGTGATTTGTATTACAAAACAAAAGATATACTTGATAAAGCATACTTGGTTGCTAGATGTTACAGAGCAACTAAGGAAAACAAATTAAAACACAGAGGAAATCTCTGGGAACCATTCTTAGATGGTAAATGGCGAAGGGAGGCATAGAGTCACACGGAGCAGTTCCAACCAAACCACAAAATAAAGAAAAACACCCTGATCATGACCAGATTCGCTTCCCCCCCCTTTATTTACTCACAATCTTCTCTTTGTTCAGTCCACTTCCATGCCCTGAATTCCTTATTATAATAATATAATATATGGAGATATACCTATCTCATAGAACTGGAAGGGATCTTGAGAGGTCATCAAGTCCAGTCCCCTGCTCTCACAGCAGGACCAAGTACCGTCCCTGACAGATTTGCCCCAGATCCCTAAATAGCCCCCTCAAGGATTGAGGCCAATGCTCAAACCACTGAGCTATCCCTCCCCCTTTGGAAGCCTGGTAGTCCTGCCTGGGTTTAAATCATTCTGTGTCTCTCAACTCCTGGTATCACTCTCCCGCACAAAGAAAGCAGGCAAGAAATCTATATCTCATTCAAATGTCAGCCCTGTATCTTGACTGGTTCTCCAGCCTCCCCCCCCGCCCCCAACTCCCTTGCTGAGTTTAACCCCTTAGTCACTGGATGCTAGTCAGCACTCCTCCTATCCATTACACCTATCTTTTGGCACACTTTTCTAGCTGCATCTACACGAAGTGCAAAGACCTACCAGGAAGGAGGTAAGAAGAGATTGCTCGTCCTCTCAGGTGATGACAAGGATGTCGCCAATGCCCAGCCTAAGAATTTCAAGCTGCAGGAGAACAAATGAGGTTATTGTTTCTCCCTCCGTGCAAAGATAAACAGCACAGTTTAGTGAAATATAGCAACAGATATCAAATTAAAAGGAAACCATGGCCCTTGATAACTGTGTCTCTGTTTCAGCACAAAGCTCAGAGCATTATGTTATATAGTCTAGAATCAAGACTAGAGGAAACTGACCATTGTGAAATATATTGTGTATTTTTTTCTAACTTAATTCTATGCCTGTTCACATCTTGTGGTTTCTTACCAGTTCTTTGCAAAGAGATTAGCACATTCAAAGACAAATACTACATTCTAGTTTGATGTGTCTGTCATTGTATCATGCTGTTAAACCTTCCTGATTATGACTGTACATGAAATGAGAATATTCATAGATAACAAATGCTAATTTGGGCAAACTTATTCCTCAAAACTAAAAATTTAAGAGCCCGACAGCATAGGTTTTATTTCGTTAGTTTATGTTGAAAATTAGGACAATGTGAACAAAAGACATAAAACTTATGAACATTAGAATTAGTCACCAATTATGCACGTGCCCATCCTGGCATATAAGTGTACAAAATAACACAAAATGCTTCAGGCAACTTTTGCATTAGAAAAGAATTAAGATTCCCTTTTCGACTCACTCTTGTGGCAGCGCTGCTGATGGCTGGGCAAAATGGCTCCCAAGCCCTTAAACAAATCTAAATGTGTACAAAAAATGTGAGAAACAGAATACAACACACTTCCACCACATACATCCAACACAGAAAATGTGGCCAATTAATTCTTATCATTCTGATAAGCCCTCTGTATAATGGTGAGCTAGAGAAAAAGCAAAAAAAAAAATCCATCCTGAAATGCAGCATCATTTCAACTGACACTGATAATTGCCGACAAAAACTTCCCCGACAGCTGTGTACTATATGAAGAGTGTACAGCTAATGGCAGAACTGGAGGAGTGACCAGTGAATGGGGATAAAAGATAAAAACATCAAATTTTTTTGCTTAATGCTGTATAGTCACAAGATTTTTTAAAAAAATCTCATTTCCTTGACCCCCTTCTGGACTTCCTTAAGAGTGCCCCAAAAAAGGCATTCAGCTTCTCTTATAAGGTCACATATAAGGGCATAGTGATTCATGGCATGAAGATGGTTTTCCCTGCAAATGTACATAAATTGTATTAAGACGAGGGGAAACTAAGTGATCTGGGAGCCATAGAGATGAATCATCTCCAATGTCTACATCCAAACAGATTATTTTTTGTGGTTCTTTAGAGGACATACTGCCTGGGTGAAATCCTGGCCCCATTAAAATGTGTGAGTTTTCTGACGACCACTGTGGGGGCAGGATTTCACCCTACATGTGCTATACTTTACCCATAGCCACTGATGAATGGAAACATAATAGCTTGAATGGCAAGAAAATGAGACTCAGGAATTTTGAAATATTCCTACTCTGGCTTTCATACATCCAAAGACACAACAGATTTCAAACTAGTGAAATAGTTCCCCATTCCACTAACATGCTAAATACTCCCAAGTACTTTATGTAAAACTTATTTGGGTGTTTGGTTTTTAAAAAGAGATTAATTTTCCCAACAAATACTCCATCCCCTTTAAAAAAAAAAAAAAAAAAAAAGGGTGGAGAAACAATTGAACTGGACTGCAGCTATTCTCTCTTGCAGAGGAAGTTGGCTTCCAAAGACCCATTACAACCTATTGAGTTGTGCTATTCTAGGAGCAGAACATTGTTCCTAACTGTTGCCAAGTCTTGTAGCTGATACCTTATTGATCAAATTAAGTCATGATCTCACAGAAGCAGAGAGAATGGCAAACAATTTACCACCAATATGTGGACAAACAGCCAAAAACTAATTGCTGCTGACTAATAATGATATAAATAATGTAAATAGTACATCTTACATTTATAGTAGACTAAAAGTCTTGAATGCCTTCTCTACACTGCAGTGAATTTTCATTCCTCTCTTAGTAAAGCCTCATCCAACCTACCAGAGGCACTTCAGAGTGAGGATTGAGGAGGTATCTGTTGGGACTCCACAGTTGAAGCTAAGTGCTATTTTGCACTTTAGAAAGGGATTCAACCTCTTTCTTTTATATTGATAAGATAGTAGCTGCTCCCTATACTTACCACACTTACTCTGCAAGAACAGAGTGGCTTTCCAGAAAATTGTCAAATCAACTCATTAGTTTATGAATTAAAAATAAATTAAAAACAGGGCCCTTTAGGAAACTTAGTGCATATTTCATCCCAAATGATCTGAGCAAAAAAACAAAGCGGGCACTTCAAACTTTACATAGAGTTAAAATTAATTGAAATCTTATACATGGGCCATAGATGAAGAAATTTGATTGTAATTAAGCTTACTTATTATCTATTGTTGTATCTAATTGCATCTCAGCCTCCACAGTCGGATAGGCAACCCCAGTTCTGGCTTATCCTAGTTGATTAGTGCTTGTTTTGTGACCTTAAGTTTCTTTTAATGCATCTTTTATGTAATTTTCTATATTTTTTTTAAAGCAAAGTGAAAAAGAAATTATATCAGCCTCCCATCAGGGTCATTAGCAGATTTAGGTCCATAGCCCAGTTCTGATCAATGGCACAGTTCTGAGGGAACATTTGAACAAATGAAGTAACTGATTCCACTAGTAGACTGCCATCCTCTTTGTAAACCTTCCATTAGAGATGACTATGCCATATACTTGGTCGGTACATTTCACTCCTATTTCCTGGCTGCAGAGGGATGTTGAGACACAGGAAACACACAGAGTTCAATTCCAGGTTCTGTACAAGAGTGTGCTCTCTGGTTTTAAATCATTCTGATCCCATCCTCTCCTCTGCTCCTTGCCCCACTTCATTTAAGTCAGGTTGCTTCTTCCTTTTTCTCTGTGCTACCTGGACTTGAGCACTGAGAGCACAGGAGAGATTTTCTACTCTCAGTTCTTGTATCTGGAGTCATGAGAGCAGCCGGCAGCCAGGAGGAGCAAAAAGGAAAAGTCCTCATGAGCTCTGGTAGCCCTGCACTCCACCATTCTTTAAATATGGACCATGATCAATCCAGCCAGCCACAAGAGTTGCATGAAGAATCTTCAGATAAAAAAACAAAAACATAACCATAACAATGATTTTAAGAGACCTAAACTGAGCATGTGCAAACTGCAATGTTCACAGGCTTAGAATTTCACAGGCCACATTTCAGTGGAGTGGGGGAATTTACTGGGGAAGCAAAAGCCATATCCCTGACAATATAGCAACTGCTCTGCCACCTGTAAAGTCCCAATTGCAAGCATGGACGTTCTCAACTAAATGATTATAAGAGCATGATCATAAATAAAACATCACATTTTTCTCTAACTTCACTCTGAGAAAAGACTGAATTGTTTTACTTTAAAAAAAAGCAGCCTGGGAAAGAATCTCAGCATATTTCAGTTAAATGGTTAGAAGTCTGACAAAGTTATAAGCAACTAAAACAGGGTCTTAAAATGGAAAGTATAGACAACCTTCTATAGTGTAGCCACCAATGCTGTATATAATTTTATTATATGGAGAAACACACCCAGACAGTCTTACAATTTTCTGGCACAAAAATTAAACAGTCAGGGTATGTCTACACTACCCTCCTAGTTCGAACTAGGAGGGTAATGTATGCATACCGCACTTGCTAATGAAGCCCGGGATTTGAATTTCCCGGGCTTCATTAGCATAAGCGGGGAGCCGCCATTTTTAAATCCCCGCTGCTTCGAACCCCGTGTAGCGCGGCTACACGGGGCTCGAACTAGGTAGTTCGGACTAGGGTGCCTATTCCGAACTACCGGTACACCTCGTTTCACGAGGAGTAACGGTAGTTCGGAATAGGACCCTAATCCGAACTACCTAGTTCGAGCCCCGTGTAGCCGCGCTACACGGGGTTCGAAGCAGCGGGGATTTAAAAATGGTGGCTCCCCGCTTATGCTAATGAAGCCCGGGAAATTCAAATCCCGGGCTTCATTAGCAAGTGCGGTATGCATACATTACCCCGCTAGTTCGAACTAGCGGGGTAGTGTAGACATACCCCCAGATATTTGCAGTGTGATCAGCAATAGAACTTTCTGATACAACAGCACAGGCAATTATGTGTTTGAGAATATAGGGTTAAATTCAGGCCCAAGTTGCATCAAGGATGATTTGGACTACTGTGCTCAAATCCTGGTTCATTTGATTTTAAGAGTGATATTGATGTACTGGAGGATATCCAGAGCAAGATACCTACTAATGAAGAGAGTTTATGCTCCCAGAGCATAATTCAAGTTTACAAAACATGAAGGGCCAAAGTGTCACTTACCCAATGTGTGTGAGTAAGGAGAAAGGGGGCATAAAGCCCCTCCTACTTTCCTGAGCACTCCTGTGATTCCTCAGGGTCACAGTGCAGGAGAGAAGACTTAATTGGCTTGCAGATGGGTAGAGGGATGGACTGGAAGGGCTGAGGAGTCTGGCTGTGTCCCCATATGCACCAGCCAAAACAGCTGTGCCAGCACAGAAGGGAAGCAAACTGGGGCAAATGAGGTAACAAAAATTTGTTGTCTAGACTACACTGATCTACCGGAAAAAGGTACACAATTTGTGCTCCACAATTTGCATACCTTTTTCCAATAGTTTTTTTTTTTTTTTTTTTTTTTTTTGAAGAGCCTTTCTTCCTTGTGGAAGGAGGAAGACAGGGCTTCTAAAAGAGCATGGCTGCTCTTCCACACAAAAAAGCAGAAGAGCAGGTCTCTGGATGTAGCAGAGTTTTTCCAGGATACCTCTGGTATCCCAGAAAAACCCTGTAGTCTAGACATAGCCTGAGTCACCAACTGCCCCTTCCTCACAATATTTCATATGACAACCTACTCCCAAATTTGCTGGATGCAGTATCTATTCCAACTGAAAGAACATAAATATATACAAACACACACACCGATACTCACATACTCCCTCCTCACGCCAGATCTTTCACTTCTGTAATCTGAGATATCTCCAGTGAGCTCTCTGATGCTATGTCACCTTTCACTAGCTGAGGAGCTTGTCCTGGCCTAATTTTTCCAAAACCAATGACAAGAAACCTCTCTGTGTTTGGCAGCTGAACTCTGTATTTATCCCAAAAGAGCCCTACAGCCTTTAATTACTACAGCTGCTGATTTTCACCATTTGATTCAGATTGTTCTGAGTTTTAAAACCATTTATAAGACAGTGAAAATGTTTGCCCACATACACAGGGAATTAAGAACATCCCAGGCATTATTTGTATGAGTGCAGGAGAGTGTGCTAATGCATATTTTCTTGAGGGGGTAAAGTGTTTTTGAGTATTTTTACAGAGGGCAGATTGAGACTAGAAACCCTTTTTTCCCCTAGATAAATATAACAGGCATGACTATGAACCCAAAAGCTTCATATAGTATATTATAGATGAACCACACTTTCTAGGGGAAGGTAATTTAGGTGCAAGAATTCATTAGTCTCAAGTGCTCACTAAACTTGGAGTGACAATCATGGACACGCATGGTTTTATTCTAGACTACCTATTATCTACTAACCTTTGCTTCACCTCCCATTTCCACTACTACCCAGGGAATAGTACAGTAAGTGGTGCTTTCTCAGCCATTATGGTTCTTCAGCCCTTATAGCTGAAGAATTAGATATAATAAAATAAAGTAAAATGCTTCATTTCCTTCCAGCCATAGTATAAAGAAAATAATCCATCATGGCAACTTACTTTATTGAAACCAAATCATGGCAATGCTATATAATCCATCTTTTTAAATTCTAGCATTAAAAAAAATCACCTTTTTCACTGTAATAGGATTGCCACTTACTACTCAGCAATCCTCATGCCTAGTGGTCATTTTACAGGTTCTCTGCACGTTAGCTCCCTCTAGCAGACCCCTTAAGCATGCTACACAGTCTATCTTGTGTTTAGCACTACCCCAATGCTGAACTGATAATATATAAGACTCAGAAAGTCTTCAGAGTCCTTAAAATGGTTCAAACAGTCCTCAGAGAGTCCCCAAATAAAGTCCAAAACCATACCATGAAAGTTCATACTTAGCCCTGCTTCTTCTGCCATGCACAAAATTCTTCCTCTGGCCCCATCTGTAACCAGAGCCAGCCCTTTCTGGCTAGAGCGCAACCCTCTGCCTCCAGCTTCCTTCTCCTTCTGTGTCTCCCATTTTTTTCTTTTCTTTTTTATAGCAAAGCAGATATTACTGAATAGTCTATAGCTGCCACCAACTACTATAATCCCTCAATACTTAGTGGTTTATTTTCTCGCTCTGCCCTGTGTCTTCCAGGTAATGTAACATCACTTTTACATAATTCTCCAGTTCCAAATGTTTCTATTAAATAATATGAAATTTTTGTTACCTTAAGACATTTGAATTCCTCAGAAAGCTTTTCCCTTTCTTTATCAAAGCCCTTACATACACATAGGCTGTGTCTACATTGGCAAGATTTAGTGCAAAGCAGGTGCTTTTGGGCAAAAACTTGCCACCTGTCTACACTGGCGGGGAGTTCTTGCGCAAGAACACTGACGTTCCAATATAAGAAATCAGTGCTTCTTGCGCAAGAACTATGACGCTCCCGCTCAGGAAAAAGCCCTCTTGCGCAAGTGTTCGTTTCACTTTTCATCTGTATACTGGCACGCTTCATTTTTATAGTTTGCCTATCACATTCCCAGCACTCTGCATATAGTCGTTGTATCATATTTTCATCACTGCAGTTCCCATTAACTTTTGCCTTAACTTTTGCCCAGAATATTCAGTCCAGCAATTTCAGTCATAGTGAAACTGGCATTACACTGGAAGCTATATGTAGTTCATATAGGGGTTTAATAAATGCAACACACTCAATTTGTCGTCCCTGGGCTTGCATTAAAGCAATTTTTTAAAGTTCTGATTTTGATGCTGACCCAAAAGCTTGGTAGCCATAATCAATAACTGGTATAATTAAGGCTCTGTATACCATAAGCAGTACTTTCTTTTCCACGCTCCAATTAGTCCTGGCAACATTTTAAAGCAGATTAATCCTTCCTGTACATGTACTTTATCATACTGTAGTGTATATGATCTTTCCGAAGTAATTTAGTACCAAATATTATCCCTGATAATTTTATGTTTAACTATGTCTATTTATTTCCCATACACAAACAATTTACATTTCTTTGTAGCTTTCTTTTTTTTTTAAGATCAATCCTTTGCTTCTAGAAAGGAAGAACCTGAAACCCCATGCATTTTCCCAGTCAGAAGTCTTTCTGCTTTGTTGAGTCTCTGTTCTGCCATCTCAATATTCCTGCTCCTACCTCAATGAGAGCAATCATCTGTGAATAGAGTGACATCTACTTCAGCACTTACTTGTTTGAGAGATCATTTATCATAAATTCCACCAAAAGATTGAGATCCTCTTATTAGTCATAGTTCACCATTAACTTCATTGAAAATGAAAATGAAATTGGGGCCTTTTTTTAAATGGCCCGCCGGTCCAGACGCAACCCGGAGGTCCCGCCCCTCCGGCGACATGGTGGCCTCCCCAGCCACGTCCTGGCTGTCACACCCCACAACGGCCCCTCCCTGAGCCCTCCCGTGGGAGGGGCCGGCAGCCTCCCATTGGCGCAGGCACGGCGGCAGGTTCTAGCCCCACTACCATTCTCTGGCAGCCCCATGGCGCGGGGGGGTTCTGCCCATGGCCCCGCTCGTCTCCCGGCCGCTCTGGCCGTCCAGCATGCGGGCCGTTGGCAGCCCGTCATACTCACCCTTTGCCTCAGCCCCATTCCAGAACCCACACACCCAGGCAGAATCCTTGCCCCCTCCCCAGCCTTCTACCCCAGCTAGCTTTGCCAACTCTCCCAGACCAGACACCATTTGCAGTAAAGGCATCAGGTCCATCTGGTCTGACTGAACTGGCAACCTCTATTCTCACCCCTGAGCCCCTCATCCTCAGCCCTATCCCAGAGCCTGCAGCCTCAACCAGTCCCCTTCTATTCCAAACCTCTGTCCCAGCCCTGAGCTCCTCAACCCCAGCCCCACCTCAGAGCATGTAAACCCAGCCAGAGCCCTCGCACTCCTGTACCCCAGCCCCCTGTCCCAAGCCCCCTCCCACACTCAGAATCCTTTGGCCCCATCCCATGCCACATGAATTTTATGTGCACCAAAGTGTCACATATCACCTCCATATTGGTGCACACAATAAAATTCACCATGCTCAGGGGTGGTAAAAATTAGAGGGAACACCGGTAAAGAAAAACTAAGATTATGCCCATTTCCTGACCCTGTAAACATACTACCTAGCCATCTTCTTGGGAGGGAGAACAGCGGTCCTATAAAGGCTGCTTTCTGCACCACATTGAAACCAACATTGCGGCTGGTTTACACAAAGGAGTAAGGGGATGCCTTAAGGTGCCTCTGTCTACTGCAGGAAAAGGAGAAGCTTTTCCTAAATCACTCTTGTATCCAATAAAGTCCATAGAGCTGCACTGATTTATACCAGCTAAGACTCTGGCCCAAAGTTTGCAATTATATAAAAATCTATATATTATTAATGCTGTGGCACACAGAATGCATTTTTGCTTGATCTGGGGCCTGTATATGATGGCAACTTTGCAGCAGGTCTTGGTCTTCTTTGCAGCTGATAAACAAAAGAAAGATTCATTCATTAGCCAGATCTCTGGGGGAAAAAAGAAACTGAGCCTATTCCTATAGCCTCTAATGGAAGCAGGCTCAAGCCTAAAATGAGCTAAAAGCTCCTAATTTTAGCTGCCAGTCTGCATCATGATGTCTGAGGAGCAGAGGAAACGATCACAAAACACATGCAAATATATTTTAAATTCTACTTTACTTTCTATAGGCCTTAAAGTAAAACAAACAAATAGGAAACATTTACACTTTATATTTTATTTTAAAAAATGTTTTGTGTTTTAATATATAATTGGCAAAAATAGCTTGAAAAGTGGTTTGACATATCATCGCTACAATCTAGCCTGTAAAGTTTTATCTGTCATATTGCAGGACTGATGGAGCTGGACATCATGCACTATAGCCATAAAGAATTAGCCTGAAGTTTTAAATGACCCAATTAAAAAAAAAGAGAGAGAGAAAGAAAGCACACAAATACACATTTGCTCATACAAAATAAATGCAGCTTAAAAGTCTTTGCATTATAAAATGATTGTATTGAGGAAAGTAAAAGACATTTACAATGTTTGGTTTTTGTTTTTGTTTTTTTAATCCTGCAATTTTCAAAAGCCTTCAGTTCAGCAGACAGAACTTTGTTCAATAATTGGGATGTCAAAACATGTCAATTTTGTGTATGTGTACATGTGTGTATAAACTGACATTATAATGAGTAAAATAGCACCAAAATTGTTGTCTCTGGCAACTTTTATGAGGACAAAATCTAAAAGCAGTTTTACAGTGATCAATTAAATTAGAAGTTCAGTTTTTCTTCTGATAAAGGCAATGGAATTCCATAGGCTTGTCTATACTAGAGTTCTGGACATTCCAAGCACCCTTCACACTTGGGACACAGTGTGTGTTTACAAAGAACTTGCTGGAATAGTGCACAAAAGTCAGCAGCACATGCACCTGTACTTGGTTGGAGAAATTATGCTCCAGAAATATAATAGACCATAGTATCATGCATAGAATCACTGTATCCTTGAAGCACTATTGGGGCCATGGTTTACAGCAGCACTTTTCCATATTGCCCAGGCCTTCTTTCTTGTGACTTCTTTCTCTGGTCAAAGATACGATTTTTGTATCCAGTGGATTCCTGCAGACAACTATTGTGGATGTTCCTTACCCCTCGTGCACCACAATCCATATTATCATGCCAGTATCCACTTCTGTATGATGACCATATTCCTGGGCAAGTTATCCAATACACTTGGATCAGTGACCACATCTTCTTTTCAGAAGCTGTCCACAACTTTGTAAACACACAGCTGTGCTAACATGTGGCCACTATCAGATACCAGGGGAAGAGCTGAGGCAATGAGGAGATTCAACACTTAGGTTGACATAGCTGCAGTAGGGATGTAATAGTATAGTTGATTAATCGATTAACCAATAAGCAAATCTTATAGGTTAATGCTATAGATTACACGCATTTCCCTCTCCCCCTTCTCTGCCAGGAAATTTTTTAGCAGGCTGGCCAGCAGCCTGCCTCGGTCTTGGTTTACGATGGATCCAAGACCTGCAGCTCTGCATTTAAAGTGTATTAGGAGCTGGGTGGGCAGGCAGCCCAGCTCAGTTCTGGCTCGTGCCAGGTCCAGGAGTTCAAATCCTCACTTGACAGGGATTGTTGCCACCCTGCACTACTACCTCTTTCTCAGAAGCAGCAGCACAGGGCAACAGGCAGCTGGTTCATGAGGGGAGCTGGTTTTTAAACTGGTTCCCCTCACGGACTAGCTTCCACCTGGCCAGCTTCCACCTGGCCTCTGATACAGTGGCTGCTGGCCCCTCCCCCGGGGACTATAGACTAGTCGACTAACCGATAACATTTCATGAGGTTACGCGACTATTCAATTAACTGACATTTAACATCCTTAAGCTGAAGTGAAAAATACATATTCCTGTCTTCCACCGCTATGCCAACCTTCAGTATAGCTGCAGCTTGACTGACAGAAAAATGCTTCCAGTGACCTAGCTACTATCACCAGAAGAGGCAGAGTTCCTACAGATGGAAAAATCCCGTCCATTGCTCTAATGTGTGTCTACATTACGGGTTTGTGGTGGCACAGCTATTGCACCATGGCTATACTACTAGGCTATGTCTACACTCGCGGCTTCTTGTGCCAGAAATATGCAAATGAGGCTAAGCGTGGAATATTGCCGAGCCTCATTTGCATACTGAATGAGCCACCATTTTTGCAGAAGAGGCTCTTGTTCTAGAAGGAGCTGTCTACACTGCCCCTTCTTGCACAAGAAAACCCCTCTTGCACAATGCCGTTATTCCTGAAAATAATCAACATAACAGCATTGCGCAAGAGGGGTTTTCTTGCACAAGAAGGGGCAGTGTAGCCAGCTCCTTCTGGCACAAGAGCCTCTTCTGCAAAAACAGCGGTATGTAAATGAGGCTCGGCGATATTCCACGCTTAGCCTCATTTGCATATTTCTGGCGCAAGAAGCACTGAGTGTAGACATAGCCCCTGAGTTGCTACTGAATGATGGCATCCAGAAGAGCCTTATGTAGGACTTACATAAGCAAGTCTGGGACTCAAACCACCATTTTGGATCATGAAGAAATAGTTGCCCTTTCTCTGAGGGTTTTGAGAGGCTCCTTGGATTCAGAGAGTCTACTGACCCCAAAATAACTGTGACCATCACCGATGCCATGTTGCTGAGCTGCCAAATGGAGGAAGCTATCCTAAATTAGCACAATGGACAGCAGGATTGAAGCAACTACCAGAGTCTAAGAACAGGCCCTTATAGGTTATCTTTCCTTTGACTTGTTGCTGGATAATGTTTTTGCCATTTGAGGTGTCTCCCATAGTTATTGTAGCAACACTTAAATAGTTTCCTTTTTTCACTACATATAGGCTATCTAGATACATTGTGCAATTCTGGAATTAATAAATACACCCTTACACATGTCTATTTCTATCTCATGTGAAATTTACAGAGGCAATTCCAATGCTTACACCACCACTAAAAGTTATGGCATTTCTCCATTTCCCAAAAGCACACAGTTGCGCACTAGACAACATTATGTGGCTCATGGCAGCTGTTAGGACTCTGGCCACAACACCAGTGCATTGTATTTTCTTTCCCCTACCTGTGGTCTGTTTAGGCTCTGATCCTGCAAAGATATTTGAGCTTAACTTCACACACATGAATAGCTTCACTGAAGTCAGAGGACAGGGATGAACAGAAGTCAATAGGACTATTCAGGTGAAACATACACATTCACCCAGGCAAGTACAGTGTGTTCCTACACATTTGCACATCAAGTGCCCTCTCCAGGCCAATAACAGTAACATCAAAACAGTTTGATTCAATATTGTTGACAATGTTGAAGCCATAACTGTCAAGGCCGAGATAATATTTCTAATAAACATTATATCACAGTAGTATGACACCAAGACCAAAGATGTATTTTCAGGCTAAAACATTGCACACTTCATCTGCGCTTAAGATGGGGATTTTTATTTTAAATTTTTGGCAAGTTTGGGGGGAAATAGATTGGCCTGGAGGAGTTAATATTATAATTTTGTTTACATCTTGTTATAAAATAGGTTGGAATTATTTGCTCCTTGCCAATATTATGTATGAGTGGACCAATTACTTTATATTGTTCATGATAAGTAAAGTTTAAAGTAAGATTAGACTAATGTTTCCCTTCTAAGCATGTAAAAGTTTCCTCCTGTACTGTTTGTCCTCAGTGAGATTTATCAATTATGATTTTAATTTATAACCAATCTGATTGTTATATTTGGCTAATTATTTTAAAGAATAGTTTACACTGCTGATTCATTTGCTGTGGATCCTACTGCACTGAGTTTCAGAAACATGAATGTTTCATCTTTTACATTTCTGTTTTGGGGGGGAAACAAACACACTTATCTACTCTGTTTCAAAAAGCTCTCGTTGCATTTCTCCCCTCTTTTTACAGTGACAAGAAATAGAGATAACCCTCTTTAAATAGATCTTTAAAATGATGCTACTACATTAAAAATATTCTTCCTATCCCAGTCAGCTTCTGTATCTGCATTATATGACAAATAGTTGAATAGTCTGTTACAGAGCAAATGAAAATTAAAGAAATTTAAAAATATATTTGCAAATCAACTTGCTGACTTCATTCTACTGACATTTGTTAGGTCACATTTGTTATTTTCAAATGTTTGGATTACCGCTGGGTACATATAATAGCACTCACAAATCTCAGAAGTTTAACCTAAATACAGCACAAATGATTAGCCATCTCAACATTTGTAACAGAAATATCTCATCCACCATACCTAATTCACTGTCATTATTTTTCTGTTTTAAATGTTGTAATTATCCAATCACAGAGAAAAACCAGTAACATGAATGCTTTTAGAGTGTATTGACATATATAATTAGCTCATGTTGAGCTGAGTTGTGGATCTACACTGCATTAACCTGCCATGGACTAGCTATCTGACTGGAACTTGCTGCCTCACTTTAACAGTTTGTTAATGTGCTTTGATTAGTCCCATTTCAAAGAGGACTAGATCAAAGTTCACTAACAAACTGTTAATACACTTCTTCAGGCTAGGACAGGGTAGCTTCACACTCCAGCTTGCCACAAATTCAATAGTTAAGTAAATAAGCCTAACCAATCAGAAACATGCATAACAAATAAATAACTGTTCCATTTGACTATTACTCTTATTTGTAATATTGTGATATTATTACAAGCCCCAAATGAGATCGTGGCCCCATTGTGATAGTCTATGTACAAACACATAGCAAGAAACAGTCCCTGCACCAGAAATATGCGGTTGGACACTTGTGTCAACATGGAGCCCTCCTCACTTCAGCTGGGCTTGGTGCAGGGGTCTCTCTCTCTCTCTTTCTCTCTCTCTCTCTCTGCAGAGTTCCTTGCAAAACTGAAGCCTTGGGGTTTGATTCTGCAAGCACGCTGCATGCAGAACTCTACCATCATTGATGGGATCGCCATACACGGTGATCTTGCAGGAGCAGGCCTACTAATGTATGAAGCAGTTGAGGGCAAATAACTGAATAGAAGCAATAAACACCCTATCTATAGAAAGGTATAGAAAGGGATGAGATGCAGAGTCCACTCTGATGCTAAAAGCATTTTTTTCTGTTCAGTAGATAAAACTGAACTAAATTTAACAATCAGCTGGATGCAGAGTAGAACCCCAGAGGAGATGAGAGATGGTTGAAAGAATTATGCAATCATGGAAGCCAGGGCCCTAGAAATATTGCAGTGATGTAGTCATACTCTAAGGGTGTGTCTAGACTACAGAGTTTTGTCGACAAAAGTGGACTTTTGTCGACAAAACTATACCTGCGTCCACACTACCACTGAGTTCTGTCGACATAACGTCGACAGAACTCAGCAGTTTTGTCGACGCTGGTAAACCTAATTTTACGAGGCATAACGCCTTCTGTCGACAGAGTTTCTGTCGACAGAAGGTGTTATTGCATGTAAACTGTCCTTTGCGTCTACACTACCATGTCGACAAAGCAGCTTGCTTTGTCGACAGAACTCAATGTAGTCTAGACGCTCTTTGTCAACAGAAGTTTTGTCGACAGTATCTGTCGACAAAACTTCTGTCGACAGAAGCCTGTAGTCTAGACGTACCCTAATATTTGCCAATGGATAGCCAGAAAGGTTTTAAGAAGGCTTGGCTCTACTTCCTGACTACACCTGAAAACTCTGTATGCAGTGTTGTAGCTATGCTGGTCCCAGAATATTGGAGAGACAAGGCAGATGGTGACACAAGAAGAAAAAGTGGGTGCTCAGAACCTGCCAGTAGTCCCACAAATCAGCTCCTCCTTCTCCTCCGTAGGCTCCTAGCCAGATCCTCCCACTGGCAGCCCCACAGATCAGCTCCTCTATCTCCTTCTCACCTGTTACGGATCAGCTGTTCTATAGCATTCAGGAGGCGCTGGTGGAAGGAGGCAAAGCAAGGGTGAGAAGAGACTGGAGGGGGGATGGGACAAGTCAGGGCAGAGGTGGAACTTTGGAGGCATGGAGCTGGGAGTTGGGGCTGAGCAGGATTTGAGCACCGCTGGGGAAATAAGGAATCTAATGTCTCTTTGAGCTCTCGCCCCACAAACCTCCCCATTCCCTGATCAATTATTGGCTCTGAACAGAAACCATTTGCAAGGAAGCAGCCTTGAATAACCTTGATTCAATCCACCTCTGCAGATGAGTGGAGCAAGAAGCACTTGCCTTTTGCCTTGTGCCTCTTGCTCCACTCATCTGAAGAAGTGGGTTGTGCCCACAAAATCTCATGATGCTATCTGTCTTCTTTTGTTAGTTTTTCAGGTGCTACAGGACCACTTGTTTTTTTTAAGTTACAGACTAACACAGGTACCCCTCTGAGACTTGATTCAACCCCCATTCGCTCCTGTGACACACACACACCACTAGCCACTGTCATCAAGTTTTTAATTTGTGAGACTTGCTGTCTATATATAGATTAATATGGGTTTTTATTACACAAACTCCAAAAGTGATCCCCCATTGACAGCTGCAATGAACCCTGCATGTCCATTTGCAGGCTGTTATTAGCAGGGCTGGACAAATAATGCAATCTACTCGCCCGTAGCAAGTAGATTGCAACCCAGAAGAGCCAGGTTCAGGTGATCTGCGCATGCGCAGATCGCCGGACAGCATGGCTGGCAAGCAGGGCTCGCCGCGGTTCGGCGAGCCCTGGTTATTAGTGATATGCAACCAGGACAAAATTACAGCACTCTGGGACCTTAGACTCAACACAACACAGGGGTCGCCTTGGCTCTCCTTCTGCACCCACCTCACTTCTTCGTCTACACTACAAAGAAAAGTCAAAATGGCCGTTTTTCCAACAAAACTTGAGAAATGTCCACACTGCAATTGCATTCTTCTGCAAGAAAATCGAAAGAACAGAGGGTATTTTCTGGCATTGGTAATCCTCTTTCTACAAGGAAAAAGGCTTTTTCTGAAAGCGCTCTTTCACAAAAAGGCATGCGTGGACAGGGAAGAGAGGGCTCTTTTGGAAGCAGAGGAAAGAGGGAAAAGCACAGGTGCCCTGGTGGCCACTCTGTCCACAGCAATCACAGCTTACATGCGAGAGAGCGTTCATTCAGTCTGGATGCTCTCCTTCAAAAAAGCAGTTCACTTTTTCGATGCATCTTTGCAGTGTGGACACTCTCTTTCGGAAGAAGTTTTTTCAGAACATCTCTTCAGAAAAAAGCTTCTTCCAAAAGAAACCTATAGTCTAGACACAGCCTGAGTGACTGGGTTTTTTTAATAAAGCGGACATGGCTGCCAGCTGTGGTGATACTGATATCATTGCGAGACTCATGCCATTTCACTTCATGCACAAAGCCCCAGATCCCAGAAGTGATCAACCTCAGCTTTCCTTTTTAAAAGACTAAGAACTGTCTAGCCCTCAAGCGTGTGAAGAAAAGCCCTAACAACACAGCTTGAGGGAACCCTAAAGGCTCAAAAAACAGAAGGCAAAGAAAAACGACCCACTTTTTTAAATCTCATTTTTAAGCCAGTCTTATGTTTTGAGGGGAAGAGGGTTGACTTGGGATTTTCCTACACTTGGGATAGGTGACTGCACAGATTTGTGTGAGTGATTGCAGGCACACAGGAAAAGAAGCCATGTATTTTCTCTTCTCAGCACTAAAGCCATTCCAGTATTTAGCCAGAAGAGGGCATTAGTACATAACCTAAAATACACAACTTATGGCAGGGGTGGGCAATAATTTTCACAGGTGAGCCACTAAATGTATTTTGGTAGGTGGTCATAGACCTGCTCCACCCCGGAAGGAACAGGGCCTGGGACAGAAGGGGCAGGCCTGGGGACTAGCCTTCCCTCAGAGTTGTCTGAGGCCAGAGGCTTTAAATTAAAAACACAGCAAACAGCTCCAGACTTCCAGCCCTGCTACTACCGGTTTGCCTGGAAACCACCTGGGGTTGCTGCAGCTATTTAAAAGACTCATGTCTCCAGTCCCTGCCAGGGTAGTGCCACAACCTGCAGCCATGAGCCATTTAAATAGGATCCTGCTGCCTGAGCCACGGCCTGGAAATATAGTGGCATGGGCATCAGGGTATATATAGATAGAGAACAAGCAGATGCAGTTTGAGGGCTGAATCAAAGTGTTAGGTGGACCAGATCAGGCCCTCAGGCCACCTCTTTCCCAGCCCTGACTTATGGTCTCTGAAGGGTAGCTGTGTTAGTCTGTAACTTTAAAAACGAGTAGTCCTGTAGCATCTTGGGCTATGTCTACACTACGAGCTTATTTCAAAATAATAACTCCCAAAATAACTATTTCAAAATAAGCTTATTCTTCCTCACAAGAAGGAGTTGTTCTTTCAAAATAACAAACCCATTATTTCAAAACAGGCTTGGTAGCGTGGACACTTTCCTTGTTATTTCGAAATAAGGGGAGTTATTTCAAAATAACTCCCTAGTGTAGACATGCCCTCAGTTACTAACAAATATATATATAGTATCATGAGCTTTCCCTGCTCATCTGGGAAAATGGGTTTTGCCCACAAAATCTCATGAAGCTATGTATATAACTTATGGCATGAATGAAAGAATTAAATCTACAAAGAAAAAGTACAAACGAAATGTAACTATTCTAAATATATTTTTGTCTGTATGTGAGAGTATCCACTTTCAATAACTTCCCTGTCAGTTAGTTGCTCACTGTTCTGTACAAATCTGTGTACTCACCTTGTTAGGGCCCTGCCGACACAGATGATGTAAAGGTTCTAAACCAGCTATACCTAAATAAATCTAAATCCTGTGAGTCATCACCAGTTTTGTATGCTAAGTAAAAGCACAGAGAGATGTAGCTGCATGCAAAGGAAGAGAGGAAGGAGAAAGTCATTTTATGTTAGCCCAAAGTTGGACCAGGACAAGAACCTGGCTGCACAGACAAGCACAGTTCCTTCTTCTCTTAAATTTATATCATAAGTGTGTGCATACACGCACAGAACTGTGCCCATGCACATGTGTATGTCTATTGCTATCCTTATCCCTGCAGTGTGTTCCCACTTTCTGCCTCCCAAGTACTATGAAATTGTGGCCTCTGGTATTCTTGCTGTGCCTCTCTGTGTTTCCCCAGTGCTCTGGATCTCCCTCCCCACCCCATCTCTGACACTCTCCACTTTGGGTCCTGGCTCCCTAGTAGGTTTGTAATCCTCCTTCAAGCAACTGTCTAGGAAGGAGTTCTGCGGAAAGGGCTCTAGGGGTCATAGTGGACCACAAGCTAAATATGAGTCAACAGTGTGATGCTGTGGCAAAAAAAGGAAACATGATTCTAGGATGAATTAACAGGAGTGTTGTAACCAAGACACGAGAAGTCATTCTTCCACTCTACTCTGTGCTGATTAGGCCTCAGTTGGAGTATTGTGTTGAGTTCTGGGCACCACATTTCAAGAAAGATGTGGAGAAATTGGAGATGGTCCAGAGAAGAGCAACAAGAATGATTAAACATCTAGAGAACATGAGCTATGAGGGAAGACTGAAAGAATTGGGCTTATTTAATTTGGAAAGGAGAAGACTGAGAGGGGACATGATAGCAGTTTTCAAGTATCTAAAAGGGTGTCACAAATAGGAGAGAAACAAATTGTTCTTGGCCTCTGAGGATAGGACAAGAAGAAATAGGCTTAAACTGCAGCAAGGGAGGTTTAGGTTGGACATTAGGAAAAACTTCCTAACTGTCAGGGTGGTTAAACACTGGAATAAATTGCATAGGGAGGTTGTGGAATCTCCATTTCTGGAGATATTTAAGAGCAGGTTAGATAGACATCTGTCAGGGATGGTCTACACGGTGCTTGATCCTGCCATGAGGGAAGGGGACTGGACTTGAAGACCTCTCGAGGTCCCTTCCAGTTCTAGTGTTCTATGATATGATTATACGATTCTATGATTAAATCCCAGCTCTTGCAAAAAGTTTCATAGGATCTCCAATTCCCATAAGTGGAGAAAGTCTAAATTTTATTCATCATTTTTAAAAGCAATGTTTGCAGAATCCCAGTGGTCTGTAGCACAAACTAGTTCAATTAATAAAAATAATAAAAATTACAGTTTACATCTTCCAACAATCTCAAAGAGTTTTCCGAATACAGGTTGAAGCTCTCTTAACTGGGACTCTCTGGTTGACAATATCTGTGCTCCATCAGGTCAACAGATGTTCCAGGACCAGAGAGTCTCGGTGGAGGGCTGGTGGCTGGAAGCCCTCCAGTGAGGCTGGGGCCCAGTGGTGACACTGCCCCGCAGGACTGGGAGCCCAGCGCACAGAGGGGCTGGCAGTATGGGTGGAGCCAGCTGGGAGGCTGGCAGCCAGGCTATGGCTGGGGGTGAAGGGGCAATGGCCAAGGGATGAGATAGAAATGACCTCCTCTGGTTCAGAAAATCCCTCATCCAGGACCGATCAGCTCCCAAGAGTGCCGGACCAGGGAGGTCCAACCTGCATTAAGTAAGCACATCAAACCGTTGGTTAATGGGGCTAAGAAATAGTGAGGTGTCACTTCACACAACACTAAAATCCATCTGTGAAATATGCAGCATGAAGCAATGCTACAAAATAGTCTGAGACAGAAAGTGAAGAAGACCATAACCAATTAAAACTGAAAGGAGACTTCACATAGCAAGTATGTAATTACCTGAATTGGAAGTTGGCCAGGAGAGTCTTATAAGAACCTTGGGGAGTTTTAATAATCATAAGTGATTAGGTCCTTGGTTTTACATTTCAGACTGTAATTAGTTGATCAGTAGTGACCTACTAAATCAGCCGCCTTACATCCTACAACAGGGCTGGGCAAGAAGTGGCCCGGGACCCAGATCCAACCCATCTAACAGGCTGTGGACTGCATCTGGCCATTTTCTATTTATAGCCACTGAATTTCCATGCAGAAGCTCAGGCAGCAGGATCCTATTTAAATGGCTCATGGCTCACAGTCGTGGTGGTACCCTGGCAGGTGCCAAAGCTGCAAGCCCTTTGCCGTGGTTTTAATTCAAAGCCTCTGGCCCCAGACAACTCTGAGGTGAGGCTAGTCTCCAGCCCCACCCCTTCCATTCTAAGCTCCACCCTTTCTGGGGGTGGAGCAGGACTATGACCAAGTATCCAAATTCATTAGGTGGCCCCCCTGCAAAAATTATTGCCTACCTGTGACGGGGTATCTGGACCCCGCACTATTGGTGGCAGCAGCATAGTGCTTTGGGGAGGGTTCATGCTGCTGCAACAGTGCTGCAATGCCTGCTCCTGGGCAGCGGAGCCAAATCCGGCGGGTGTCAGGACCCAGGGGGAACACCTCCCACCAGGGAGTCCGGCACAAGATGCTGGCTGGCAAAGACGTATAAAGAGGCCCGGGCCGGAGATGGCAAAGGGGGAGGCGAGAGGGTCAGGTGGGGAGAGCAGAGGATGGGCAGGAGGAGAGGGCTGGCACCATTTGTCTGGCCCGAACCCAGGCACCGGTGGGAGGAGAGGGACAAGGATTCCCCACCCCCAGTCCCAACCCCCTGGTTGATTTGTGGACAGAGCTTCCCCAGCAGGTAGCGCCCGGTGTTGAGCTACAGGAGAGCCCCACCAGGTGCAGCATCTACTCTGAGAGGGAGGCAATGCCGGTACGGAGAGGGCAGAGCCAGAACGAAGATTGGAAAATCTGGTGACACATAGTGCAACTGGGCGACTGGAGCTGCACGACGAAACAGGGGAGCACCTGACAGACTCACACACCCCCTAAGAACCAGGGAAAGATAGGAAGCAACCCAGGACAGGGTCGCTGATGACCTGGAAGGGGTTGGTGTGTTTTGGCTGGGGACCCCACCAATTCCTGGCAGCAAGGGATACTGTTGCCCATAGGGTCCTGGGTCAGGGCCCAGAAGTGAGGGAGGGCCCAGGCCCCCCTACCTCCCTTGTGGACAAGCCTACATGGCGACGGGAACTGGTATAGAGACTTTGGTGATATAAGAGACTGGCCTGTGAACTGTGGGGATAAAGGGAACTGAGCTGGGTGCCCTGGGGCCAGGGGCGGGACTCCCAAAATGGACCCCGTTCTGGGTACCAGACCCTTTCACACTACCCTTGTCCTACAGAGTCCAAACAATCATTCAAGAGCTCAATAGGCCTTATGCTATGAACTTATGAGATTTAAAAAATAGGACAACACAAATAGCAAAGACTGAATCAAGACTGAATATGGATGCAAGCAATAAGGCCTATGTACTATACTTTGTAGAATTTGTTCAATCTTTCATTGTATCAAAAAATAAAACCATACACTATTTTCCCTCCACCCCCTTTTTGCACTGGTGGAGCTACACAAATGTAGCCACACTAGTTCAAACCCTTAGCATATATGCATTGCACCATAAACCAGTACCCCTGCTCCACCCTTTGCCAATGACTCACCCTGCTCACTCTGTGAAGATGGAGTATAGGAGAGGGGGACAGAGTGGCATCAACACCCCCCTGCCTCTGTCTCCCCCACTCTGCACAACAAGCAGGAGGCTCCCTGGGGGCAGCTCTGGGCAGGAGCAGCAGGGCAGTGCAGGAACTTGATAGCCTCCCAGCCAAACCAGTCAGGATCACCTGTCAAAGGGTACGTCTAGACTACAGGCTTTTGTCAACAGAAGTTTTGTCGACAGATACTGTCGACAAAGCTTCTGTCGTCAAAGAGCATCTAGACTACATTCAGTTCTGTCGACAAAGCAAGTTGCTTTGTCGACAAAACCCTGTAGTCTAGACACAACCCTACATGCAATAACACCTTCTGTCAACAGAACTCTGTCGACAGAAGGCGTTATGCCTTGTAAAATGAGGTTTACCAGCATCAACAAAACTGCTGAGTTCTGTCGACATTACGGCGACAGAACTCAGCGGTAGTGTAGACGCAGGTATAGTTTTGTCGACAAAACTCCACTTTTGTCGACAAAACTCTATAGTCTAGACACACCCAAAGGCTCCAAGATCTACTTGTAGATCCCAGTCTACTGACTTGTGACAACTGGTCTAAGAGGCCTAGCCTAGTAGCTTGTGGGAGCCACAAAGGTGCGGATTTTAATCCTATAGCCACTGACCAATGTCTGAATGCAGATCATTTGACCTTCTTGTTCTTCAATCATGCCATCTAGAAACTGTGTAAAATGCAGCACCCCAGCAAAAACAGATTGTATGTGCGAGTGCATGCATTAATGTGTTTTAGCCTACACAGGATACTGCACTTTTCCTTCCCTTTTAGTTTCTGATTTCCTAAAGTGTTATCCAGAATCCTGTGCAAGTGATGTTTTACATTTCCTAAACCTTTTATAGCCTTGAAGTTTGGGAAATTAGGTAGTATTAGCTTTCTCCTCTTGGATTTCTAAAGGCGTTGTAGACTTGTCTTTTACCTAAATCATTTTATGGTCCATTAATTGAATAGATAATGTTTCTCAGTAAAGGCTGAAAAGTCATTTGACATTTTCAATGTGACTACTACATGAACATAATCATATTTTTCAGCCAGAGAGTTGAGAAATATTTGACAGAGATTTAATGAACAAGTGAACCACATTTTGATAACCATCGTACTTAATGAACTAAAAACATTGAGCTAAATTTTAAGCAGAAAAAAAGCTGAAGACAAATTTAGTTCAATATTTTCTCCATGGTCACTTGGAACAGCATTGTCTATGATAAGTGAGTATTCCAAAAACAAGAGCACAAATCTTGGGCTCAATCCAACAAAGACTCAGGCACATATTTAACTTTATGCAATGTGAATAGGCCCATTGAAGTAAGTGGAATTACTCACAATGCATAATGATAAACTCATAATAAGCAAGTCTTTGGAGCCCATACTGTGAGGGTGTTACAATGTTTATAATGTTTCTGTGGTTTATGTTTAAGGTGCTTATGTTTTCAAAATAGCGGTTGTCACCAAAGACTCTGTGGAAAGATCTAGGACTCTGTTTTTCCCACCTAAAGTCCTTTGCACTTGTCACCGAATTGTGCATGTGGCACTCAGAAGTTGTGCACGCAGAAGCTTGCACAAGGCATGGAATGTGCACACCACCCTACGAAGGTTTTCCCGCCAAAGACAATACAAAAGTACTGCACCCTATGAAAGGGTATGGTCAGTCTGTGTAGTCTGTGTGGACAGCGTCTGTCAGGCATCGGAGCGTCTATGTCATTGAGGGTCTGCTGTCCTGTACTTAAGGGCTAGGAACCAGTGTCGTCCACCCATCAGCAGCAACTGCTCCAGCCTGTCATCGCTGAAGCAGGAAAGGCATAGGAGCCTCGCACAACTGTGGTGGGTTCTTACACTGTGCTGTAGCAAGAGCTCAGCTTCAGTGGTTCTGAAATACACCAAACAGGGGTGATTGGTTTCTATCCGCCTTTGGACAACTACATCAATCCCGAATTACTCCTCTGTGGCGAAGGTCCAGTGAGGACTGAGAACTGTGCCATCACCCAACATCTACCTTGACACCTGTGGTGAATGCCTGGGATTCCACCAAGGGCAATCAATTCCATCTGGAAGGGATTACTTGCTGTTCCTCCCTAAGGGCTAATCAAAGCCTAAACATAGTAGATTGCAAGCACCATCACCGTCACCACCATTGGCAGTGTAGAGACTCTGTGAAGTATATGTACCTTGCCTGAATTGGGGATCTTTCTGTCTGTCTTTTCTTCTATTTTGGAGGGGGGGTCGGATTTTATTGGTTGGTTATTCTTGGTATTGTTTCATGCACTTGTCAATTTAAATTCTATAATATATTAGTAAGCTTAATCTGGACTCTGAGTGTTTCTTTGGAATATCCAACTGGTGATTAGATACCTTCTGACAATCAGAGCACATAACATCACTGATCAGATTCTTATTCCAAATTCTAAATGTTCATTCTAAATTTGCTTGTTACTGAGCCTCTGGGGTAACAATATGATGCTTGTCTAACTTAGCAAGCACGTGCAACCTTTTTTTTTACAATTGCCTATTGTGCAAAATTCATTTCAGATAAGCTAGTCTGGAAAAAAAAATTCACCTGTGAATAATTACTTGCATACATTGCTCACCTTGACTCCTTCACAGTGCCGCTAAATAACAACTACCTATACGTATAAAAATTACATAATTGGCTATAATCTAAAAACAATGCAAATTTCAGTGCATTACTTATTAAATTAATTGCACTCACACTCTATTTGCAGGTAACAAGAAATCATGTTAATATTTTAGAATGATTCTTTATACTTTTGATACAAGTAAAATACACAATCAGACTGTGTTCATCAGATACAATTGTTTCTGCTTCTACATACTGTTGTTCCAGTCACTACTTCCAAATACACATCATCAACTTATTAAATAAATTATTATGGGCACGAAACACCTTGCTCAATGCCTGTATCACGTTAAAGAGATACCTGGGTATCTCAGAGACAAAAACATAATGACACCTGTAATGTTATTTTCGCACTTGTGAGCTGCAGGTACTAACATGGGCTTGAAATTTTCTATGAAATTAGAGCAGTAACCAGGGAATTATGCTCTGAAAGAAAATTTCCACAAACTTTTAATGATCTTTTAGGGAACATGGGGGAGTTCAGAGGAGCTTAATGAGCTTCTTAAACCACCTGTGAAACATCCCCAAGCAATTGCTGAAACCTGAACTGAAGAAAGGAGGAGAAGCAATGGGTGAGTGTGATTCCTGTCTCTGCCACAGACTTCCTGTGTGTCTTTGGTCAAGTTACTTATTCTCTGCATTCCCCCCCCTTCTTTTCTTAGCTGTAAAATGATGCTAATTATATTTCTTTTATCTGTGCATTGAGACTATAAGCTCTTTAGATCCTGGACTATCTTTCATGTATACTTGTAGAGCTCCGAGTACAGTGGGTCCCTAACCTTATTAGGGTGCCTAGGTGATGTTGCAATACAAACAATAAATAATAGCTAGAAAAGGCAGTAACACCAAACACTTCTGCTACTTGCCCTGCTTCCCACCCCAGCACACACATTCATAGGGGAACACACAGAGATTCAGTGATTTTGTTTGTGCATGCGCTTCCCTGTATATCAGCCTCCAGAGGGAGAACTCATAAAATAAAGTGATGGGTGGAACCATAGGTGCTGGCTTCCTCCAAGGCTGGAGTAGGAGGGTGCTCAACCCTCCATCCCCCCGATCCACCTCTGGTCCTGTCTTGACCATTCCTCCAAGAGCCACATGCTGTGCAATCTCTTCCTGCCCTCACTCTGTCCAAAGCCCCACATGAACCCCCCCTCTTCCTCCACATCCCTCCCCTCTCCCTACACTATCTTCTCCTCTCCCTGAGAGAGCCACAACCCTGCTCCTTCCCCCTCCCACTTAGCATCTCCTGCACACCATGAAACATGTGACTGCAGTGGGCAGTAGGGGTACATCTACACTGCAGTGTTATTTTGGAATTACTGGTGTTATTCCGAACTAACATAGTGCACATCTACACAGCAAGCCTTTATTCTGAAATAATGTCGAGCTGGAGGACTTTTTACTCTGACTCCTGTAACCCTCATTTCACAAGGAGTAAGGGAAGTCAGAGGAAGAGTGTTCTTCCTTCAACTTTCTGCTGTGTAGACAACGCCAAAAGTCAAGTTAAGCTATTTCGACTTAAGCTACACAATTGACATAGCTGAAGTTGCGTAGCTTAATTTGACTTTAGCCCTACTGCGTAGACGTACCCTAGATGTCCTGAGGGAAGGGGAGGAGTTGATCAGCAGGCCTGCTGGCAGGCAGGAAGTACTACAGGTAGAGGGTGAGGGGAGCTGGCTACCAATGGGTGCTGAGCAGCTGCTAAATGTTTTCCAAGGGTGCTCTAGGGCTGGAGCACCCACGGAGTCAGCTCCTGTTGTTGTTGCTTTCTATGAAAAGAATGACTATGTGTTTTTCAAATGTAGATGTAGAGCTGGATGTGCTTCCCTGGGGAAAATATGCTTTCAGGTTATCTACTCCCTCACTGGTATTTGGATATGGTCTAGGCAAAGAAATCTGCAAGGGCGGGGCACTTGCTTACCATCCAAGATTAGTTTTCACTTTGATAAATAAAACAGGCCTTAATGCACACAACAATTCACCACTGGGTTAGACTTCTGAGTGTTAGGGAAAGGGTTTCAACTACAACCACCTTTGCCACCACCTCCAAATTTCACTAACACCCTTTTCCACATCAGCAGCCACATCCTGGCACCGAAGGGTGCATCTACGCTGCACCGTTATTTCAAGATAACTAGCATTATTTCAAAATAACAATGTGAGCATCTACACAGCCATTCCGTTATTTCAAAACAATGGACAGCTTATTATGAAATCTGTAAACCTCATTCTACGAGGAAAAATGCCTATTCCAAAATAGCTATTTTGAAATAAGCCGTGTGTAGACGCTCACTCCACTGCCGCTATTTTGAAATAGCCCCTCCCCAGGGCCATTTTAAGTTATTCCTCCCCAGTGCCTCCTGGGGCTCTAAATCGAGATAGCACATCCACCTTAGGGAAGCCTGCGTCAGACTAATTATGAGGCTTCCCTGCAGTATAGACATGCTATATCAAAATAAGCTATTTTGGAATAGCTATTCCGGAATAGCTTATTCCGAAATAACTGTGCAGTGTAGACATAGCCCAAAAGAGCAGCTGGTAAGACACAGACACTGTTGAAAGAAGGGTCCACTATTCTCCCCCATGTCATCTTCACTTGAACACTGTGATATCTTCATGTCCTTCCAATAGCGCTGATAAACTGTCAAAACAGAATACAGAAATAGATCATTTGTCTTGCCTGTGAAAGATGTGTCTCTAAGGGTACGTCTACAGTGCAACACTATTTTGAAATAACTAGCGTTATTCCTAAATAATTTCATTCTCGTCTACACAGCAGGCAGTTATTTCGAAATAGCATTGACATACTGTCAGGCTGGAGCACTTCTTACTCCAGCTCCTGTAACCCTCATTGTATGAGGAATAAGGGAAGTCGGAGGAAGAGTGATCTATTTCAAAATAAGTGCTGTGTAGACACACCCAATTTTGAAATAAGATATGCAATTGACGTAGCTCAATTTCTGTATCTTATTTTGAGTTAAGCCTTGCAGTGTAGATGCACCCTAATAGGCAATCTCATTCTGTGATTAGATGGGTGTTAATTTGCATCATGCTAGAAGATGAATGAACAACCAATAGAATCAGAGATTTCAAGTTCTAATCCAGGTTTTGATACAATTCAGTTGTGACCATGGCAGCCCTATGGTCCAAATATACTTGCAAGCTAGGGGAGATGAAGGATGCACCTGATTTGAATAAAAACAGGTCAACAAAAGAGAGACTGACTCAAGTTAAATGGGGGGGGGGGGGAGGAATCTACAAAACAAAACTGAAGCTGCAAACCAGGAAAATAATACTGAACAAATGAAAGATGTGGTTGAGTAATAATGAAAAAGCAATATGCAAAAATATAAGCAACTACCACCTAAACCATAGGACCAAAAAGTCTGCCATCAGAGTAATATTTACAGGGAAGAACACAGTAGTGCAAATACAGCCTTTTTGAATATTGGGAAGCTGTTCAAGTAAGAAAATCTTCTGAGAAGAGATGGGCTCCACCTGACCAAGAAGAAGAAGAGCATCTTTGTGCACCAAGTCACCAACCTAGTGTAGAAACTAGATTCAAAGGAGCAGGTGACACAAACCCACAGGTAAGCATAAAAAGGGCACTTTAACACAGGGCAGGGGAGGGACATGGAATATTATAATAGGGCCATAGCATCAAGAAGAAGGAAATCAGCAAAGGAATCTGCTCATTGGCTTAGCTGTCTATACTAAGGGGCTACGTCTAGACTGGCATGATTTTACGCAAATGCTTTTAACGGAACATTTTTCCGTTAAAAGCATTTGCAGAAAAGAGCATCTAGATTGGCACGGATGCTTTTCTGCAAAAGCACTTTTTGTGGAAAAGCGTCCGTGCCAATCTAGACGCGGTTTTGCGCAAGAAAGCCCCGATCGCCATTTTCGCAATCGGGGTTTTTTTGCACAAAACAATACCGCGTTGTCTACACTGGCCCTCTTGCGCAAATGCTTTTGCGCAAGAGGGCTTTTGCCCAAATGGGAATAGCATAGTATTTCCGCAAGAACACTGACAATCTTACATGAGATCGTCAGTGTTCTTGCGGAAATTCAAGCGGCCAGTGTAGATAGCTGGCAAGTTTTTCCGCAAAAGCAGCTGCTTTTGCAGAAAAACTTGCCAGTCTAGATGCATCCAGGATGTTAAGGACTAGTCGACTAGTCGATTCCTCCACACATACACACATTGCTGCCTCTATCAGATAGAGGCAGCAAAGGAAGGGGAAGAAGAGAGGGTATTTAAAGCATCATCACTGCACAGCTGATCCCGGGATCAGCTGTGTGGCGCTGCCCCTTTGAAATACCACCTCAGCCATAAAAGTAATGATTTGAAGGAGCATCCATTATCCAGGTGTGCAATGTTTTACAAATATCAGTGAATTAGCATATACTGCGATTTGCTTGTTCAGCAAAAGGTGGGATGGAGGAAAATAAATAAAAAGGTTCCTCCATTTTTTCAGTTATACCAACATTTTATTGCCTGTTAGGTGACGCAGTTTGATTGGTGCAAAAATATAAAGCACCAGACCCTGAGATTCTTAGTCCATTTATGCTTCTTCCTTACTTGAGCCCCAGTGAGGGAATGGGTGTAAACTGGACACGGATCTCATGATTTGGCCAGAAAATAATAAAGTTTCAATGTTTAGTCTTATTGGGTTAAGAATGTATATTTCTCATTGTTTGCATGTGTATCGACAGAAAGAGCTGTGTCCTTTTCCTAGCTTAGCTAAAAGCCATTTGACTCATTTCATCTGTACACGCATGCAAAAACACTTCTATACATAGATTCAAAGTATAGGAACTCTGATTTTTTTAAAGTTACATAATACATATATTTTGTGATTGTGTGGCTGGACTACAGCACACAAGCTTTAAAAATGTAAAGAAGCTGCTTTTACTGTCTGTGTGCCTATTTAGATGTCTATATTTACTTAACAAAAGGTTTGGTCAAGGCTTTTCAATCCATATTTACATAGATCCATCAGAGATGGCATAGGGAGATCCAGGATGTACTTGAAACTAGACAATAGCTCAGCAGGGTTAAGGCATTGGGCTGAGGCTACAGTGTTTTGTTAGGAAGATCTGATAAGTGCTTAGGCTCTTTGCCAAAATAAAGACCCCAACAACAGTGGGAACTAAACAGGGTAATCACAGTTAATGCAGGTTGTTTGGAGCAATTAGAGGTGATTGGTGATTTCTTAAAGCCCTTAACCAGAAACAACATATAAAAAGAACTAATGTCAATTGGATTTGAGCTTCATTGCCAACTTCAGACTAACTCATTAGATAACGATCTTTTTAATGTACATAAAATTTAAAGTATTTTTGCTCTTTGGGCAGAGGCTTCCTCTTGCAGAAAAGAATAAAAGTAATAATCTGATAAGTACTTTTATTAACACATTGTGTATATAAAATAATAGATCATACATGCCAGGAAGTACAAATCTATTCTCTAGGATGCCCATAAGATGTTTATCAATGAATGGATCAGCATCACTGGAGGGAAAGGAAAGAGGCAAACCATTCATTAGCAGCATGATTAATTGTATTATACTTTTACGACAAGACCAAGGTTTGGAATGAAATCTCAGTTTTAAATGACTAATGAATAAGAGATGTGTGATAAAAAGCACACCTATTTAAATGTCAAGAATTAGTAATGTGGCAGATCCCTAGCTGGTGGACACTGGTGTAGAGCCACTGAAGTGAATGAAACAATGATGATTTACATCAGCCAAGAATTGTCTGTTTTAAATGTCAAACTTCCTGATTAGTTTAATTCTGCTATACTATGCTTTGTTCACTATGTACAAGGTACACCGCAAGGACTCTGAAATATTTTTGAGGACAGACATGAGAGCTTCACAGGCCCAACTTTAAAATGCAAAACACTCACTGAAGTTAAGACTTTGGCTTTGTCTACACACAGATTTATGTCCTTCAGATGGGAATACAATCCATTAGTATAAGCACCTTTCTACCAAAATAACCGTGCCCACAGTGTGAGGGAGGGGAGAAGCGGAGGAGGGGGGCATGTATAGCTTTAAGATGCTTCTATAGTTAATGTGGTACAACTTTTGTGTTTTGACAAGCCCTAAGAAAAGGCTGCAGGGTCTAGCCATTTACTTGGGCTAATTTAATGTATCATTATTTATTTGTATTGTGATGGTTCCCGGGAAACCCAGTCAGGGTCATCATGCAAGCAGGCTGCTATTGGAAACAATCTATCAGGTCTGCATGTTTGTATCAAGTTTTGCTCCCTAGAATACCCTCAGGACTGAGGCAGACGTCATTAGGATTTCTTCTGCTGCGTGAAGTAGGGAAGCTGCCGTTTGAGCTCATGTACCAGAAGCCAGTCTTTTTATCAGTAAACATTCTACCTAGGGAGTTTTTTACTTTTGTTGGACAAATAATCCCCGTAGCGCAGCCAGAGGTGCCACTGCATGGGGGAGCTCCAATGTAGACAGGCCTCTGGCAGCTTTGGGCATTTTCATCAGGTGTCAAAACAAAAAAGAAAATTAATGCAAAATCTAAGGAACAGGATGTGTGGGAGCGTGGAAAGAATGAAAGTTAAAATTGGATCCTTCGTCTGGCTATTGCTTTGGCATTGCAAAGCTGATCTTGCCTCTCACATCTACTGCCATATAATATTAGACACATCAAAGTGTGTTAAGAAAGGAATTTCAGCTTTTTATTTCAATTTTTGCCTTCATTTTTCTTTGTCACTCCTCCAATCACTATGTGGAATTGCCTAGTAAGAGCAACCACGTTACTATATTACTCCCCCTGTGCTGGGGCTGGCACTTGTGCTCTCCCTATCCAGGCTATCACTTGCCCAGTGCACAGGGCTAACTGAGCCCTGCCTCTCCCCCCCACAAGCTTTCATCTGAGCCCATTCTGCTCAGGGCTGTGGGGCTGGCATTGCTCATTACCCAAGCTCTGCTACCTCCCCTCCCCCATGCAGGGCTGGCAACACCACTTCCTGGATGCCTGCCTGCATGACTGGCATCACTGTTTGCCTGAATCCTTCCTGTCCCCCAAGTGGCTAGTTGTTCCTTGCCTGAACCCTGCCTCCCCGCTGTGTAGGCTTGTAGGAACTTGTAGTAGTTCCTCATTACTTGTAGGAACCCTGGCCCACACAGCCCACGGGGCTAACATTTCCTCTCCTCACACTTGTTCTTTTGCATCCCATTATGAGTGCTGCATGTACCTCTTTTTGGCAGAAATTGGCTCAGCTGGGAAGAATAAATGGGACAAATTCCTGCTTTTACGAAAAACTCAGGAAAGGTCCCCTTTTTATTAAAAGGGGCAGTCCAACTAAAACAGGACACACAATCACTCTCATTATAGTGTAGCTTAGGGTACATCTACACAGCAGGGCTAAACTTGAAATAAGCTACCCAACTTGAGTTGAAATAGCTTATTTTGAATTCAGGCACTTCTACACAGCACTTATTTTGAAATAGAGCACTCTTCCTCTGACTTCCCTTACTCCTCATACAATGAGACTACGTCTACATTGCGCATTCTTGCGCAAGAACATATGTAAATGAGGCGCAGCAATGAATATCGCCACACCTCATTTGCGTACTTAATGAGCTGCCATTTTGCACAACGGGCTTTTGCGCAAAAGCTGTTCTGCTGCCGATCTTCAAGCAGAACGGCTCTTATGCAAGAGGGAGTTTTGCGCAAGAAGGAGCAGTGTAGACTGCAAAAACCCCTTGAGCTAAATGGCAGCTCATTAAGTATGCAAATCAGGTTTGGTGATATTCATTGCCGCACCTCATTTGCATATGTTCTACTGCAAAATTTGCCAGTGTAGGCATAGCCTGAGAATTAAAAAAGTTGGAATAAGAACCCCGAAATTTCAAATTTATTTTGAAATAATGGATTTGCTGTGAAGATACACCCCTAGACAAAATAATGTTTTTTCCCTAATCACATTCTAGGAAATTTCTGAAAATTTTTTTTTCTGAAGCTTTCTAGAAATATTCAGCCTGAGACAGACATGAGGCATGGAAATTTCAGCCCAACACTTGGGCTACGTCTAGACTGTAATGATTTTCTGCAAATGCTTTTAACAGAAAAGTTTTTCCGTTAAAAGCATTTGTGGAAAACAGCGTCCATGCCAATCTAGACGCGGTTTTGCGCAAGAAAGCCCCGATCGCCATTTTCGCCATCGGGGCTTTTTTGCACAAAACAGTTCTCAGCTGTTTACATTGGCCCTCTTGCACAAAAGCATTGTATTTGCATCTTACATTAGCATCTTACATTAGATCATCAGTGTTCTTGCGCAAATTCAAATGGCCAGTGTAGACAGCTGGCAAGTTTTTCCGCAAAAGCAAACGGCGGAAAAACTTGCCAGTCTAGATGCAGCCAACAAGTTTAGCAAAGTTATAATGAAAGAAAACAGGGTCTTTTAATGGGAAGTGTCAGGTAACCTTGGCTATAAATGACATTACCTGTTCTGCCTATAATAACCTTTGAAAAATCTATGCAACATAATAAAACCCACTATTTATTAAATTATATATACACATACATTATAATTACTTTGATATGAGACACAATCAGGAAAAGGTACCCAGGTTTTTTATATATATCCTCGAAGACCAGAAAAAGATTTAAGGCTAGAGCTAACTCTTAAACTGGGGATTTAAAGACATGTTGTAATAGGAGGAAATAATATAATTTTGAGGCTTTATTAGGCTCACTTGTTTTTCCCAGCATTTTGTTTTTACTTCTGTGATTAGCATAAGTTAGTACCAAAAATAACAATGGTAAGTTAACGCACTTTGCTTGCCAGAAGATATCTCAAAAGCAGGAGGTTAATGAGTTTTATTAACTCTCATCATGTCAACAAGGCAATGTTGCATCAAAGTATTGGATCTGTTATTTAGTCACTCCCCAAAGAGCCAGCTCTAGAAGTAAGTGGGTCAATGGCTAATTGGCCATTGCAACAGGGGTCTCTTCCTCGTCACCGGCCTAGCTATTGTACCATTAATACAAACAGGAAAAAGTATTACTACTAGCAATGATCTGGGTGTTTAAGCAGCATGTAGCATAATGAGTTCCTAATCCTGGATGGATCTGTGGGGTACTTCTGTAGTACAGATCACAGCTAAATTATTCAGCTATTCTACGGTCTTCATATTATCTAGTGTTATAGCAAACATGGCGCACAAACTACATTAGTCAAAAGCCATGGAGAGCAGCAAAACGTGCTTGACAAGCGCTGAACTTTTGATTGGGATAAACAGTAACTCTCCTCCCTACTCCTAGACACACCCACACCACAGAGCTCCAAGTGGAGAAGCATGTCTCTTTCCAGCATGCTTCTCTTACTCTGGGTGAATTTCTTATAGAACTGCTAATATCTGCCCCTCAACTTCTGTAAAACCCAACCAAGGGGGATCTCTGCAAAGCTGCCATGGGAGTGAACAGTGCTACTATGGAGGGGAAGAATTCCTGGGAAAAGTGCAGAATGTTTCCAACTTCCTGTAAGTATCCTGAGATCCACAGGAGTCAAAACTGGTAGCAACAAAACCAACCCCTTCCCTCTTGGCATAATGAAACTCAGTAGAAATTCAGATTCCCACACAGCCTCAGAGTAACAAAGATGGATCCGGAGTTTCAAGCAAGAATCTAGACTAACGATAACCATCTTTTGAGATTCAATTAAAATTGGAACAACCATATAAAAAGGAATTCCTGAGACACCTGCATTCTTAACACTGAAGGCATAATTGGAAAGTTAGAACAGGGGTTTTCAAACTCTGGGACGCAGCTTGTAAAGGCAAGCCGCTAGCTGACTGCGAATACTTTGTTTACCTGCACCTCTGCAGGCATGGGCGATAATAGCTCCCATTGGCCACAGATTGCCATTCCCAGCTAATGGGAGCTGCGGGAAGCAGTGTCTGATTGAGATGTTAGCTTGTCTTGATTTCTTGAGTCATTATCCTGATTTTGGCAACATGAACAGAAACATAGTCTGGAAGCTTTGAAACTGAATTCATCTGGCTCGAGCGTTCTCTCCTCTCTCAAGTAATGCCCAATATAGTGGTCAGCCAGGCACACAAACACACACCCCGCCACCCCCACCCCACTCCAATGCTGCTCAGATCAACAGTTCACGCAGTCACTTCTCTCCTTAGCACCTGAGGCTGGCAGAGCCTGTACCATATAGCTCAAGATGTAGGAGGATTTTGTTCTTTAGTTTATTAATCAAGAATGCATCCAGGCAGGGAACACCCTCTCCATCCCAACCCCCTCGCCATCCACACATCAGGGCTTATGTCAGCCCCATCAGCAGGAAACTACATATCAGGCAGGCTGTGTACATTTCAAGAGACGAAGTAAATCCCCCAGAGAAGTTCTATAAGAATATTTTAGGCTAGATAGAGCTGTGGGGATGGCCTTGTTCTGTTAAAATGGATAGAGAAGCAGGTTAGAGGGCATGACAATAAATAATAAATGAGTGACCACTCAGGACCGCAATTAGGCCAAGGTTAGTAAGTATCAATTCCAGAGGGTGAGTGATTTCTTTTTAAAAGTAACCACCATAGAATAAATGTGTCTTACTACAGACTTAACTGATATGTTGCTCAGTGTTGAAGTCAATCATGAAACAAAAATTGATGTTGCATACTGGAAAAACAAAAGCAAAATTACGTCCACAAATTAGCCCTTGATATAATTATGCAGTAAGATTTGTTTACCATCACTTCAGTTTATTAGTAGTACATTCAGTGTGCAACATGTACAGATAGAAAACATCTGGAATCATTACTGCTCTCTCTCTCCCCATTAACACCGGAACAGCATCAGCCCTGCAGTCATATGGATGGCCAAGAGTTCTGAACTGTTTCTCTGCCGGATTCTTTGAATGGAGTGGAGCATGTCACGCAGTTAGGTCGGGCTACATCCCAAAGTATCTTACCCCCAAAGATACCCCCTGATGCTCCAGTTATCCACAGGTGGGTCAACTTTTATTAGCAACACTGCCCCTCAAATACGCAGGGGCTCACCCTCTCAACGGAGGCCTCTATTTACGGTCCTTGCTCAACCAGCCATAGTTCTCCCTCACCAGCCAAGCGCCCCCAGTTCGGTAGTATACTGCCTTCTCGACTCGTGCCCAATACCAGGATCCCCTTTCAAAGGGAAATCTTTCCCCCAGGTTGACTCTGTGCTGGAGGAAGGGGGACCCAGGCCCATCCTCTCTCCAGGTCCCGACCCAGGGCCCTAAAGGCGGGGAAAACCGTCCCCGACCTGGTTGATGGGGTACTCGCCCAAAACTCGTAAACCCGCAGGCTTCCACACAGTCCTGTCCTAGGTCATCTCCTTCCGCCCTGTCCCCCAGGCCGGGGAGCCTCTGACTTCCCGGCTCCTGTCAGGCTAGGAGTTCCCGCAGTGCTCTCCAGCCTCCTGGCCTTGCTGTCCCCCCCCTTTGCACAGCGCACCCTTTCTATGGGCCACCCTGCATCATGTCGGCAGCATCCCCAGCTGTCTGGCATGGAGGCGTCCACCCCGTGCCATGTGGCTCCTCCATGGTGCCTGCCTCACGTTCTGCGCATGCGCAGCTGGCGGAACGCCGTGCCTCCCCCTTTCCTAGCACGTCTCGGGCTGTCCTGAGAGCCCCATCAACAGGGATGCGGGGCTCGGAGGCCCAGTCACAAGCATATATACCTTCTGTACATTAAAGTAACCATAAACTGCACCCTGGTCCTTGGCAGGAAGAGACAGGCTGCAGTTCCATCAGACAGGCTAAAGACAGATTTCCCACTAGAGAGGTCAATAGGAACTTTGCTAAGCTCTCCTCAGTGGGAAGTCACATATATTCAGTACATAGAACCAACTAGATATACTAGTTAGGTCCTCTCTGTGCAATATGAAGCAACCTAGCAAATAATTCCAGAGTGAAAATTGTGAATGACATAGGGACTTTTTTCCCCCTTTACTATTCTCAATATTGTTTTATCATCTTTGCCAGACAAACAGGTTAATGTGGAATCTGTTTCTTTTTAAGTTTATATAGCACAGCCTTTCTTAAGGTTTTCCCACATGGCAGCAGTAGAATGGATGAGAGAGGAAGAAACAGGCATGAAACTAAAAAGGTACCAGAAAACTACCAAAAACATCAATGGAAACTATATCTCTGTACATAATCAATGCAGATTAACCCAGTCCTATGAGAGGTTGCTCTAGTGTTCGGTCAGCTCTAATGGACTGATGCCCTGAAGATTTCTTTGAACTCCCATATGTTATGGTGCTGTATTTGTATGGCTGTGTGACTGAACAGGGTAACTTATAAGGCTCTGAATGATAACTCCAAAAAGTCACACTATTCACTCAACAACTTTAGAACTTCTTAGAGACAAATGAATCTTTTCAAAAGCAGAAATAGCCTTTGTTTAAGACCCTGGCATCATACATATTTCCTATATAATGTGAATGAAGAACAATACTGTCAATGAGGATTGACAAGAAAGACAATTCACATGAATGAGTACAGAGCAATGGCAACACAATTTCCAGAAGATGGAAAAGACCATTCAGTAATATCTAAGGCCTGATCCTGAAACTCCTATGCACATGCATGTGATCAGTAAGTTATTTACTAGGGACAGCTTGAGTCTGTAGAGGTTACAGTATTGGGCACATAGTGTGTTAAATTAAAGAAGCACTCTGTTGAGGAAAATATCATCATTTTGATGCTGTAGCAATCTGGAGTTCAGTGCTTGGTTTTGGCTATGTCTACCCGTGCCCCAGAGAAGCCATCGCCAGGCTACAAACTGTGCTTCCCTAATTGTGCCAAAGTAATGGCTTCCCCTAAACGAGCAGAATCTATTGCATACTGAGCTATGGAAGAGAAAGTTTCTGAGTTAGGTCTTAGTGGTCAATGGACATGGTTCACATAGATTCACGCATGGCCAATTTGCACATTCCCATGACTCTCACTGGCATGAGTAATCAGTGCAGCTGGAGTCACATAGGAGCCAGAATACAAAACAAAGCTGATTTTGTATTATATGTTTCTGCCTAATTAGTGTCCCAAAGGAAAGAGCCAGAATTTGGTCACCGATGCATGAAGACATGTTACAATCAGGTTGAATTGCAGTAATACTTCCTAAGAAGTACACATACATGTGATCAGGAGCCTCACCGTGTTTTTATACTCCTTATTCCCCACTATATCAAGGAGTGAAAAAAACACATGAACATTGCTTTTACTACAAATAATCACCTTCAGAAAACTGCACGTCCTACTTCACCCTAAAAACACAATCATAATTACCTTCCTGAAGTTCACTCCGGCAACAATCAACCTTCATTACACTTACTTCTTCAAATTTTGAAACAATAAATGAGACAGTGACTCAGTTAATAAGCCTCCTTGGGCATTATCTATGGATGTATCCTGATCAGAAAAGTAGTCAGAAGGCTATTCTACTGATGACACACCCAGAGCATGATTGGATGTTATTAAATCATGTAACAATTTGTCACTTGCATGAGTAACTGAATCCCTGCATCTTATTAATAAGAATTTGGTCAGTACTGAATGTACTGAAGACTTAACATTTTAACATTTGAAGTGTGTAAAGTGTGATGTCTTGTTAGGCTTCTAGGTTTTGGTCCTTCTGCACTCCCTGTTCTTCTGAATTATTTTAATAAATATACCACGGCTGGTTGAGAAAGAGAACTGTAGAATTATTGGTGATCTCTACGATTAACTCATTATTGATGATGAGAGGTGTCAGTTTTTACACAATGCTCATGCATCACTTGGATGAAGATACTGCACATTTCAAACACGGATGATTACATTCATGATTTATATATTTTGGTTTATGTCTCCTTTGATTAGCCCATAAAACAATCAACCATTGCTCAGCTTGATTATAAAATTTTGCACATACCTGACTAATGAAAGCACTTGGACAAAATACCAATAATAGTCATATTCATAATGTTTAAGGCTGCCTTAATGCTATATTAATTCTCTTCAGATCCGGGAGGCATGATTTTGCAATATATTGTCTACTCTACTCAATAGATTGGTAAGAATAAATGCAGGCAGCAGCACTCATTTTTATATATTTATAATTAATAACAAGGGCCAATTTCTGAAGTCCTATGCTCAATTTTTAATCAGTCCTTACTCCTGAAAGATTTTCATGGAAGAAAAGGAGATTTTTGCCTCAGTGAGGACCAAGTAAAATCAGGGTGATATTTACTTTAAAAGAGGAATTGATGGGACTATTTAATAGATACCTCCTTTCCCCAAGAGGTATTAGCAAGATACAAATAAATAAAAAGGTAACAGTCTATTTAAAATCTCTTTACTTTTCAGTCTTAGCTTGCAGTCTCTTGACTCTTGTAAAGTCACTTGTTTTTCAGTCACCTGTTTCACTAGCTCTCTATTCACTATAGTCTTCTAGGGCGTATAATGCTATAAAAAAATCACACACAAAAAATCTACAGAAAACAACTTTTTTCAGACCCTGTTTATACATCACAGACAGACAAGAAAAGGCATAAATCCATTTTCCCTCTTTTAATGCTACCTTTATGTGTGCGCAGAAATGATTCTATTCCATTTTATCAAAAGTCTGCATGTAATCTGATTGTTTTTAATTAGGCAACATATGAGGCAATATTTTAAGTGTTAGCATGCAGTATTTTTTCTTTAACAAACCCCATTTGGTCCAGGCTCACAAGTCCAGGCATGAAGCACTGAACAGCTCTTAGCTGGGACTTTTGCTAGCAACTTGTAGTCTTGATTAATGAGTGATATACTATAGGGTAAAACCAAGCAAAACATAAAGTATCTTTGTCCAGCTCAGATACCCAAATATATGGATCTTATTTATTAAGACAATAGGTTTCTCTTCTTCAGTGATCAATCAATCCTATGAATCCAACAAATGTGTTAAGCAGTTTCACAGAGCTCAATGCTTAATGTGATACAAATATTGCCCATCTATTATTTTTTCCTTTCCATTTTAAAAAAATATTGTCCTGTAGACATTCTTAGCTAACTGCCTTTCCTTAATTCACAGAGGACTCACCATGGGATATTTCCATCAATTAAAATACTTGGGGGAGTGGAACAGCTTCTATAAAAGGAAAGATTAAAAAACCTAAGACTGTTCAGTTTTAGAAAAGAGATGACTAAGAAAGGACATGATAGAGATCTATAAAATCACAAAAGGCATGGAGATAGTGAATAAGGAAGCATTATTCAAATCGTCACATAACATAGTAACAACAGGTCCTCCAATAAAAAGACAGCAGGTTTAAAACAAATAAAAGGAAGTGCCTCTTCACATAATGCACATTCAACCTGTGGAACGCATTGCCATGGGATGTTGTGAAAGCTAAAAATATAGCAAGGTTAAAAAAAATAGGTAAGTTCACAGAGGAGGGGTCCATCAATGGTTATTAGCCCAGATGGTCAGGGATACAACCTCATGCTCAGGGTGTCACTAAAACACAGACTTCTAGATAAATTGCCCTATTCTTTTAGTTTCCTCTGATGCACCTGGCAGTGGGCACTGTCAGAGACAGGATACGGGGCTAGATGAACTATTGCTTTGACCCGTTCTTTTCTTCTTCTGAAAAATTGTCATTACAAAACATAGAATTTAACTCCTCCTATGCAGTAATTCTAGCCCTACATCCTGCCTCTTAATGTCTCACCATGAACGTTGCAAGCCATCAGCCAAGTGGTTGTGTGACTTCCTCTCTCAGGAGACTCAGACACCATACTAACTCTGTGAAACTGGGGTTGGCCTTTCCAGCACTGCACTGGAACTCAGTCAGCAGAGCGGCAAATCCCAGGCAAAGTGACACTATACACCACAGTTCTATCTTTGAGAGATTTATCTATTAACTATAATTAAGTTGGGGGGGGGAGCAGAGTTTATAGAACTCTCCTAAGCCTATTAAGTCATAGGCTGCATTGACCGTAGTAACTCCCTCACCAATGCCCCATTTTCTTACTTGGCCTCTAATTGGAGATGGATCATGGCCCTTGTTTCTGAACTCTATGAAACCTTCTCCTACGCACTTCACAAGTCAGTTTAAACTTTGTCAGTTTAAAGTTTGTTCATAATAACCTACCCATAAGGGTGAAAAGGGTGAAGGTATTTGTCCTTGACAGAAGTGTTGAGCTATCTTTCTCTGCATAACTCTAGCAGCTCACCTTTCTTCAGCAGATCATAATTCATTTTCCTGGGTCTCTGTTTTCACTATGCCTTTTGTGAAAAGACTATTTTCTCTGTACTTTTTCTCCTCCATAGTATGGTTCTTGCTTTCACTATTTTTAGCACTTAGATCCCACTACTACCACCATATATGTCACAAAACAGGGCAACTGCACCTTTATTCCCCCTTCATGGCCCATCAAAAACACCCACTTTCAGGCTTCCAGCTCTCAACAATCACCTCTCTTGGGCACAGACCCACATCTCACCTTGGAGGTTCTTTAAGTATGCACAGTTCCCTGCCTTTCCCTGTTATATTCCCAGCAAGCCAGACTGCCTAAATAGCTAACCTTGGTACTTTGCTTTCTTTCTGGATAATACAGCCAATGTAATGCCCACAGTAATACATTATCACAGAATTTTTATAAGCAAGCAAGTTTATTCTTAAAGTGAAATAATTACAGAGGGAAAAAAACTAAAAAAAAAACAACCCTCAGTAGGCATGCTAGCAAACTTACCAGAGGTCCCCCAACTCTAGTCTTGGGCTCTGGTTCTTCAAAAGCCACAGCTGGGTTTTCCCTGTGGTTACAAGTTAACAACGGTCTCATATTCAGAACAGAATCTAGTCTGAGCAGTTCCACCATTTCTTTGTACAGCTCAGGCCTTTAATTGTCCATCTATAAGAACAGACAAGCAGTAGACAGCCACCCTCTCTTCCCAGCATAGCTTGAAAAGTCTGAGGTTTTGCACAACCAGAGAGGGGGCATTTGCATTAATCTCTCCCTAGGTGATCCCAAGGAAATCCATTCTTGTCTGGCACATTTTCAATATAGACCTTTGAACTCCCAGGTCTCACATTTGTCACAGCTTCACCTCCCCTCCTCCACTGAGATTATACACAATCCCATCACATAGTAATACATAAGATGCTCATTCACTACAGTAGACCCACAACTCTGTAAGGTCTCCCAAGACTGTGGCAGGACCTTGCCATATCTGTCACAGCCCCTAGTAGTTATTTCTTCCAGGTGCTTGCCAAGCAGCCAGCCTGCATTACTGCTAATATCACAGCAGTGTGGTCTAACAACCAGAGCATCTATATACTTGTCTATTAATGAAACTAGCAAGTACTTTTTGCAGTACTTATATTTACTTTCAATGTAGTGATTGGGGGAAAAGCAAATGCAATATTTCATCTCCTTCAGTAGACCCACAGTCAAAGTTATGCCTACATATTAACCAATGTATTGTCTTAACAAATAACTTTCTAGATTAGGTTTGTAAGCCACATCCGTCTAGGCTAATCAAACCACCTTGGAGTCACAGCCATAGGGAGCAGTAGTTTGTACTGAAGGTCCTGATTCTGCAAATGTAAATCTATTGCAAACAAACATAGTTTAGTTGACAATTAGTCTGGCTTGACTGAATTCCTTCTGTGAGGTGATTTATAAATTCATCCAACTTAATTTACTGATAGGAAGCTGAGCACTGTACCTTGGCCATTTGGGCTGATTTATCTCAGCAAGGTGCACAAAAGAAAATGGAGGTTCTCTATCTTGTTCTTGTCCTTTTCTAGATGCCTGCTATATAACAGGCATCCTTTCCCTTTAATTACCTTCTTCATGGTTTGAGAGCTTTGATGACTTGATTAAGCCTTGCAATGCAGTTCCAGTCCCTACCCATCTGATTAATTAGCCCAAACCTTATTAACTTCCTAATTCCAATCAATAAAGCACTGATGCTGAACAGTGCAAGGGCAAACTAAGGATAGCAATTTTATTTCAAGACACGGAGATTCTAAGGTTGCTTGCTTTCTTACTTTTACTCACTTTTCCATTAGCAGCAAAGTTAAGAACAAAACCCAAACATTTAGGCTATGTCTACACTTCAGGCTTCTTGCTCAAGAACAGCCATTCTTGCTCAAAAACTTGCGGAGTGTCTATACTGCACGCATGTTCTTGCGCACGTAAATTTACAGTAAAGCATCGGAACAAAGGGCTTCTTGTGCAAGAGTTATTCCTCTCCCCACGAGGAACAAGCCCTCTTGTGCAAGAGCTCTTGCGCCAGAAGGCAGTGTGGACGGGCAACAGGGGTCTCTTGCACAAGAAACCCCTATGGCTAAAATGGCCATCAGAGCTTTCTTGCACAAGAGAGCATCCACACTGCCATGGACTCTCTTGTGCAAAAGCACATGGCCGTGTGGCCACACTCTTGCGCGAGACCTTTTGTGCAAGAACTCTTGCGCAAAACAGTTCTTGTGCAAGAAGCCTGCTGTGTAGACATAGCCTTAATGATATGTTAATCAATCCAGCCCAACACCTGTCACCCTTTAATTGCCACCATTAGAAACCTGCAGCATAGAGACACTCACATGTCATCCGTGCTGCTGTTTCTAGTACCCAAAAGTGTGTTGAGGCTGACCAGTACAGTTTTGCCTTTGTTGATGAAGCATGGTTCTAAAGAGGTCAATGGTTTGTGCAGTGTTCTGGGCAATCCACTGATGAAAGTTTGGAGATTGAGAGGTGGATTAACCCCTCCTTCTCTTCTGTGGTAGTTACCAACATTGTGGGAAGGGGGCTGATCCACAGTCAGTTGAAATCTCGCCATTTAACTGAAGGAGTTGTGGTTTAAACCTAAAGCCATTTGCAAAGGCACCTTGCGTCAGCATAGCTCTGCTCACATTGATGTCAACAGGAGTTTTGCTACTGATTTCAGTACAGTCAGAGATAGGACAATGCTGTGCACTTCCGAAAATCCTACCTGTGGTCCTTGCCTCTGCTGCTCAGGATTCAGTCACTGTACTTGCCCGGGAGGCCTAGATTCTGTTTGAGGCTATGTCTACACTGGCAATTGAACAGCAAAACTTTTGTCTTTCAAAGGTGCAGGGCTGCCAACAGAATTGCTGGGCCCCTGGTGTAAGGGGCAGGGGTTGGGGGCTAGCCTCCCCCTCCAGTCCTTCAGCACTGGCTGGCCTGTGGCTCATGGGGCTGAGGCAGGGGTTGGCGGGTGGAAGAGGGTTTGGGTTGTGGGGTCTCCATGGTTCTTAACGTAGCTTCGAGGAAGCAGCCGCCAGGTTGCTGCAGCCCATAGGTGCAAGGACAGCCAGGGAGGCTCCACGTGCTGTCCTCGCACCACCACCTCTGCAGCTCCCATTGGTCATACTCTGGCCCTGATTGCCCATGCACATAGGGGCTATGTGGCCCTGGCAGCTGCTTCTGGGAGCCATGCAGAGCCAAGGCAGGTAGGGAGCCAGCCTCAGTCCCAGACTCCCACTGCACTGTCAACTGGACTTTTAACTGACAAACAAAGCCACTAAGACCATGTCTTCACTAAGCATAAGAGTAATGCTGCCACGATCGATCTTCCAGAGTTTGATTTAGCGGGTCTAGTTACGACCCACTAAATCAAACTCAGAGGGCGCCCCCGTCAGTGGGCAGTACTCCTGTTCCTGTGATGAATAATGGAAGCTGACAGGAGCCTCCTGCTGTGGGGACAGCAGAGAAACTTGAATTGAGGTAAGTTGACTCCAGATACACAACTCCAGCTATGTTAATTATGTATCTTGATTCGACCTTCCCCTTTAGTGGAGACCTGGCCTAAGGTCTCTTTTCAACCAAGTATTCCAGCAAAAAAACAGACTGCTGGCAACCCTAACTGATGCTGGGAGGTTTGCTCACAGCTGAAGTATCTAGCTATCGATAGTTCACTAGGCTTTCTGTTATTAAAGTTCTCGGTTTTCTAGAAAGATATTTTGAATGCTCTCTGGCTTTCCAGATGATCAGGAGGCCCACATTTACCTCTTCCTTCCTGTTTTCTCAGTTGTTTGATGGCAAGTCACAATTCCCTTAATAATACAATGGCGTGGAGGCTGTGAATAACAGAGATTCTTAATGGTATTGTGGCAGGGATCAATTACTCATCTCTTTGGTGCAACCTTATCCCCCTGGTCTCCTCAGTGATGATGCTTGTTGGCTTGACAGTACAGTATCACTGATGGATAGTGACATTTCTTTTTAGGGACCATTCAACCAGAGCTGCTGCTGCAATAAAATAGGAGTGTGTTTGTACAAAATAAGGCCTGCAAGTGGGACAGATCTTTCCAACATTTTAGCCTGTCAAGCCACTGGTAAAGAATCAGTCATGTTTTCCAAAGAGGGGCATGCACAAAAGGGTGAAGGGGAGCAGGGGGCACACCCACCCATAATCAGTGGGGGCACAGAACTCCTCCATGGGGTCACAGCTGGAGCTGAGAGCTCGTCCAGCCTGAAGGCTTTGGTGGGAGCACAGAATGGACCCCCCCCCAAAAGAATCCAGTTTAAATTTCTGTGCATGCGACTGCGCACAACAAGGCGCTTCATTAGAATTAAAATACTATTATCTCTACAGTTCCTCTGTTCTGTCTCTATGCATTTCTCTATATACCTCCTCCAAGCCCGGCCAAGCTCCTCACACCAGGTTTCCTGCTCCAGATTTAAAAACCAGTCTCAAAACGCCTTATTAAACACTAGCTTTGTTTTGTCTAAAGATTTACCTTAGCAACTGATTGTGACTCAATAGCTTCAAATGCATCTTACTAAAAATGTGCACTGTTTGCAAAGCACATCTTTTTCTCCAGTTTTCTATGGTAGGTGGGTTGTCTTCTCCCTCTTTTGCCTTCTCCATCAAGTGATATAATCTTATAGGCAGAGGTGTGCCAGCTCAAAACTTGTATAGGGGTATGTCTACACTGCCTGCTTATTTTGAAATAAGCTAGTCCAGAACAGGCGTTATTCCTTGTAGAATGATGTTTACAGATTTCAGAATAATGGAATGGCTGTGTAGATGCTTGCAATGTTATTTCGAAATAATACTAGTTATCTCAAAATAACGGTGCAGTGTGGACGCACCTGGGAGAACTCAGGAGTAAAACACAGGTGCTGCAGGCCGCAGTATTCTGAAGCACCACCTGTCCTTCTGAGTCAGGGTTTGACCAGCATCTCAGCATGCTACTAGATAGGGGCACAAAGCGACAAATGGTATATGAAACACAAAACTAGCCAGTTGTCATTTAAGAGGACTTCAGCTGTAAGGAAGCAGGATATTAACTTCAGTGCTCTAGCCACATGCTAACCTCAATAATTATATTCTGTCCATCTGCATTCCCTTAAAGGTTCAGTGCCTATATTCTTCTTAATCACATCCTGTCCTAATGGTTATGTCGTGAGCCTGGGTACTGCACAACTGCTACAAAGGCACCACCTCAGGGTTAGCTGCATTCCAGCGGTGGTTAAAGTGCTCTAGCTTGTCGAGTGCTTTGGATCCTTTTAGATGAAAAACACTGTCTACATATTCAGGGGCGACAACAGGATTGCCAGGCTCCTGAACAATGGGAGGCTCCCAATTGTGCTCCCAGAGGTGGCGGGACCTCGGCCAGAAGGGGCAAGGCTGGAACTGCCAGCCCCCTGTGCTGCCTATATGGCAGGCCTCTCCCCTCCACTGGCCCTCAGAGCTGGTCAGAATATGCTGTGTGGGGTTCTGCAACAGGCCACGCCGCACTCCCATGGCAATTCTGAAAGGCCTGCAGCTCTGGCGACTGCCACAGTAGCAGCTAATCTCCAGGCCCCAGCACCACTGTCCTCTTCCTCTCCCCACCCCCCCGTGGGCCTGTCATTGTGTCATTTCCTGAATGCTGTCATTTTTAATGTACTTTTCATATGCCACAGAAGTTTATGAAGAAGTCACTTAGAATCGGAAAGTAGCTCCTGGATTATCAGTCCCAGCTTTCTTGCCATTTTAGGCAATCATGAAATGCAGTTCTTAAACGTCTCCTGTTCATACATGTATCAAACTCCTTTTTAAAGGAAGTTAGGGTGATGGCCTCATTACTGCTAGAGGTTAGCTGCGCCAGAATCTCACTGGTGAGGAACCTTTGCAAAGCTCCATTATTCACATGGAATGAATAATGAGGGAAGAGTTGGGCAGTGTGGTCCAGTGGCTAAGGCACTAGGAGTGAGGTGGTAAGCAGGCTACTTTTGGTTCTGCCAGTGACTCATAATGTTACAGCTCCCAGTGTCTCAGTCACGTTGTGCCTCAGTTTCCCCCTTTGTGACCAGGAGATGAATGCTAATGCTAACACATCTTGGTAAAGTACTCGGAGTCTACAGAGAGAAAAAAATGTTACATAAGGCTTAGGTATTTATTTCTCTTAACAGTACAACATACACCTATTTATCCATGTAGCCTGGGGGACGGATTTTATTTGGCTATATTAGGAGTCTGGCTAATCAAGAGAGAAGCCTCTTGCACAATCCCCCCCAGTGCTTGCTGTCAGAAAAATCATTAGAAAATCTAGACAAGACTTTGCTATTATCACTAGGCATGAGCAGTAATAGGAGGGCTACAGACTCCAGAGCCCCCCAAGCTTCTCCTGCAGCTGTTCAGTTTGGCGGGCACATGCCCAGTACTGACTCCAGTGGTCACCTGGGGTGCAGTCTGGAATGCACAATGACGAGGGAGTTGGGCACCCAGTGCTGCATCAGAGCTGTGTCACCAAGTCAATGAAGAGAAAGTCTCCAGTAAAGTTGGGAGGCCAGGCGAGAGCAGGAGGGAGCTACATAGGTGGCTAACTCTAATAACTGACATGCATTTCTAATCAGTCTTGTGGCAATTACTGTTTTCTTTAAAGCCCCAGCTCCTGGAGTCAGGTGGATATGTGATTATTTCAGCCTTCATTCTTAAAGAAAAAGTAAGCGTCTAGCCCTCGCGTCTGTGGAGAAAACTTCAACATATGGCCCCCGTTCATCCTAAAGGCTCAAAAAGCAGAAGGCAAATAAAAAGACCAAAGTTATTATGTTGGCATAAACTGATGGTTTTCAAGCTAATCTCATAATTTGTGGTGAATCTGATTTATGATTTTTGAACATGTGGGGTTGGCAGTATGATCCTTAAAAAAAGCATATAGTTTATGTACCTAACAAAGCTGGGTCAATGCTTCACAAGACTCATTTGCTTTACACTGTGTCCCTACCCTTGCCCTCCTTTTATTTTTCATTTGTGTGACTGCCTTTAAATTGTAAGCGCTTTTGGAGCAGAGATTGTCTCTTGTCCGTGTTTGTATAATGCCCAATAGCATGGGGCACTGTCATGATATAAATATTTGCTACCACAAATAATGATAAACAGGAGTGGTTTTTTGAATGAGGTTCCACCAGAGCATCACATTTGGCCAATAGATAATTAAAATGGTTTCACTCCTTATATCAGAAACTTTATGCTACCTAAATAGTTTCCACTGAAAGCCTTTTTTTATGTTCTATGAAACTACCATGAAATGCTGAAACATACCCATATGAATCTCTAGCATTAAAAATCTAAATGAGGCTGCTTACTTAAATAGGAAAACATGTGCATCTTAAAAAGGATAATACATAAAACTCATGCTACATAGTAGCTTGTACATACTCAGATGGTTTTCTTTTTAGAAGCACCTAAAGAAGGAAAATTGAATAATAAATAAGACTGCTTTTTATATGAATGAGAGATTGTCTGCAGATGTTAATGTACAGTAAAGAAGCAAAATATAATAATCTGCATGGCAAACTGATATTTCCTTGCTTGCCTTCTAGATAGCAGTTTCATTCTTTCATCTATTTTTTATTTTGTTTGGTTTTGCTTTACTGTTGGCTTTAATTATTTCATTTTTCCCTGTATTCATTTTGTCAAGAATACAAAAATGTCTTCCTAACTTTTTTTTTTAAATATCCATATAACTGGAAAAGTGAAGAGATATGAAAAACATACATCAAGATAGACAGATCTGATTTACCATAATATCATCCCAAAAAAGAAATTAGCCAACTTCATGTTCTGATCCATCACACTCAGCATATATTTTAACAAATGGATTTCAGTGTCCTTATCATGATCTCCTGAGGGGAATAGGCTGTAGCATTAATTCTGGGACATTAATGGAAGCTTCCTAACCAGACTCAGTTTAGTAAAGCAATGACAACTCAAGGTCACACAGTTCTTAAACTGAGATATGTTCAATAGAATCAGAATCCCCGAAAAGAGCGTATGAACAGCACAGGGACATACTTGTAGATGTCAATCATGTATGTTGTAACAATTTTTTGAAATCTGAAATGTAAAGGGGGGCATTTATGCTAAAAGGCATTAAAAAATCAAGAAATCAATTTCTAGTAAGCTTCCTTTGGTATGGGGAAGAGCACATCTCCCCCCACCACACAGACACTTATAGACATTGCAGGAAAGTGCAGTAGGAGACTTGTACCAGGTTATTGATGAAAAGTAACCAAGGACATTTATACAGTATTAAAACCTTACAAATGAGACAAAATCTGAAGTGAATAAGGCTCACAGAAGGTTCCCGTTGGATTCCCTATAGCATTATTCAAAGGCTGCACTTTCATTCTATTGGGACTTCTTTTACCAGAAAGAAATCATTCAAATGATCCCCTGAAGAAGAAAGTTGGACATGTTAATGAAAACAATATTCCAGGGCAGGAAGAGGGAAAGATATGATTGGCTTCTGCATTTGGAAGCAATAGAACAAATACAATCTATCATGAAAAGCAGGGTAAATGGTTTTGTAGGTACTAAGGCCCTGATCCTACAGTTCATGGTGAAGTCAGTGGAGCTCTGGAAAGGGTCCATCCACCAGTGTTCCCTGTAATCTCTGTGCTTACATAGCTGCCCAGGAGAGATTCAAATGCTTCCCAGCTGATTAGCAGTGCTCTCACAGCTAAGTTTTGTGTTTCTATTGGTGGTGCATGTTCATACATGTTTCAGTGGAGATAACAGAATTTATTCTGCACGTGGATGAAAAAAGTCCGCACCTGAAGGAAAGATTAAAGGGATCATCACCACCAATCCAGATCCAGGTGCAAGATCTGCCCCTAAATATGTCTATTTGTGATCAAGGATTGGGAGTAAACAGTATTGTGGAATCCTCTGGGAAATAAGTTAGATAATCTGATATTTGTACAAGAACTACAACACTTGAAATGGACTTGTTCCAGACTTTTTCAACAATATAATAGGTAGACAAGTGTCCACATCATAAAACCCACCCAAATTTGATCCTTGGTTGTGGAGAAGCCAAAATCTTAATGATTATGGAGACTGACTGCCCTCTTCTCTCTGAATATGGTACTTCTGCGTCAGAGTGCAGATACATTGGTTGGGGCAGTTCAGAGAAGACTGCACTCCCCCAGACAATGCTATTCATATATATGAGCCAAAAATTTGTCATCTTGCTCACATGAATAATTATAGGAGCAGGAATATTCAATCAAAGGTGATCAGGATTGGCAGGATTGGTCAGAGAAGCAGTCTGGCCTTTGACTAAAATATGCAGGGGAATTTTACGCTCCACGATTGGCGCTCTGCAGTTTTCAAAAGCAATACAGTCGCACTAAACCAGCCCCCTAGCTAACTGATCAATATGTACAATCGTGTCATTTAACAAGGACCAATCATGGTGTTTTAATGAGCACTCCTTCATTTTAATGGAGTTTTTAACTGGCAGTAAAAAAATGTGTTGTGCTAAAATTTGCATAAATTGACATGTAACGTTGTCATGTGTGGTTTTGTGCATGTGAATATATACACAAACAAACATGTTCATTTATCAAAACATATCAGGCAGCTAGGCATGTTATAAAATTAACTTAAAAATCTTCAATTAACTTAAAAAGTTTGATGAGTTTATGTAGAGGGTCCACTTTGGCTACCTGATTATCTGCACATAATTCTATTCTTCCATATTAGGGTTCATAAATCAAAAGAAATTTCAAACACAAAGTATTGCAAATGTCACAAAGAAGCTATATGAAACCAACAACAGTCAAATTATCAATAAATTGATAAACAGATCAATTTATGCAAACAATCATGAATAGTGGCACCCATTTTTAATTTAGCGTACTGTTTTCAGTCTCCTCACTTTTGCTTCCAGATGCACACAAATTGGTAGAATGGTGTCATTTTATATAAGGATTGTCCTTTCAGAGACATCCAAGTTTCACTGTAATGGACAGGTTGCAAGAACCATTACAGATTAAATAAAATAATGAGACAAATAGTTTATATACCATTTTTAAGCAAAATTATTTTACGTGTCCTCTGTCCATCTCTGGAGGGGTTTTCCAGTCATCACCTTTGGGGGGTCAACATCTCAAACCATCCACTGGGGTAGACAAGACTAAAGGTTTATTGGAAGCATCTTGTTTATCAGGGAGCAGGCTCTGGGCAAAAAAAGCCCTCGCCTTCTCAGTTTCACTGTGTCCTACCATTTTTTCTACTCTTGTACATCAGAAATACACAAGACAGCAGAGCCCAGGTAGTGACATTGCTTGCTGCAAGTAGACATGGGGTAAGAAAGGTCAAAGGGAAGAGCTCCCTGAGTTTTGTTAACAAAACTTATGTTGACACTCATAGGTCAACCAAACAAAAATTGCCAGTTAACACTCTGTTGACGGATCATGTTCACATTGGGGACACCATCATTGACAGTGTGAGCAATGCACTGTATGCCTGCAGGGCAGCAGAGATCAAAACACTGAGCAGAGTGATCAGGGCAGGCATTGTGGGATACTGGTGGAAGCCCGTTCTATCAACAAAACATAGTCTATACTGGCTTTTTGTCGACAATAAAGGGAAGGGAAAAGACAAAAGGCTCTTGTAGGGGTGGAAGTTTTTTGTTGCCAAAACTGGGTGTTTTTCTTGACAAAAGTCCCATTGCAGTGTGAACACGCTTACTCTTTTGTTGCCAAAAATCAATTTTTGGTGGCAAAACTTGGTAGCATAGACAGATATATAGATCACTCTCTCCTTAATGGCCCACTATACATGAAGACAGTAAACATTTCTAACTGCTGAAAACTGCTTTGGCATGGTATTAACATGCTCTTCTACTTGATACTTTAGTGCAGGGTTGTGGAACCAAAGGCCCGTGGCTGGATGTGCCCCCCGGCTTGCCTGGATCCCACCCCCGAGGCGCAGGGCTTCCCCCAACATTAGGGAGTCATGCTGGCGCTCCAGCTCCCTGCCACTTGTCTCTGATGTGTGAGGGGAATGTGAAGAGTGTCTTTCGGGGCCACGTCAGTGAGGCTTTGGTTTGTTTGTTTGTTTGTTTTGGGGGGCGGTGTTTTGTTTTGGGTTTTTTTGCTGCTCACCTGTGTGTGGCCCCCAACTGATTTTTTCTGTGGGTCAGTGGCCCATAGCCCAAAAAGGGTTCCCTACCCCTGCTTTAGTGCAAGAAGTGGAAGATCAACTGTTAGCACAAGTGCCAGCTTTAATTTTTGGGTGGTGCCCAGAATTATTTTCCTTGGCTGAGTTCACATTCACCTGCAAAGATTAAACAACTCGATGCTCTAGAATATGAAGCAATGGAACATAAATATCACTAGGCAGGCTGCCTGGAGCAAGAATTTTCGTATGTATTGTTGATATGCTCTGGTAAGCAAGCATGAGTTCTCTTCATAAGATAGTATGAAACCCAATATATCCATTGGCAATGCTGTGTGATGCAGACAATGAGCCGATTCCTGCAGGCCCAGCCAAAGCGTTTGTGGGGCCCAAGGCAGCATGCTGACAGCATGGCCCAGATGGTGGATGATCTGGTTTAAGTCAAACCCAGTTGAGGGGTGACAGAGTCCAGCCTGGACAGCACAAATCACTCACTTGATATATTCCACAACACCTCTAGATTTAAGAAAAATTTCAGCTGGCATCTATTTCAATGACATCTGCCATGCTTTTACTGTTTATCACGATATCATTATACAGTACCATAAAACTTCTAATAGAAGCCCCCAGCATGTACAAATCATCTGAGACCCCAGCTTGTATTAGAGACCCAGCCTTTATTTGACAGACCCGGCATCTATTAAAACATCTGGTCAGTACTCCTGGCTTCTAACAGAGCAAAAGACTCGTATTTAAGGTAAATGTTTTCGTTCTGGAGGTTATTGTACAATTTTCTGCAACTTGAGACCATTTTCAATACGGTAGAAGACGATTGCATCAACTCCGTGTTTCAGTAAGCTGGTGTAAGTTTACCCCATGTTGAGACCCAGGGGTCCCTTTTCCCTATTCCTGCCCCTTTAATGGGAGACACCCTCCGCCCCCAACACTTTACAGGATATGGAGAAGCGGGGATTCTTTCAATGGAGCAGGGTTTCTCTTTCCCTCACTCTGACCATGGCATCCCCCTAGGCAGGGATGATCCCAGACTGGGAATCTCTTCTGCCTGGCTAGGGCCTCCCTCCATAGGGTAGACTATGGGTGTCGGCAGGGGTCTGTTGCGAATAGTTTCAGGATGGGCCAGTAGCCGTCTCTGTCTCCTCCCCTTTATGAGGCAGGGGCCAGAGCCCAGTACCTCCTGGAGTACGTGCAGGAGAAAAAGCAGGAGAGGAAAGGGGGGCGAGGGTGGCAAAATTTGTCTCTGTGGTTGGCTGTGCCACATAGCTGGGCGGCTCCCAGCCAGGAAAGCGAGTGAGTGGCCAGGGGCACTGGGCAGCATGGGACCCTAACGGCATGGGGCCCAAGGCAACCACCTAGTCCTAAGGCCGGGCCTGTATTCTTGTTCTCATGGAAACCTAAATAACAAAGACAGAGAAATGGGGTTAGTCGTATCCTGACACACACTAAGATGCCAAACCTCCAAAAGGTTCAAGTATTTTATCCCTCAGTCTGAGTTGAAGCCCATCTCTCAACAAAGAGGAAATGATGTGCAATTATTGACAATCACTTGGCACTGAACTGTATACGGTACTTATTCCACCTTGGCATAGTACCAGCTACTTTAATTCAGTGGTTCTCAACTCACCGGCTGCTTACGGCCCAATCACCACACAGGTGCCACCCACATGATGTCCTCAAGGCTGCACAGGCAGTATATTTAGTGAGTGGATGTGGTCCACATAACAGAGGAAGCGGTGTATGTGTCCCACAATGGTAAATAGGTTGAGAACAGATCTAATTCATAATATGGTGACATTTCTAGCCTTTTAGTTGCCTCCTTTTTGTCATCAGGCAGAGGGAGAGACAGTGAATATGGCATCAGACAGATATTCAGAAGACCTGGATTTTATTCCTGGCTTTGTCTTTGTTTCAGTGTGGCTGTGGGAAAACCATTTAACTAAAGTAATATAGCTCTTTATATAGCCCAGTCCCCTGGTACTCTCTGGCAGTCAGGTGGTACTTACTGCCAGAGTCCCTTTTAAGTAACCTTGAGGGGCCTCTCCCCAGGCAGAAGAAACATTCAATGTAAGGTCACCACGGTATCTCCCACACCACCCTTCTCCAGACGCTAGCATAGGAAGTGTATGGCCGGAGTGCCCCTGCATCCAGCTAAGTCTGGCTCCGGGAGCAGCCCCCTTGGAGGTCATTGGCAGCTAACATGAAAGCCAGCAGGCCTCAGATTGAGAGATCCCTCATCAGGGGCTAGGCCTGCTCCTGCTGCTGCATGACTGGGGAGACACAAATGTGGCTTGAGCACAGTTCAGCCACTCTAGAAGAGTTAGGGCCATTGCGTTTTAAGGAGCCCACTGCACTGAAGCCAGCAGAGATCTTTTAAAAAATATCTTTACATGTCAACTATTTTGCCAGAATGGAGCAGGTCAAGCAGTCTTGACCCTCACAAGAAGTTAAACTCCTGAGGGTGGAGATAATCTCCCAGCAGGAAGGGAGGAAAGTGCTGAGCCTGGGCCAGCCTGCTTTCACACAGCCCCATCATCAGCTTTAGGCTAAGGGGCAAGCCATTATCACAGTCATTGTCATGATTATCTTTAAATCTACTGCCTCTCATTCCAGGCATCTATCAGGAAAAGACCCAAGGCCTTATTAGTGGAGGCAATAATAAGCTCGCAGAAGATGGGGAGGAAACTAGCTCATAGATAAATTAATCTTCCTTCTGGTTACATTCCTATCAGCTAAGTGTCTGAAGGACATTTTTTGATAAGCCAGATTTTACCACTCTCTCTCATCAATCAAGTGGACAAGTCTTCTACCAGAGTTTTGCTCTTGCTTCTCTGGCAATACTTTGCTCTACACAAGCTCTATTAGTCTATAGATCCCATGGGCAGTTGATTAGCCTTCTGTTCCTGTATGAATACAATCCCTACCAACCCAGATGTCAGTGCACCCTGATTCCTTCAGCTATAGCTATTTACCTGCCCTCAAACAACAGCAGATAAAGCCAGAGGGTTTTTATTTTAACAGATATTATATTTGAGGTTGCTAACGTCTATGCAGTAACAATTTGCCCTCTAGAAACTTTGACAATAGCCTAAGGGTGACAGGATGCCTAGACAACAAAATAGTCCATTGTAATCAGCACTTCCAGTTGCAAAAAGGTATGCTACAGACCTGAAAACAGCGGTCAGAAAAATGCACTAATTTGATGCATATGGAAAACAGGCTAGCAAAGCAAAACCAGTTTCTCTCTCATGTTAGCAATTCACAATTCCTGCTCTGTAGAAAAATATTTCCCAAGATCCCCTTTCAAAATCTCCAGTGCTCTTCTAGATTTGTTTTTTAAAAGACAATATTCTTCTAATTGCTTTTATTCTGCTTCAGAGGGTAGCCAAGTTAGTCTGAGACTAGAAAAACTTAAAACATCTGAATATCATCTGAGGACATGGGTTGTACCCACAAAAGCTCCTGATACCATCTACATGTTCTGTTAGTGTTTACGATACTGCTAGACTATTCATTGTTTTTTAAGCTTTTGCTTTTATTCTAACATTGATGACCAATGTAATCTGTTTCCAGGAGTTGTGGAAATACAGAAAGAGAAATCTGTTTTAAACTATCGATTTGGTAAAAATATTTTAATCATGCTGTACTATCTAGGAACCCCAAGAAAAGTATTACTAATGGATTGATACACAGAGAACAAAATCAGTTTGAAACCTACAAAAATTCCATCAGCTCTTTGGAAAACATGCAGTTTATGAATTCTATGCAGAATGAAGTAAAGTAGCCCCTTATGGAACAAAGGATTGTGAGCAGCCCTGTCCTTCAGGTGGCACATATTACTAAAATTCATGTTTAAGCCTAGTTAATTGAGCCAACTCCATTTTTTCAAATTTCAAAATTTTCTCACATGGGGAAAAAATTGAAAATATTTTGACCATTTTTTCCTATTTTTCAACCAACTCCGTTTGTTAATGTAGCTAATGTAGCTATGAATTTTCAGTGCTATGTAATTTCACACACTGGCAGTGGTAGCAGAAAAGAAACTGGGAGCTGGGATGGGAGTGAAGGATCTGGCGTCACTGATAAAGTACATGACTGCAGGAAATTTGACTCATTTCACAGACCTACAGAGCAAGTCAAAAAGTGGGCTGCAGTAGGATTACAGGATAGCACATTCAAATTGTTACAATAGCAGTTTAAGAGCTTTTTTTAAAGGCCTCTGGGAATTGATATGTATATAGGCAACATACAGTGCTTATGGATCCGGCTGAATTGCTAGCTGGGGAAGAGACCTGACTGAATGCAAGAGAAGGGAAACAACGCTCCCCTCCCCCACCAGACCCCTTTTCCAACTTTACATATATAAAGTTTGAAGAGCATCAGGGGATGTTTGTCTGTCCTTGTTAATGGCTTTTTTGTGCTGCCAATTGTGCCTTAACTCCTTCAGGGAAGCCAAACCCTGTTAAAGGTGAATGGTTTTGAAATTACTCCACCAATGAGATACCTGCAGATTAAAGTTCTGATTAGTTCTTAATGACTGTAAACACTCACCTTTGACCTTCAGTTTTATAACAAGTGATACCCCCACCTCCCCACGGCATAAATCTCTGAAAATACAAGACTGTGAGTAGTCAATACTAATCTGGTAAAATTACGCAGATGATGCCGTTAATGAGGCTTTAGTGTGAGAAAAATAGATGGTCAAACCGTCCTTGAGATCTGCTGCCAGGAGAACTTCCTCAGAGACCTTTACTTTCACTTAAACAGACACTGCCACATATTTAGAAACACAGCCAAGATCAAGAAAGGCACAATACAGTTTATGCCAATTCAAAACTGAGGTTAGGAAGTGTGAGTCGGTGGCTGGTGACTGAGCCACTACTCCACAGGGACCAAGAGGGAATGTAATGGTAATGAGCAGCCCCACAAGAAGAGTGCCAACCATCTGCCATTGTTGTAAAGTCATCTGCTCAGCTTCCTTTCAAGTTGTGCTTGGAAAGAAACTGAAGGCTCTGAGTATCTGATTTTAAAGATACAGTATCTCTTGCAAAGACACCACAATGGTGGTGAACTCTATTGCATTCATTAATTTTTTACCACATTAAGCCATCCAAGGCAGAAATAACACCAGTAGGGAAGCAATTATTAGTTCTAGTGTCTTGTTTTCTGTAATAGTCAATATCACCTGGTTTACCACAGGACCAAAAAATATGACTAAAAATGTAACATGTAATAAAGGATTATGAATACAAGTTATAGTACATTGTGGATTAAAACAAGCAAATAGGAGGGTCGTACTTTGAATTATTTCACTTTGATTTTAACACTCCGGTTATAACTTTGTGGCTGCCTATTAGTATCTTGTCTAATCTTAGTATTACATAGCTGAATAGTGGTGTGCTTGGTTTTTTTGTAGAAAAATCATTATGCATCTACAAATCAAAATTTTGTCTTAAATCCAGCATGTTTTGATGCTACTTCAGAACTGGAAATTTATAATTTGTACTAAATGAACAAAATGTCTTGCTTCCAAATGACTGGGCCCAAAATCACAGAGAGAAAATGGGTAAAAAAATCCAGAAGAGAGAAAACAGGAAAAATGTAAAAGACCTTTATAACATTTTTTATTTTCTTGTTGTTGTATTTAGTGAGAAAACACGGGTGGAGTCCATCCACTGAACAGACATAATTAAACTGAAGTGCCATTGATCAACTGCACAGATGGTTTGAGGCAATTTAAAACATTTTAACAGTTATTTTGATTATCCTTACATTCTGAATCTGCTTCAAAAATTAAACAATGCTTCTGCATTAATGAAAAAAACTTTCTGTTCCTTAAGACTCCCATAGAACCCTTTTATCATACTTACATTCCAGCCAAAACTATTCCCTCTAGACTGAGTCAATCAACACAATAAAATCTGTACAGTTGTCATTGAAAGACCACTGCTTGATTCTTACAGTCACAAAAATAAAAAAGGATCAGCTAGACCTCTTAAATAAATATCCATTGTGAAGCTCTCGCTTTAACCAGCACTAAGATACTTGGTAATGGGAATGTCAGCTGTGTAATAAAAAATTAACCCCGTGTGTGCCATACATAGGAAATAAGATACTGAATGTGATAGATGTACAAAAGGAATTTACAAATGTGATGTTTGGAATCTTTCTAGCCTGAGTTTAATCTCACAATCCCGCTTTCTGAGGCTGACAATTTAGGCAGCTTTTTGATAGTGTGAAGCTCAATTTTACTTTGAAAAAATCTTCATTCATGTGCCAGACTCCTTTCTCTTCAATGCCTGACACTCCCCAAAGCATCCTTAAAAGGGTCCTACTGAGCTTTCCCTGGCTGGCACCTGCACTTTGCAAGGACTCCTTCCTTCTTCTGCTGCAAGAAAACTGGGTGCAGTGAGAGAAGTAATATCTTTGATTGGATCAACTTCTGTTGGTGAAAGAATCACACTCCCAAAGAAGAGCTCTATGTAGCTCAAAAGCTTGTGTCTCTCACCAACAGATGTTGGTCCAATAAAAGATACTACTTTGCCCATCTCGCCTGGCTAATATCCCCCATAAAGCAAATGAAACAATGAGAATCTATTTCCTTGGATGTGAAACCCACCCAAGCCTTTTTTAAAAAAAAATATTTAAACCTCCTGCATCAATTGCAGAAGCACCTCTGAGATGTGGGAGTGCAAGTCAATGAGTAAAAATTTCAAAAGTGTATTTCACCCTTCGAGGAAATTTCCCCTTTGAATTCTACCATGTGGGAGGTGCTTTTTCATACCTACATTTCTCTGTGTCCATTTCCCCTAGCTACGTCTACACTGGCATGATCTTCCCGAAATGCTTTTAACAGAAAAGTTTTCCGTTAAAAGCATTTTCGGAAAAGCGCATCTAGATTGGCAGGATGCTTTTCTGCAAGAGCACTTTTTGCGGAAAAACGTCCGTGGTCAATCTAAATGCACTTTTCCACAAAAAAGCCCCGATCGCCATTTTTGCGATCGGGGCTTTTTTGCGGAAAACAAATCTCTGCTGTCTACACTGGCCCTTTTGCGCAAAAGTTTTTCGGAAAAAGACTTCTGCCCAAACGGGAGCAGCATAGTTTTTCTGCAAAAGAACTGACAATCTTACATGAGATCATCAGTGCTTTTGCGGAAATTCAAGCGGCCAGTGTAGACAGCTGGCAAGTTTTTCCGCAAAAGCAGATGATTTTGCAGAAAAACTTGTCAGTCTAGACACAGCCCCTGTGTGTTCTTCAGACAGGTAAGTGAGACACAGTTTTGTTCAGAGGATTCGTACATGTTTTTGAAACTTCCAAGGAAAGGAAAGCTGTTAATGCTTACAGGCACAGAAGGGGACTAAAGGGAAATTCTAGCCCAGACTCCTAGTCTACAGTAGCACAGCTGTTCTCACGCAGTAAGATCAGCACTAGTGTGGCTGCTCTGCAGAAGTGTACTAGCAATTAAAATAGGCCCAGGAAATGGGTTGAGAATGACCCTCCCTATGACGTCACCCTTGTCTTGTCTGGCACGCGGATGCAGAGCCACTCGGAGTGAGGGGCAACAGTGTGCGGACATGATGGCCCACCAGGAAATTCCGGGTATCCCGCCGGGCCAGTCCACCCCTGCTGCTCTGTGCTGACAGGAGAGCTCTCCCATCGGCATAATAAAACCACCTCAATGAGCTGCAATAGCTATGTCAGCAAGAGATGTTCTCCTGCCACCAACATAGTGCTGTGCACACTACACCTTAAGCCAGCAAAACTTATGTCGCTCGGGGGGAGGGATGTTTTTTCCACATCCCAGAACAAGTTATATTTTCACAGTGGGGCTGAGCAAAAGCTCATTGCAGTCAGTGGAAACAGCCCTTGACCTCACTGGGTTTTGGTTCAGGTTCAACATGCACTAGGATCAAAAGCACCCAGCATTGCTCGAAGGGTATGTCTACACTACCCTCCTAGTTCAAACTAGCGCGGTAATGTAGGCATACCGCACTTGCAAATGAAGCCCGGGATATGAATTTCCCGGGCTTCATTTGCATAAGCGGGGAGCCGCCATTTTTAAAACCCCGCTGGTTCGAACCCCGTGCAGCGCGGCTACACGGGGCACGAACTAGGTAGTTCGAACTAGGCTTCCTAGTTCGAACTACCTTTACTCCTCATTTCCTAGTTTGAACTAGGAGGGTAGTGTAGACATACCCTAACTGCTTCAATGACTTCAAAGGGCACAGAATTTGGCCCGCACTGAGCATGTATCTATATTTTTAATGTGGATGCATATTAGAGAAGGATGCAAACCCTTCAGGGTAGAGAGTGTCTTTTTCCTGTATTTGTGCAGTGCCTGGCACAAAGGGGCACTAATCCTGTTGGAGCTTTGGGTGTAACTACAGTAAAAATATTTATTACTACAGCCAATGCTGTTACCTGGCTTTCTTGCCCAGTGCTACTTTTCTAAACTGTAATTATATGTTGACAGAAGTAGCTGCTGAAATCAGCCACAAATCAGCACTAGAAGAAGAATGGATGAGATGCTTTGCTTATTTCCTTGGTGGTTCATGGCCCTGGGGGAAAAAAATCAGCTTTTCATTAAAGGAATCGGTGGAAAATGTTGTTGAAACTGATACTGAAGAAATAAGACTGCTTCGATGCTGTCTTCCCATTTTATAATGGCCCTTGCATTAGGGGGCTTGAAGGGGAGGCTACTGATGTCCATTTACTTTAGCAAAGATTGTTATTGAATGAAACCTTTAATGGGGCGTTTATGATCCCACTCAGCTAAGAGCTCAGTGCTTATCTTAACATAGTCTCTCTCTTTTCACCTTGACAGCTATTAGAGATCAATACAGGTAATATGTCAGATAGTGGTCAGCACTCCTGTAAACAGGAGGGTGGGGCTGAAATGGAAACTGACAGGTAGCCACTTAGAGAGAGTCTATAAGGGTCAAACATGTTGAAAAGCAAAGCGTCTCCAGGGAGAGCCATCCTACCCCAATCAGCATTGGAGGCGGTAAGCCAGACTAAAACCCCACTGTGGAAAGCCCCCTTACCACCATCCCACCAAAAGGCCTGGTGTCTTGTATTCAAATGGGAACAGTGTCTGCTGCTCTGTTCAACAAATCACAGAGCTATACTGGGTCAGTATCACGCTCCGGGCAAGTCCTTTGACTTTACTGGGGTTCCACCCAGGATAAGTTGAGCCCAGCCTCTCATGGAGTTGCTATCTTGAAGTCACCTTAGAGATTACATCTTTCAATTGGATCCATTGCTTGACTAGACTTTGTGGCCATTTCCTGTGTGGCTTACTATTGATTTTAATATTTACAGTGACCCTACTTCTAGATGAGAGATGCTTCCAAGTAGGCTCAGAGTTAGACACAGTTGTGACAGTAACTCTGCTAAGCTGGGGTAGACAGAAGAAAATGTCTCTACTACTGAAAGGCTAATTTAGAAATTAATTTTTTGACCAATGAAATGTGTTTTTCCAGTTCCAGAGTTTCTACTGACTAGTCTGCAAATCTCAAGTCAGTTGAAGGCTAGAGAACAGCTTTCACTCCCAGGCACTTTGCAATGTGATAATGTATTGTGTGTCTCTCTAGCAGCCTTCCCTCCAGAATTCCCAAGTCTTCACGTGCACTAATAATGGTGTCCTACTACTCACTTGCAGAGGAAACAGGATCAGCATGAATATTCAATATTACAGCAATATCCAATGTTGCCATGCATACTAGAGGACCTACTGTACTAAGTGCTGCACAAACCTAAGCAGATACAGTCTCAGTCCCAAGGCTCTGATACCTTAGGTCCTGTCCAGACTGAAGATTTTTTTTCCCCGTGTATGTAGGGGCTGCTGTTCCGACTCCCTCATTAAAGATGGTCTCAGAGGTGTAACCCTGTTAGTTTGTATCTGCAAAAACAACAAGGCGTCCTGTGGCACCTGAGAGGCTAACAGATTTATTAGGGCATAAGATGATGAAGTGGGTTTTACCTACAAAAACGTATACCCTAATAAATCTGTTAGTCTCAGGTATCACAGGACTCCTCATTGACATTGTAGATGGGTTGATCTGGTGCAAGGGATGGGGCTAGCACTTGTGTGATTTGCTCTGGCAAATTACAGAGGTAAACTAGGTGAGTCTGAGGAATGCAGGCCTGTTTCCCACCCAGCTACATTCAGGGCTGGCAGCAGTAATACTAAATTGATGTCACTACCCTAGTGTAAAGCCACTCAGTACAGACAGTGTCTATGTATTATTACTTCACAGTCCTGAGGAACACAAAGGTTAAGGCCAAGAATTTCAAATGATTCTACAGACCTCAAATTGTGAGTGCCCAACCTGACTCACCTCAAGGGAACCCACTTTCCACACAGAGTGTTGGGCACCTACCCTTTGAAGATCAGCTCCTCTGAGATGTCTTACATTGGACATCCAACTTCACCTTTTAAAATCTTGTCCTACGTGGCTTCACTCAAGGTCACACAGCTCAGACTGTGACAGCGCCTCCCTCACCTGAGTTCCTGTCCTGGGTTCTCACTGTTACCAGCTGCTGCCTGGGGCTCCACAGTGGAATGGCTGGTACTGATCCTGCCAGGAGCAGGAAAGGACTGGATCAACAACATTTTCCCTAAGCCAGTGTTTGGGGACCACTAGCAGTGCAGGGAGGGAGGACTGAATGTGTTCTGAATGTGTTTGAAGGATGTTGCCAGTTGAACTAACTCCCAGAGAAAAGCTGGAGATTGCTTTCCTGCAGCCTTATAGCTAATCTAATCCATGTTTCTATCTTGCATCTCTCACAGTGCAATCAGCTACCATGGAATCAGGGGTAGAAGGAATAGAGTAGGTACCTATTTGTTACTGTGGGATTTGGTTGTTTTAAAAGTAATAATTAGGTTTTGAATCAGGCATCAAAATAACACCTAGGATGTGTCCTAGTGGATCTGTATCCTGATTTCTCTTCCTTGGAGAGGGAGGTGTCTACATGAATATGTGCCAGTGAGCTCCTGTCCTACTTCAGTGAGACAAGGTAAGATAATCAAAGGAAAGATATCACCTCACCCAGCCTGTCTCTCTACTTTTCCATGGCCACGGATGAGAGAATTGGGAAAATATCTCCAAAGAAATTGCTTTGTTTTGGTACATGGAAGACAGCTGAATGGAGGACTTGGATAGTTTTTTCAAGTCCCTATGGAAATGCAGATTTGAACTGTCAGCCCTGCCCTGAGGCTGCTCTATTAGCAGAGCAATAGGAAACCAGTTGTGTGTCTCCCACTGTCCCTGTATTTGCTGCTGGGCAGGGTGGGTGAAAGTGTGTGTGAAATTGCATGTATGTGTGTGAGCATGTTTGTGGGAAAGAAAGTGTTCTGAGGGCTAAACAGGAGATGTAGGAATTGCAGAGAGACCTATTTCAGGTGAAGTGAGCACCTCACACTCGGACTCCATTAGCAAAATGGTTTCTCTCATTTAAGGGCGAGTATAGGTTAATTAATATTTGTTTGCTGCATTATCTGTAATTCACTAAGCTGTTTTCCACGGTACTTAACTGCCTACCTCTTTCACTTATTCTCCCCACAAAATACAACAGGACAGAGATGCGAAGAAGAAAAAAGCTTTTGAACATTTGGTAACATGCTGGACACAGCTAAAGGGCAGCAGATGTCACTGGAGTGGCTTTTGTTTTGTTGCACTGATCAGGCAGCGCTTTAAGACCATCCTATTGTTGCAGTTTATTGTCATTCACGTTGGGCCTTTTCAGAGGTTATATACTCCTCTGCCCCTGAAGCCCAAGGAAAGGCCAGAGATTGCCATCACCCTCTGGTTTCTATTTAGAACACCTCCAGTTTCACATTTAAAACACCTTTATGCAGATCAAGCAAAGCACTTACTTCTCAAAGATTAGATTTATCCTGAGGACTTGACTTACCATTCCCATTGTCCCAAGCCCCTCTCTTCTGATCCATGGCCAAAAAAATGGCATAGCATCACAAGCTGTGTGAGATAAGGCATGTCCCATGGTCGGTTTGCCTGAGCTAAACACAGTATTTGAGCCAAATCCTGGAGCCAGAGAATTCCATGCAAACCTTTAGGGGCTGTGTGAATATGTAACACCTCACTTTGGAGGGCTGATAGTTAACCAAAGATTCCTCCTTGTGTCTGGTAAGGCAGATGGATAGAATTGCTGTGTTTTACGTATTACCTCAGATATGGTTTTCATTATTTGGAGCACAGCTGGGATAAGCCCAAGAGAAAGGATCCTGATGCTCTACAGTTAGCTTGGTCATGAATATTCTCCCTTAAATTGGACAGTCTGGCTGCTTTTATGGAAGTGCCTTGGTACATTTACAGCAAGCAATCCTTCTAAGAACATGCCAGATGCATAATGCAGCACCCCCTTTCACAAGCACCCTCCCCCTCCCACCACTCCCATAAGGGGACATGAAATCCCATGCACAGCTGAGCCGTCTGGGGCTATTCATTTGCCAGGTTCTTTGGCAGCATTTCAACAGAAGGGCCAAACATTCTTTTACAATTTAAATCCGAATAGAAGGAAACATTTTGCACATTGGCCAAACAGGACATACATAGTATACAGGGTGGGGGAGAGGAGCATCCTTTAATATAAGGCATCTTTCTCCTGCCGTTCACGGACCCCCCGTGCATGGGCATATGCTTACCATCACAACTGTTGCATTTCCTCTGGCAGACCCCCTAAGAACTGACAGCACTATGCCACCACTGTCTCCACTGTCGTGTAGTGTGCTGGTCAGTTACCACCCTCCATCCCAGAGACAGTAGCATTTCAGGGGAGATGTGGAGGGAGTTGCGGGCAGAACTGTGGTTCTACACACATCTGTTCAGAACACATAATGGTGTGATGTGGCATCAGCACTTTCCTGGCATTAAATCTGAGATCATCACATTCCCAAGTAGGAGTGAGCTGGATCCATGATTCAGTGGCCCAGAACTCCTGCACCTCTATTTAAGTGCTGAGCAGACTCCCCTCCCAGTTAAATCAACTTCCATGGAGCCAGCCATTCCCAGCAGGGAGGAGTTGCTCCAGCTGTATGCAGGGATGTGATTTACACTCAAGATTCATTTCGCTGAGTTTGCCATGATGTCAATTGCTTCATTTTGTGTCGGTACCACGTAGAATGTAAATACAAAAACTCTCCAGCCCTCTGCTGAGTGTCAGACCCTCATATCGTTTATTTACTTTGAGTGCCTGCTGCATTAGTCTCACAGTAGCATTCTTAATAATTAACAGAAAAAAAGACAGATTTACAGGCTCAGATGGCAATATGAGAGGATGAGTACAATCAGAAGCACGCGAGAAACCCCTTGCAGTTTTATAAATACAACTAAAGGAATCCAAACAAAGAGACGCCACATAAATAATCCTCACATATGTGGGATGATGAGTGCTACCTACCCAGAAAGCTTCTGCACGCCTCTTTCACAGCACTTCTAGGTAATTCTTAGTAAGTCAGACATATTTGGTTCATTGTTGAGGTAGCTGATGATTTCATAGAATCCTGAGTTAATTAAGGGCCTGAATCAAGTTTTTTATAAACCAAACTCCCATTTTTGGGAACGGGAGTTCTCTACAAGGGTGTCAATCACCTCTGTGCAGATGGCCAAAAAGTGAGGTCCCACATAGCCCCCTGCCTATACTGCAATATGACCTAACTCATGCATGAGCTCTGTGCTGGCTGGCTGCATGAGAGAGAATTTCATCAATTCAGCACTCAGAAGCTCAAGCCTTTAATGTGTCCTTTCTACGCTACAAGAATCTTTGGTACCAAAATATGTGCAAAAAATTCCAGAACAAACAAAATCTTCATCCACTTTCCCCTACATACTTATACAATATTTATTGCTACCTCTCCAACATACTAGCTAATGCTGAACCTAAATATTTCCTTTACAATTAAATCATTTTATAAATAGTCCTTCCAAGTTCTTTATCCTTGACAATCATGAGTGTGCAATAAACAGAAAAAATAGTGCAAATCAATACGTATTCATTATTTGGCTAGTGAAAGGAAACATGCAAGCAATGTTTTTCTAGTTCTGTGACATATTTCAAGAGACACTGTCAAGGTTTGTAGGCACAAAATGCTATCCTTCTTTCTCCATTATTTGTGTGCAAAGTCCATGTAAATCCTTATAGGGTTGGGAAGAGACCTTTAAACAAATGTTTCAATTCTCTTTTTCTTTAAAAAGAAAAAGATTCTCAACTCCCCAGTAACAGCCAGTCTGTGCCTGAAATTTACAACATGGGTACTATATCAATTAGCAGTCCTGCTTCCCAGCTTTAGCAAAAACATATGCCTTTTACTGAACCTCTATGCCAGACTGGATTTTGTCCTGTGTGTTTAAGGGAGAAACAGAATTCTGCCAGGACTTTGGATGTCACTTTATGTGGCTGCATCATCTGGATTTTGGACTCTCCAAAGTTAGTATCTTTTTGATCAAGGGCGACTGACACACTCACAGAAGGCCAAGATTTTCAAAAATTAGAGCCTGAAGTAAAATATCTTAAATCCATACTTAGCTGCCTAACTACGTGGGCTTTTTAACAGCACCCAACAGCTCCCCTGAAGGTCATTGAGAGTTAGAGAAACAAAGACCTCAATTTTGCTTGAGAAAAAAAATCAATGATGGATTGAAGAAACATCTATTTGCAACATCGATAGGAAATGGCGGATCAAGTCTTCAGGATGGGTAGCTCACTGACTCCAGTGGGAGTTTTGCAAGCAGAGAGTGTGTGGGATTTGACCCTCAGTGCACATATCTCAAGGAAAAATATCAAAACATCAAGGACTCCTGGGCCCATCCTGTTCGTCAGCACTTATATATGCCCATTGTCGTAATTGAGAGAGGGACTCTGCTAACATGTAGCAGAACTGAATTTTTAAAATTCCATTTTATCTGAATTACACTAAAAAAAAAACAAGCATCCAAGAGTGGGCAGCACCACAATAGTAAAGCAGCAGGCACATAAAATGAGAAAGTATAAAAGGACACAGCATTCAGTGCCGGGGTTTAAGTGATGCCTATGCAGAACAGCACAAAAGCAAAAGGATTTCATAGATGTCATCTGACATGACATGCTCCCCTGCAACAGAACATTTCTATGCCATGCAGACAAACAAGGACTAGAAGGAATGTACTGAGGTAAAAGAACTGCAGCCAGAGTGTGCCTGGCCCTTACCTATATATCTCCACAGCAATGAAAAAGTCACAGCTGGCCCAGGAAAGCTGACAGAATTGCCGGCCTCCTGCACAAGGCATGGGGAAAGAGGCTCCCTGCTTCTGGAAGGGGCGTGGCCTGAGGTAGAAGGGGCAGCCAACCTCAGCACTGCCCAAACTGTGTCACAGCCTCCCTCAGCATGCCCTTAGAGCTGCCCAGGGCTCTGGTACCAATTTAAAATAGCAGTGGGCAGGAGCCCCAAGTCCTTTTAAATCACCAAGCCTGGAGGAAATTGCCCTCTTTGCCCTGGTGGGCCTGGCTGGTCCTTGACTCAAGCGTGCAGGGCTCAGGGCACAGGGCTGTCCCATTACTGTTTAGACTTCAAGGCTTGGGCTGGCGTCCAGCTTCAGCACCTTGTGGAGCAGGAGGGTCCCAGAATTCAGGCTCCAACCTGGGCCCAAAAGTACTCAGCAATGAAACAGGCTCAGAGCCTGAGCGAGAATCGTCAGACCCACTGACCAACCACGGCTGTGTAGACATGCCCTGCATGGGTGCACAGAGCAGAGGCTGTATGCAGCCTTCTCCCAGTTATGTGGCTGACTCATGTGAGAGCCTGCAGAACTGCACAGGGCCTGCTTCCACGCTGCTCTCCCGAAGGGATGGAAAGGAGGCAGAACCATCGCTCAATCCCCAACCCACACTGGCCAGCAGCACTGGGTGGCCACAGCGTCATGTTAGTAGCAAATGTGCACATGCCTGGGAGTGGATCTGCAGATACAGCTGCTCACATTTCCCATTGGCCATGGTTCGTCTTCCTGGCCCACTATGAACCATGGCCAACGGGACCTTCAAGCAGCCGTGTGGGTATGCAGGTAAACAAAGCATCTGGCAGCCACTGAGGCTATGTCTGCACAGCAGTGTTGTGTCAGAATAACTGACGTTATTCCGAAATAACATAGTCCGTGCCCACTTTACAAGCAATTGTTTCAAAATAATGTCAAAATAATCTCGAGCTGGAGGACTTCTTACTCTGACTCCTTTATCCCTCATTTTATGAGGAGAAAGGGAAGTCACAGGAAGAGCGCTCTTCCTTTGACTTCCTGTTATGTAGACAGCCCAAAAGCCAAAATAAGCTATTTTGACTCAATCTATGCAATTGACATTGCTCAAGTTGCATAGCTTATTTCGACTTCAGCCCGGGTGTGTAGACGTGTCCTTATTGCCCACCATGACCAAGAGAATGTCCTTAATGTTTTTCTCACCTAATACACCACCAAATGCCTAGAAACACGCGTCCCACTTGCACAGGCAACACACACGAGGGCCAACTCGCTTTCAGTCACAATAAGAGACTTGTGCCTTAAACATGCGTCCGAATGGCCTGAACTACGCATTTCATAAAATAATAACCAGCTAATGAGCTTCACACCTGGGGATGAGCCCCAGAGACAAACATGGGCTACCCAGGTTTTAGCAAACATACTTGGTGACAACACAGCCAGAGGGGTTTCTGTACATGATTCTGGACAGTCCACAGAGACATCTGGGTTCTTCTCTGGCAGCAGGATGAACTTCATTTTCTGAAACACGCCCACATGTCTACAGCCCAACTAATGGCTGCTGGCTAAAGAGCAGCGTGGAACTTCATGTGGAATCGGAATTCCTCCTGCTGCAGGAAGCTCTTGCCACACACGGTGCAAGTGCAGCCTTTGTCCTTCCTGTGGGTGCGCTGCACATGGCTGTCGTGGGCCGCGTGGGAGGCAAAGGCTTTGCCGCAGTGTCTGCACTTGAAGGGCTTCTCTCCCGAGTGCTGGCGAATGTGAGTGCGCAGGATGCTGGAAGCTGTGAATGCCTGAGGAGGTGGCCAAGTTGGAAGCGGGGAGAAAAGAGGTTAAAAGCAGTTATAGAGCTATACAATCTAGAAAATAATCTCCTAAAGGCCCCACCTCTGCCCTGCTCAGAAGACTCACGTAGGACAGTTAGTATAATACTGACACATTGACCAGTCTGTTTCCCATCAGAAAGGCAACGGAATCTCCCTTGATGGGACAGCCCTTAGATTATTCTGCTCATTCAGAAATGAAGCCATTCCGAAGCAGGACAGTCTACGCAGTAGTAGGTACCTCAAAATAAACTACATAATTTGAGCTACACAAATTGCCTGGCTTATTTTGAAATGTGGTGCTGTCTACACAGTGCTAAATTTCAAAATAAATCACTATTCCAGTCTCTTGCTTAATCCTTGTGCAACGAGGTTTACAGGAAGCCAGAATAAGAAGCCCATTATTTTGAATGTATTTCAAAGTAACAGGCTTCCTGTATAGAGAGCGCAGATAACGATTTTGGAATAACAGATGTTATCCCGAAATAGTGCCGCAGTGTAGACGCACCCTTAGGAACTGATTCCCGTATCCGCTACACCAGTGAGCACAGGTTAGCGCTAACACCACCAAAAGTCAATGAACTCCTTACACTTGTATGAGAGAAGAATTAGGTCCACTGGTTATAATGAAGACATTTCTGACCAGATGACACCAGCATATATTTTCCACGTGTCAAAGGAGGCTGGATCAAGTCAATAGTGTATTTCATTAGCTGTGTATTGATTAGCCACTGGGTTTTTTTGACACAAGTTCCCTTGTTCAGTGTTTGTTTTCAGAAACTTCACCCACAAAAGGAATTTGTTTTTATTTCTGTTACAAGTCTCATAAAAGCAAAACAATTATTTTGTTATCGCTGCTAGTGCTGCCTTTTTGGTTCTCAGATATACAGGGTTGAAATTCAGAGGCCAGAACTAAACGGGCTCATATTTCTCCATCCGCATTACCCACAAAACCCTTCTTCATCTAACCACCAATAGCTGTTGCTTTCCAAGCAGAACTACACCTCTAGATCATTTGACTTGAGTGTGAGTGCAAGGGAAACAGTGCAAAGGAACTTGGGGGTACAGATCAATCAGCAAGGGAAAGGAGGAAGAATCTTGTTATTAAGGAACAAGACCTCAATTTTGCATCTGTCTCTGACAGTGTTCCCCTGTTATCCTGAGCTAGTTAGGGTAACAAGAGCAAGAATTTGTCCATGCCCCATGTTCCTCATCTGAAGGCTGCAGCTGCATTGACTGAGCCAGTACAAGCCAGGTTACTTTGGAGCGGTAAGAGAACTTAGTAAATTAGAGGAGGCAAGAGAACTTATGAGCGTTTAGGAAGAGTACTAATGTTCCAAAATGAGAGAATTAAGAATGGAAATTTGCCCAGCCTCAGAGATCTACTGCCAGCTCCCTGGAAGAATAGCATCCTACAGAATGAGGATTAGTTATCTGTAGGCTTTCCCTACAGACCTTCCATGGGCACAGTTGTACCAGTGCAGCTGTAAGATCACCCGTGTAATCATTCTATGCTGACTGCAGAGAGCTCTACCATTGATATAATTAAGCCACCTCCAATGATCAGCAGTAGCTGTCACACCAGCACTCCTCTCGGTATAATTTATGTCCCTGGAGGGTATGTTTTCCATATCCCCAAGAGACGGAAGTTATACTAACAAAAGGGCTAGTGTAGACATCATGAGAGACTCGTTGGGACTCCCTTTGGGACTGCCAGAGCTCAGTGCTGAAAGACATCCAACAGCACCCGGAAGGCTCTGTTCTCTCACTCCGGTTCAAGAGGCAGGGTGCCAATGACTGGGAAAGGAGAACAAGGACAAAGCCCGTTCTAGAGAGCTTCCTCTGAGTTGTGTTGCAGCAGTGGAGGACAGTCAAACCACTGCAGCTGTTTGCAACAATCTGTATACAAAAGTAACTTCTCATTAAAAGTACATCAGGTATTTCAGCTGATGCTTCTGCATCAACTGTAAACCACTGGCAGGACAAACTGTCCCGGCACACCTCAAGTCCTAACCAGTGACATACAACAGCCACCTTTCAACCCAGACCCAATTCTGTACAGAGCAGATCCTTTGTCTGCAGGTGTCCCCACTCTGTGTGGAAGGAGAGATCAGCTGCCTTCACAGCATCATCCTCCTACCCAAAGCCAGTGGGAGACATGTCCTGGGTCCAGGGTGTGTGCTAGAGTAAGGGTAAAAGGAACCATGCAAACTGGGAGGAGGGCAGGGATGAGGAAAGGAGAAGGAGAGGATGTATAATGGCTCCTCTCTCCAGTCCCACAGTTTAGTCAGAAAAGCAATGCAGCCAGGCCATAGCTTTTCTACACAGCTACCCAGAGGTTCTCACTAGGGATGTTAAGGACTAGTCGACTATCCAATAAGCAATTGCTAATCGGACAGTCGATAGACTAGTCGACTAGTTGCTTCCCCCCACTCTTGCTCTCTCTATCAGACAGAGGCAGCAAGGGGGGGGAGGGGAAGGGGAGTACTTCGAAGTGGCAGCACTGCATGGAGCTTTGGGGAGTGCCGGTGCTTCAAAGGGGCAGTGCCACCTTATCGACTTATCGAATAGTCGATGCAACAATGCATCAACTATTAAATTAGTGAATTACACGATACTAAGCTTCCTTAGTTCTCAAGGTTGGCATTGCCAGAACAGAATAAGGGAAGTGGGGCGGGGGAAGGAGGGAAGTTATCATGGGCAGACAAGCTGCAGATGGATGGGCCTGATTTCACATTGATCCCTGAAGACCACTGAATTTGAGTACCACCCTCGTTGCCTATTCCATAGGACACAAACCTCACCCTCGATAGAAAATTAAAGAGAGGAACAGAAATTTCCTCTCTCAAAGCTTCCTTCCAAGGGTTTCTCCACAAAAATGTATTAGCTAAATTCTGATCAGGAAAATCCTGCCTTCTAGCTGCCTCTTTGGGCTTGTCTCCACTTTGGGGTGATCAATTCATCAGAGTCAATTTAGCAGGTCTAGTGAAGACCCGCTAAATCTACAGCCAATCACTTTCCCGTGGACTCCATTATACCACCAGAATGATGAGTAAGGAGTGGATGGGAGAGTTTCTTCTATCGATCCAGCATGGTGTGGATCCGCGTATAGGCAGAGCTAAGAACAGAACTTTAACTGTGTAGCTTAAATCCACCTGTCCCTATAGTATAGACCTTCCCTAAATCATCAAGACATGGACTGAAGAGAGTATTAGCAGTAGCACTATTCGAAGCTGAGCTTTTTAAACAAACCACATAATATGTTTTTCAACCTGCTCTTTCAAAGATGAGCCTGTGGTCAAACAGCACACACAATACTTAAGCACGTGGGTAACTCACATGTAGCCCCACTGACTTCAATGTTGTCATTATTCACATGTATAAGAGTTATAGGGTCAGACCTGTGGGCCAGATTCTGCTCATCTTACTCATCAAGTAGTGTTAATCAGCAAGGCTGCAAGTCTTTCACAGAGGTCACGGATTCCAGGACTTATGCAACAGCCAATACGGCTGACCCCTGGGCCTGTGTTACTGGTTGCTGCTCAGGTGGCCTGGGGCAGCTGGTCCCAGGCTCTGCCCCAGAGCAGCAGTCAGGGCCCTGCAGCAGTGGAGCCCTGTTCCCTGCCCAGAGCAGTAATGGCAGGGCCTGAGGCAACCACCATCCACCCAGAGAAGCAGCAGAAGCAGCAGTGGGGGCCCGGGGTCACCCCCTACCCAGTAGCTCATAGCCTTCCCCCCTCCAGGAGCAACAGCTTCCACCAGAAGCACCCCATACACACGCACTGAGCATCTGTAGACGTGCCCTCCCTCAAGCATCTAGGGTTTAGTTAGGGACACTTTTAGCGAAAGCTGGACAGGTCCTCAAACTTTTTTTCATCCACAAGTGGAATAAATGTTGTTATGTGCACCAAGACACATGCAGATGTGCACCACCAATAGAAACACGTGCTGCCAGCTGTGCTCTGCTAATCAGCTCAGCAGCATTTAAAACTCTCCTGGGTTGCAACCCAAGTGTGCAGCTTACAAGGGACATTGGTCATGGGCTGTGACTTTTTGGTTATTGACTGTGATCTGTCCATGACTTACACTAAAAATACCCCTAATATATCATAGCCTTACAAACAAGAGCAGGGACTACTTGGTTTTGAAAGGGAGCCAATATGGACCCGCAAAGTTTTTCAAACCATGTCCATTTGTTTCTATCTAGGGTATTCACCAAAGTATCTGAGTCCCTCAAAATCATTGATAGATTTCATTCTCCCTCCAGTAAACAACATGACAGCCTCAGCCAATTTGTAGGTGAATTTCTTTGGGTTGTTTGAAAAACCTATAAAAAGAGGCTTCTAGTGCCTGAACTAGGAAAAGCAATGAAAAAGAACTACAAAGAAAAGTGCCTGTTCATACTGTGGAATACTGAAAATCAACAGGTGTGCTAGGGGGAAAAGTGAGCTTAAGAGGATTTAATTTTCCTTTACCTTGTTACAGTACACGCATTTGTAAGGCCGCTCTCCGGAGTGCACCCTCATGTGTTTATTCAGGCTGGAGGACTGAGAAAAGCTCTTCCCACATACTGAACACTGGAAGGAAAACATAAAGTTAAGACAACAACTAAGAATTTCCTATCAGAGTGCAAGCCAAAAACTGGTCAAAAATGTTAGAGAGAAGAGAGGTGTTTGTGTGTGTGTAGCTGCATACAGGCATGTACACACACACACACACAGACACACAGAATACATCTAACTAATACAATCAGTTTACTTAATAAGTGACAAAATGTTTTAATGCATTTTTATAAGAGCTAATAAAAAATGTACTTTTTTTTATTTCCCTTTTTATTTTCCAATTGTGGGGTTCGAGATGGATCCATTTTTCATTTGCCCCAAAATGTGCATGGTATTTTGAAATCAAATTTTAATCAGAAACATTATTGAAAATCATTGGTAATCAAAACGTTTGTTTTGGTTAAGTGAACATTCTTCTGCAGCCCTTTCAGTAGTGGGACAACAGCTATTTTGATTTTTTAAAAGTTAAAAAAATTCCAAATACATTTTTAATTTTTATTAAAAAAAAAACCACTGAATTTATATTTAGAAAATACTGTTTAGATGTTTTGACCACCTCCAATCTTCATAATTAAACTATCCCATGCTTCAATCCTGAGAGCATTCAGTCTTCAGAATTTGTTCCCCCTCCCTCCCAACAATTAAACTGAAAATCACTACCTTCCTTTTAACAAAACAAGCAATAGTGTGATACATATTCTGTAGCCTGAGACTTCAGTGGAATCTGGCCCAAACCAAGAGTTTTTCTGTTACATTTTCCTGGAGCAAAATTCAGCCAGGACTGGGGAATGACAGGAGTAATGTTTCAAAACAAATTGGAAATTTAAACAATATTTGGTCTCAGAATATGGCTCTTTGCGAGAAAAACATGGTCTGACTTAACTGAAGGTAAAGTCTATGCACAATGGATTTTTCTCGTTGCTGTTTTGTCTTAAAATATTTTTTGAAAGAAAGAAAGAAAGAAAGAAAGAAAGAAAGAAAGAAAGAAAGAAAGAAAGAAAGAAAGAAAGAAAGAAAGAAAGAAAGAAAGAAAGAAAGAAAGAAAGAAAGAAAGAAAGAAAGAAAGAAAGAGAAATCCCAAAACTCTTATTTAATAAATTCATGTCAATCTAAATCTCTAATCCCTGTTGCTAAATCAATAGGCTGCTACTATTGTTATTAAATTAAACGTTGCTGAATTAGCTATAACAAGTTTCACTGGGAAGTTATCTTTATTTCAGGAAGAAATTAAATAAAAGATGGCATTTGCTCATATGAAAGTGAGATATCACTCTGTTGTGTGACAAACTTGATCCTGAGTGAGTAGTTATGAATATTTCTTACCACATTTCCAGTGCATCAAACAGAAGCCTCTGGGGGTTCTGGGAGGATATTGATTGGTAGAGACTAGTCAAGTATCACAACATAAATTTGCTCCCATAAAATAATTTTCTAGACATTTAGATTTCCACCTTTGCCACCTTCCTGCTTAAAAGTATCCAGCTGAACGCTGTGGCCGTAGTTTCATTGGATACACATAGAAGAAATTATGGGAGGAGTCAGGAAGAGTAACTGTTGCGAGCTGGGATTTGATACAGATCGGAGCTAGTGTTCCTGCCATCCTGGTAATCCCTGTAATCCTGCGCGCTGCCAGCCTCCAAACAGAACACGTTACAGCCCGGGACAGCAGCGCACACAGCCACGACGGGGGTTTAGGTAGTGGAGGTGAGCTGGCAGACCCTCTGGCTAACCTGAGCCCCCAGCCTCTGGGACAAATATTACCAGCCAGGGGGAAACGCTCAGCCCTTGAGAAACCTGAAGTCCCGCTAACAGCTCCCGATGGGAAACCCAGCTGGGAACTCAGGAAACCAGTATGCAGAGCCCTTCAAGAGAAACCTGGCTGTAAATTAAATACGAGACTCCCCACCCCAGCCCGTCTTCCCCGCACAGAGGCTAGATCAAGTCAGCCTTGCCCTGCCTGTCCTCATCCTCCGCCCATCGGGAGCTTTACACGCTAACGAGTGGGAGATGCATTTACTTACAATACATAGCCATGCCTGAACTCCGGTTTAAACTCGGCTAGCCCTCTCCTAATGCACCTCTCACTTGTGCTCCGGGAAGGCGCGGAGTTGGCTTTCAGATCTTGCCTTTCAAACTACCCCGATTCACGCAAACCTGCCTTGTGCAGCATACAACAGCCGGCTACCGCGGAAAAACAGCGGGTGTTCCCGCAGTGCGCCCACGTGTCCTGGCTTTAAAGGTGGACCTGTTCTTTAAACGCGGACGCTTAAGCATCCTAGCGGGGCTGCAATTTACAACTGTCGTTTGGGATTGAGGGAGTCCACGACAATTAATTGGTTTCGCTACTAGATTTCTGACAGGAACCAGCACCCAGAGCTTGAGAGGAAATCTTGGAGAGGGGTAAAAGAAGGCAGCCGCAACCCCTACCTTGTGAGGTCTGTGTTTCTCATGCACGTGAAGAATGTGGATCCGCAGTCTATCTCGCTTTTCAAACGACCGGTTGCAAAGATGACAGGGGAATTTTCTGTCTCCTTGATCTACACAGCGAGTGTATTTCAGATGTTTGTCTCTGTAGTATTTGTAGGCAAATACCTTGCCGCATCTCTCGCATTTGTAACTCTCGCCAGACTCTGTGCAACACAAGGGGAAGGTGCCTTCACTTAAATACTCCGCGGAACATAGCTGTGCAGTTTCAAATGTCAGGGCTGGAATCCAGCCAAAGAGCATTTTAGCTTTTTATAATTACAATCATTTTAAGCAAGAATCACAATATCACTTAAAAATACAACTGAGAGAACTAGACTGAAGTCTCCTAAGCACGTTACTGAATTTTCTTTTTCTGTTCTTAAATTCTACCTATTTTCTCTCTTACAAGAGAGTGGCTCAGACAAATATTTGTTGAGTGAAATCTTGGCTTCACTGAAATCTCTGGGCGTTTGCCATTAATATTAATGGGGCCAGGATTTCGCCCCTTCTGTCTCTTACCTTCCAACGGAGATCTCCATTTCTTGTCTGAACGCAGACTCCGAAGTATAAAGTAAACATTTCACTTCATATCTGGCAAAGCAAACCTGACTTGCAATATAAAACAGCCCCCTGCTCCTGATAAATACTCGGTATGATCACAGATTTACTAATATTGTAAGTTTCATTTCTCACTTAAAATCAATGTATAGAAGTTGTTTGAAGTATAGAAATAATGTCAGTTATGTGCTATGCAAGTGTGGTGGTGGGGTTGATTGTGTTTGGACTCTCGAAATTCTACTGTATTTTAAACAAATCTTAACATTTTCCTTCGGTTCCCCCCCCCCCCCCCCCCCACCGCCAAAAGTATAGAAATATCAATTCTTCCCTTGCTTACAAATCGAGAAAGGTTCCTTAAAACGGAACCGCCGGTCAGTGTTAATCTTAAAATGACACTTCCTAAATCTCTACTCAGAGGTCCACAGAATCATTTGTTTTGTCATTGCAGCAGTCAGCTGAACCATTCCTCAGTAATTCTGTCTCCCCAACACATTCATATAGAATCATTCTAGCATATGTATGTGTATGGATGCAACGTTTGTTCTACAGAAGACAATGTTGCTGCCTACAACTGATCTCTTATTTATTCGTTTTGGAATCCCGTCTTCCCTACAAAATTACTTCTAACCCCTCCTCTTTCCTGGCACCATCTGGTTACTGTGAAGGACTCCGGACTCCGAACTTCCTTCCCCCTTTATTAAAAGTACGTGAATGTGAAATTACAAGATTAAAAATTATTATGAAAATGTGTAGGGAGAAGTGAGCAAGAATGTTTAAAGCAGGGAAATACAAATCTGACTCAGCCCTCTTTTGCTCCAATTATACCCAGTGGGAGAATTTTGCCATTGATTTAAAAGAGATCAGGATCGGGGCCATATTCATCATTCATGAGTTTCTTGGTTTTCCAAGACTCTTGCATCTTACTGCTAATGCTATATTGCATCTTGTGTTCACAATGCAAATTTCCAGAGTAAATTAAAACCGGGACTTCAACCCCGCCCTTCATGTCATGAAGTCTGGGGAGCAGCTGGTTTATGTCGTATCCTTGTTTTGCAATCTGAGTCGTTCGCAAATCCCTTCATACAGAGAAGTTTTGCACGGAGCTGGTAGCTACCCTGATCATAAATCCCCAGCCTTCTCCACCCCTCCGGGGCCCTTCTGCCTCGGGATTTGAAGATCTCAACGAATAAAGTGAAGGGTTGGAGGGATCGTTGTTCTGGATGTTTAGTTGTTTTAGCAATCGAAAAGCGATGACTAAACTAAATCGTGCAGAAAGTTCCTGCCCTGCAGAGAATGGGAAGCAGAATTACATCCCCTGGAAAGGGCTTGATCTATTTCCTGGAGATAGGAACAGAGATTCTGACACAAATGGCATCTGCCAGTAGTTTGCATTTCGCTTTAAACAGACTTGCTCCAAAGCAAAACGGAACGTTCTGAACACATCAGCTGGGAGATTATAAGCAACGAAATCCCCACCGGGAGCGGCCAGGAATGCCCAGGCAAAGGACAGCCGGGCTTTCCACATGGCACTGACCTTCCGGTTGCTGCTGGGATGACTTTCCCTCAGTCACCCCTTTCAAACTGATGGGGATGCCCAGGAACTGCAGGTAACAGTCTCCGTACCACACCAGCAGCTCCTGGTTGGGCAAGATTTCTTTGCAGCTTTCGTAAAATATCTGGCCTTGGCACTGAATAGCTGTCAAGTTCTGCTCCTCTGGGAACCTGGCGCAGTTCACTAAGGACATCCAGTTTCCCGAGGCTCCTTTCCCGTCTATAAAATGGCTCAGGCGACCATCTTCGAAAATCTGGATAAAACATGGGAAAGAAACCAGTCAGGTTTCCTAGTTAGACACCTTTCCCCGTGTGCACGCCACTGCCTCGGATCCCTGCAGGGATAAAGCCTGGATCTCGGCAGTCAAACACCTCCCTGCTCTTTGGGGCTCCTCTTTCAAGTCAAGGGAAAGTTACAGTGGGGCTGGATCGAAGCTTTGGTTATTGGCTTTCCGCACGCTCCTGCGGGGGTGAGGATACAACCGCCACCCCGTGTAGTTCGGACCAAGGAACCTCCCTCCGTTCCGTGCGATGCCCGGACAAGGGAGATGGGGGGGGGGAGGCATCTACCTCCCACATCAAGGAGTTGTCATCGTAAATCTTGATCTCGCTGGTGTTGACCACTTTGCCTTGGAAGGGGCCGAAGCGGACGCCTCTGGGGATGGGGTCGGTGCAGAAAACCCCCAGCTGCAGAGCCTCCCCGCGCAGCGTCTGCAAGACCGACAGCCCTGCAGGGGAGAGGAACCAGGCATCAGGCAGACCAGCCTGCCAGGGGAGCCGCGGGCGGATGCACCCGAGCCCCGGGCTCCACCTACCTGGGGGTAACTCTCTGTCCAGCGGCGGGCCGTGAGCCTCTGCAGCTCCTGCGAAGAGAACCGGAGCCCTGGTGAGCCCGGGGCTGGGAACAGCCGGGGCCCGCCCAGGATCGGAGCCCGGCAGCCGAGAGGCAACTGGGCAGCGGGGTGGGGCGGGGCCCGGGACGCTCCCCCCCGCCGGGAGCCAATCACAAGGCTCCCGCAGTGAAACTGACCCGGGCCGGGGCTGCCTTACCCGGGCTCACGGCGGGGAGCCGGGGGCCCGCGGCGGCCCCGTATAGCACAGCGCGCAGATCCTCCTGGGTGAAGCGGTACGGGCGGCCCGGCTCGGGCTCGGCGCTGGCCCGGCTGGCGGCCGCTGCTCTGCCCTTCCTGGCGGGGCCGGGGGGCAGCTCCCCCGCCTGGCTGGCAAGTCCCGGGGGGCCCGGGCCCGGCCGCTTGCTGTAGAGGGGCAGGGGGCTGTAGAGAGGCTCCCCCGACGGGCCCAGGAAGGCCGGGAGCCTGGCGAAGCTGCAGGGGGCCAGGGGCGGGGAGCGGGGCACCAGCCCATCCAGGGGGGCAAAAGGGGGGAAGAGCTCGGGAGGGCGCCCCGGGGCCTCCAGGTACGGGGCCGGGGGCAGGAGAGGCGGGTAATAGGCGATGGTCCCCGGGCTGGTCCGGAGGGTCTCTCCCGCGTACGCCTGGTCTTTGGAGGCGGGATCCCCGGCTAGGAACAGGGCCATGGCCGGGCCCCTCAGGAGGGCACCTGCGGGAACGGGAGACACGAGGTTAGAAGGGGCGGCCTGGCCCGTCTCCACCTCCCCGTGGGACCCGGCTCCCTCCTGTGCTGCGCAGAGGGGATCGCGGGTCACGGGCGGCCAAGGAGAGACCCGCCCGTCCCGGCTGATCTACGTGCTTCTTCTCCTGCCCCCGGAGCCTGCTGGGCGCCTCTTCCCGCGGGCGCCGGGCGGCTGCTGTCTGCCCTCCTCCCCCCGGGAGACAGGTGGGGCAGAGAAGGGAAGGGGGTGGGAAAGGAGAGAGGGCAGGGCCCTGCTCTGGGGCGGCCCCAATCTCCCTGATCTCTGCCCTGCGAACTGCCCCGTTGCCCGTGTCAGCCCTCCAGCGGCCCGGGAACCAGCACTGGCCAGGGTCCCCCCCGCTCCCCGGCAGCTCTACAGCCATATCTGGGACAGGAAACTGAAAGGGGGGGGTCTGTGGGGAAGAGCGGCCGGACTGGCAAGTGAGTCTGGTCAGGTCGCGAACGCCATCGCGAGCCGTGCCAGGCAGGGATCCCTCCATACGCAGCCCTCGGGGAGCGGGCATCTCACCCTGGCTGGGAAGCGCCCCAGAGAGCCCGGGGGGCAGAGCCGTCCTGGGGGGGGGGCCCTGCCTTTCCCCAGCAAACTGCCCGGCCAGCCCCCCACTGCCTTCAGTGGCACGTCCCGCTGCCGCCTGCGCGCATGGGCTGCTGGCTTGGAACCGGGCTACTACTCACACCCAAAACCAGCAGGGAGAGCGGCCGGGCCGGCGAGGCCGGACCTGGGGGGCAGGGTGAATGGGGAGCCGTCCCCCCCGGGCTTGGTGTTTAACACACACACGCCAGCGGGGGCGGAGGGCCCGGCAGCGCCGATGGGTCTGACCCAATGGGGCCAAAAAGGGGACCAAGCCAGGGTCGCGCCCCACGATGTCAGGGACACGGGGCCAGGGGGAGAGGCCACCGGCAATGGATGGAGCCCTCCGCCTGTGATCTAAGCCTGCCTAGCGCCGCAGCGCTCCGGGCTAGAAGGCAACCTTGGGACCAGCCCCAGCAGCGCCCAGCTGCAGCGAACATCTGGGGCAGGCCGGGGATTGGCCGGAGGGAGCCAGTGGCTGCGCCTGCAAAACAGCAGCGACTCACCCAGCTGGGTCCCCTCCGCTCTGTCTCTAGCCCAAGGGTCCAGGATGGTCCTGCTTCGCCCCGGTTGGCCGGCCCGCGGGGCGCTCTCCGGCGCGGTGGGAGCAGTGTCGGGAGGGCACGAGAGGCTGGGTCTGCGAGTGGGCAGTTGGAGGCAGATGGTGTTAAAGGACACGGTGGGGGACCCATCTCCCCCCCCCCCCCGGCCCAGCCCAGCCTCTATTGGACAACGCTCAGCGCATCTCATCAGTGCCATCGGGGAGCAGCTCCCTGAGCACATCCCTGCTCCCAGCTACCTGCCTGCCCGAGAAACCCACAGCCCGGCAAGGGGGGGAGCAGTCGGGGGGGGGGACCTCAGTCATCTCCCCGAAAGAGCAGCGCTCCCCACCGCCGAGCCCCCCACCGCTGGGCGCAGATGGGCTGGGGGGTTATTTACAAACCCTGCGGAGGGGGGAGCTGATTGTAGGGGCGCGTTGCCAAGCGCAGGAATAATACAGGCGGGCGGGAATAAAGGCTCGCTTGGGCCGAGCCGTTTCCAGGCGGATTTCGTTGGGTTTGATTATTGGTTTTCCCCACGAAGAGCCGAGCGGACCCCCAGTCCCCGATGCTAAGAATAGTCCAAAGCCACTTTTCTCCGGAGGACTGGAGCGCACAGAAGCCTCGAGCGGTTGGGTTTGGCTCCCAGCAGGTGTTTGTGGCCGGGGAAGTTAGTTACTTGCTTAGCACGAGGTGCTCATTGACTAAATAACGAACAGGAAACGGCCCTTGATGGGGAAACGGGACGAGAGGCCCTGCCGCGAACGGCCGTCTGGCGAGCCGTCTGCCAAGCTAGGAAAGGGCCCTGCCGTCGGGGGCAGGAGCCGAACCCAGCGAAGAGGGAGCAGGGAGAAGCCCGGAGCCCAGCCGGGGACAGCCCCGCCCAGGGCGTTGACGCTGAGCCCAGCACGAAGCGAGCCTAGAAAGGCCTCGCCTGGATCTAAACCTAAGCGGTTGACAAGGAATCGAGCCAACGCCAGAAAAAAGGATCCGGCCCAACCCACGCGGGGATCGAACCCGCGCCGGGACGGGTGGCCCGCGGGGGCCCTGGCGCAGGCTAATAGCGCGGAATCCCAGCTCCTCCCCAGCTGTCCTGCATGCAGAGCGATCGCGGCCAGGGGAAAGCGGTTGGGTTTGTTCTCTCTCACCTGGGCTGGGGCTAGGGGCGGGTGTCGTGTTGGCCACACTAGGCTGCAGGCCAGGAGCTGCTGAGCCCCGGCAGCGGGCAAGGCGGCTGCAGGAACCACTCTGCCCCCGCGCGCTGTGCTGGGTCTTGCAGCTGCCCCGTGCTGGACGCCCGAGCGGGCATTGACAGGCTCCAGCCAGCGCTATCCCACTTGGCCCATTGTCGTTGAGCGCTGCTGTAAATGGCGAGGATGCGGCTGTGGGAGTGGGGGAGGCTGGGATTCAAGGGGGGAGGGGTTGTCTGCAAGGAGTTATCTGTTCTCTTAGTCTCCCTCTGTACAAAAAGCAGGAAAGCGATCGCACTCAGGAAGCTGCCTGGCTGGGGAGAGGTTTCCCTCTGGCATCCCCAGCCCTAGTCCTGGTGCTCCAGAGAGAGCCAGGCAAGGATTTGCCCCAGACACTTCTTCAGGCAACTTTAACTACAACCTGGCTCCCTTCTGACATAAGGGATGCACTGGTAACATTGACATAGAACATTAAAAGACCTATCCCCGCCAATGTTGAAGAAAAAAAATCAGAAACCCCCTCTTACCTTGGGGGGAAGGCAGAGAAAAATCAGTAATTTATACAAACATTGAATCCTGATTGGAAGATCCAGTATCCTCTTTAGAAATCAAGGCCTGTTTCATCAAGGACATTTCCATCACAGCCTAGGAAATCAAAAGCCACAGAACAAGCTAACTCTGACTCCAAGACATGAAAATTCAGTTTTCCAGCCCCTCATTCTTTCTGAAGGTTTCTACCTGTTCAACAGTTACCCTCTTTCAACCTTTGGTATTGGTAAATATACACATGTATTCACTATGCAAGGTAGAATTTTACCACAGGAGTAAGGGATTTATCAGAAGCACAATATGTGTCTGTAAGGAGTTCCTTGCGGCTTCAGTAATTGTGTTTTTAGAATGATCTCCCTACTACATCCATACCTGAACCAGCATAGGTATATACCCCTGACTGAGAACCACTGATCTAGACCATCAGAAAGATCTGGACAAGCCTAATTAGGGTCAAGTTTTGCCCCATGGTAGGACTTGTCTACAGATGGTTTTTGTTCCCCACTCTCTGCATTGCTTTATGTATCAGAGTGGTAGCCATGTTAATCTGAATCTGCATAAACGAGAAATCCTGTGGCACCTTATAGACTAACAGTCTCCCTTTAGAAACAGGAAGTACTCAAGCAGTTACAACCCACTAGAGCAGTGTTTCTTAAACTTAAGACTGAGGAACACCAAACAATTTTTTTCATGGGAACACCAAGGATTTTTTTTTTTGTAGAGCAAAAACAAAAAGCCCCAAGGGAAAATTTGTGGAGCAAAAAACTCCCAAACAAACAAACAAACAAAAAAACCCCCACCACCACCTGTCCTAGGAGACCTCCTGGGGGTCAAAATGTGCCACCCTCCCTCCCCCCCCCAGAAGGATGCCCTTGTACATGGAGTTGAAAATGTAAACCACAAAAAAGTAAGGATAATAACAAACAAATGCTAAATAAGGTCATGTGTCTGGCCAGGAGGGAAGGTGCAGGAGAAGACTTGGGTCAGGGTGTCAGAGCAAGCTGGGAATGCAGGGTCTTGGCAGGGGGAGAGGAGTGAGGGGTTTGGGTGCAGGGTCTGAGCATGAGGGGGTACGCTTACCTGGCTTGGCACCCTGATGCAGCAGGAAAAGCCTCCAGGGAGCATGCTCTTGTTCTTGGCGGGTGGGTGGGGGGTGGAAAGACCTCAGTCCCCCCCCCCCCCTTTGCCCATGAAGGGGAACCTAGTGCAGCTGCAGCACCAGGCCAGGCTTCACACTGGCAGGGCCGGGGGGGGGAGGGGGCGAAGGGAGAGTAGAAACTCTGACCATCCCTGACAGATTAAACTCTGCCACTTCCCCAGCAGGCTGGGGAGGGGTGCAAGGGAGAGAGAGCAGCAGCGCATGGGGAGCAGCAGAGCCCAAGCGTGCCCCGAAGGGGAGCAGCAGGGCTCGAGCGTGCCCCAGGTGGAGGCAGCAGAGTCTGAACCGGGTTCCCTGCAGGCAGCAGTTTTAAAACACCGAGGTCCGGGAGCAGCTCCTTAGCTCCAGCCACCCGTCCCCCTCCCAGCAGCAGCGGTCGCTGTAAAAAGGGCCACCTGCGCACGTGGAGGAGGAGGCTGCGCAGCACTGGAGGTCCTGTGGTACAGGGGCTGTCCTGCAGGCTGGGAGAGAGGGGGGACAGCCACAGCGGGAGCTGTCTACGGGCTCTGCACGGGGTGGGGGAGCAGAATTTGCAGAGCCCACTTTAAGAAACGCTGCCCTCGAGTAGGGTTACCATATTTCCCAAAGGAAAAATGGGACCCCCCCAGGCTTCTCTCCCACCCCTCTCAGGCCTCACCCCCCTTCTGGCCCAACCTACACACCACTTCCCACATGAGGTTGGAGTCACCGGAACACTTCACACACACACACACCCCGCCCACACACACATCCATAGGAGGTTATTACTGGCACCCTGCCTGCCTCCTGCATGAGCCCTGCCTCCTCCATAAGGGGTTGGCATCACAGCTCACTTCCCCCCACGTTCCTCCATACTCTGCTTTTTTTGACAAAATTGAGCAGGTGATCAATTGGCACGAGCATATGGGACAAATACCCAATTTTGCCAAAAAACTTGGAACGGCCAGGACAGGGCTTAAAAAATGGGAATGTCCCAGCCAAAATGGGCTGTAAGGTCACCCCACCTTTGTGTAAATGCAGTTACATCAGGAAAAAAAAGTGCTTTACTTTTATACTGATGTAACTATTCACACAGAATTATTCCTGTCAATGTAATAGGTTTAAAGTGATAAGCATTTCAAATACCAGGGTATTCGCAACTAGGGGAGGGAAAGTTAATGCCTCATTTAGCAGGAGACCTGACCAGTGCTATGCCAAAACAATGCATTGTTATGGGGGCAAGAAAACAAGGAGCTGCCCACATGGGGATGTCTAGACTGGCCTTGGAAAGAATTTAGCCCCCAGCAAGAGCCACTTTCACTGTCTCTCTTATGAAGAGACCAGAGTGGATAGGGATCAGATGCTTGATTTAGTCAGCAACTGATCAGTGATTGGGTCTGTCCGAGATTCCAGTGACCCAAAGTTGTTCTTGAGCATAAGAGCAGCTACCCATACGAAGACAGTTACAGGTAGACACTGAACTTAAGATCTGTCAGTAGGTACCCATATTGGAGCAGAAAGCAATTCATTTCCAGTTTACATTATGGGCAGGATAGAGCATAGCTACAGCAATGTAGCTGTGCTACTGTAGCACCATGGTACAATCATGGAGAGGGTTTTTTTTTACATCTCTGTAGGCAATTCATCTCTCCATGCTGTGGCAGCCAGATAAATGAAGAATTTTTCTGCTGACCTCACCACATCTACACCAGAGGTGAGGTTGGCTTAACTTTGGCCCTCAGAGGTGTGAATTTTTCACACCCCCAAGTGCCATAATGTCATTGGCACTAATTTTTAAGCATAGAACAGGCCTCGCGAGTGTCAAGCTGCATTTACCAGAGGTGTGAACGTAGAGTGCCTGTAGTTAAAATGCATCAAACCCTTGTGTGGACCCTAGCATTCAGAAATTAAGAGGCCTCAGTTCATTTTATCATAATTCATGTGAGCTAGACTGTCCACCCAGAAGTTTATTGCACTTTATTATTTATTTATAGCAGCAGTTAGGAGCCTCAGCCATGGACCAGACCCCATTTTGTTAGGTGCAGTACAAAACAGAATAAGAAACAGCCCATGGCTTGACATTTAAGATTTAATTAATACACTTTAAATTCACTCCTTTAGTTAATTTGGGTTCCTTAAATTTTCCAGGAAGAACTAATTACATGTATTGTTCAGAGAGCCTGGCCATACAGCACTTTTCCTCTAAAAGGGCTTGCAGAAATATCATGTTCCTTCAATATAATAGTTTGGAATCATTATTCGGAATTTTCATTATTCACAACATAAAAAATTCTTAACTTCCTATAGAAACCAAGAGTGCAGAACTGACTAATGATCTCCTTCCAGCCACCTAAAGGCATTCCCAGAAGGCAGATGTTTCCAGGGTATTGAGGACTTTACATAGGCAGAGGTCTGTGTCCACAGCAAACGTACTCAGACAGTTAAAAATAAAGGTGATCTCTGCAGAAACTAGAATAGCCTATTCTATAAGAGTGTTTTAGGCCATTGCTTTAAAGCATGCCCTATGCACAGTAACATTCCTTCTGGCATTATTCATTCAATGCCTCCTTTTACCAGTTGCCACTGGCTTCCTCACAAATAAGTAGGATTTGAAAGCAATCATCACCTTCCACAGGTCAGTCCCTTTCCACTGAAGTCATTGGGAATTTTCCCATTGAATTAAATGGAAAAAGAATAGAGGCAGAGTAGGGCCCTTAGACCGGGCTCCTGATAACACTGAAGAACATGAGTAGATGTTATTTGCACTATGTTCAGTTAAGCTACTTTGAGAGTAAAATGGGCACACTGGGAAGCTAGACTATGTACTGTTTGGGACAATAATTAATCTTTTCTTAGAGCCCAGTCTTATAGCATTTGCTCATCAGAGCTGCTACAGACTTAAGCTTTCATTGTACAGTGTACTGTTGCTGTATTACAAACTAGCTTGAATTCAAAATATGGCCAGTAATAGTACATACACATTATCCAGTTATAAAAGTTCAATATCTAAATTAGAAATGTTAAATTTAGATTAGTTGGCTAATCGAATAGTCAATGCAGTTTGCATCAACTATTCGATTAGTCAATAAGAGCGAGAGACTCCACTTTTGAAGTGTAGCAACTTCAAAGGTGAAAGTGATGTGTGGAGCGCGGGGCCAGCAGGGACCCAAGCATTCCCCCGCTGGTCCCATGCTCCCTACAGCATTTTAAAGGAGCAGCACTGCTTGGAGCCTGAGGTCAGTGGTGGAGTCCTTAGCTGGCCCCAGGCTGCACATGGCATTTCAAAGCAGCAGTGCTGGGTGGAGCCCAGCTTCTGGCCCCGAGATCAACGTGGCGCTGCCGCTTTGAAGCCCTCCCTCCGCTTCCCCCACTTTCTGCCCTTTTCTGATAGAGGCAGCGAGGGGGGGGGGGGGGACTAGTTGACTAGTGGGTCGATTAGTTTTTCACATCCCTAATCTAAATAATTTGATTTTAAAATATTTGCCAATTTAGGTATTTTTAAAAAATTAAGCCAGGTTTTTATATGCAAGTTCAAATACGCATCTCGGATTTGTATTTTATAACAGCTAAATTAATCTGTAAATATTTCCATATAAGCAATTAGAAAGCTTTAAAAAAAAAAAAAACTTTTGAGAGTGTCTCATGGGACCCAATCATACAAATTTTACTTACATGATTCGTTTCTTTTTGTTTGAGTCATCTCATTGATTTCAGAGGGACGAAAGCTGGTCAAAACATTTCTAATTATTTTTTTAGGCAATTATTAGGAAAAATGTTCCATAAATTACTACTCATCTTAAAAAATGAATTTTTATTAAATTGTTCAAAAAAAATGTTATCAGCACTATTACTGAAATACTTCCTTTACCAAAAAAGTTACAGGTGAAGGAGAGTCAAGACACAGGTTGTAGCTAATGTAGAACATTTTAGTCAGAATGTTGTTCAGAGAATACACACCCGGCTTGGCGACACACCCCTTTTCTTTGGCTTTTCTCTTCTTTTTGGGTGCAATGGGTTCACAAGGATGATCACCCAGCCACACCAGACACCCAACTCCTGCATTGTGGACTCCCTTCTTCTTGGGCTGCTCCCCTCTCTGTCTAGCAAGGGGACTATTTCCTCTCTGTCAGAAATAGTGCTACTTCACACTTCTATACTCCCTGCCTTCTGGGAATCTGAGGCCTACTCTACAAAAAAATAGGGATGTTAAGAGGTGGATATTTAACTAATTGAGTAGTCGATTCAAATTCTATAGGCAGCTGGCTCAGTCCCGGCTCGTGATGGGTGAGGGACCAAACCCCTCTGTGGCGCTGCAATTTAAAAGGCAGTAGGATCCAGGCAGCCTGCCCCCAGCTCCTATTGTGTTTTAAATTGCAGAGCCACAGCCGCGTTTGGTCCCACACCTGGAACAAGCAGGGACTGAGCAGGGCTGCCTACCCAGTTGGCAGCAACCCTGTGAGTGGGAGGTCCCAACTTCTGGCTGTGACCCCCCACAAACAGGGACAGGGCAGCGAAGGGAGGGCAGGAGGGGGAAATGCAAGTAGTCGACTTGACTACCTGATAAGCCTAGGCAACTACTGCCTTACATTCCTAGTAAAAATGAGATCAACCTAGGAATGTCACTCAAGCCTGTGGAAACCAAGACACAGAGGGTTTGTGACTATATCACACATGACAGTTGTGACTGAGTTGGGAAGAGACTCCAGGATGCTCTACCTCATTGTGCCTTGGCCACAAGACCATTCCTCCATTTGCACAAAGCTTAGATGAAAAGCAGCTACCTCTAAAGGACAGAAGCAAATAGTTACAGCAATAATGCATTGTATGTGGAATGGCTTTAGAAATCCAGATTAGGGATTTTTCTTTGATAATTGGGATCAGTGATAACCTGCTACAGTTTAATTGTAACCTGCGAGAGCAGATTAGAAACCATTCATGTCTACACTAAATTTTGTCTCTTTGGAGTCATGCAGGTATTTCTTTATATATCTTTTTATAATTGTGTCTACAAGAAATAAATTCATTCTGCAGAGGCAAGAGGCAGGATTATTTTAAAACAAGTAGTCCTGTGACACCTTAGAGACTAACAAAAATATACAGTGTCATGAAATGTTGTGGGCAAAACCCACTTCTTCAGATGAGCTGGGGTTTTGCCCATGAAAGCTCATGATCCTATATATTTTTGTTAGTCTCTAAGGTGCCATAGGACTACTTGTTTTTAACGTTACAGACTAATATGGCTACCCCTGTGAGTCAGGATTATTTTAGATAAGTCATTTGTAGCAGCCATTTCAATGCTGACATGTGAATACATCTCTAGAAAGTCAGACTACTTGTAGAGCCAAGTGTTAATCAGTATGAATAAGAGTGGCAAAATCTGGTTCAAACAAGATGGAAAGTCTGATCTGTGAGACTTGATTTGCAGTTTACACCAATAAGAATAACATGCGAGAGGGTGTATTTTCCTCTTGTCACGTTAGGTTTCACACATTCACATGCATCCGATGTGCATATAAGAATATACCCATTAGTCTCATGAATTCATTTAATTCTTTATTTGCAAAAGAAAAAACTTCTGCTCCTTTATCAGATTTTGTACATTTTAAATTGGTGGTGAGAAGTTGCTGAGACTGCTCAGCTTTCTAAGCAATACTATTGTCAAGAAATCTAATTTCGTCCTCCAACAAGTGAACTATACCTGAACAAACAATGAATCATGTTAATCTCCAAAGTCATGTTCAAATGGAGATGGAGAAAAAGTTCTTTTTATTGATGTACACATGAAGCTGACACACATATTTCTCCCTTCTAAAATTTTCTTCAGAAGTAACACTCCACATCCTGTGATCTCTTGATGTGTAGATATATGGCATAGCTCCTTCTAGAATTGCTATGTCATGACAGAGACAACATAATTTTGTTTTCTTTAGAGGATCTAAACAATTGGAAAACATTTCAGTCAAACAAGAATATTGCAAGGTGTGTCTTGTTCAAAACAAGTACTTTCCTAGGAATAGTGAAAAGATGTCAATGCTTGTTTGTATATTTGGTTCTCCTTTAGCTTTTACAGTCATGTTTTAGTTTAATATTTTTTCTCCTTTCTTTCCTAGAGTCGATAGAACATCCTGACAGTCCAGAACTCTGACTTTTGTGGGATTTTTTTCTCCCTACAGAACAGAGTCTTCCATTAATCTATATCCACAAAATATCTTAGTTTATATATTTGGTAAAGCATGGGAAATGATAAACGTAGCACCCTGCTAGAATGCCTTACCCTTTCCTGAAAAATGCCTTCTCTTGGTTAAAATTGTGCCATTCATCCTTGACCTCTACTTGAACTGCCCAAAAAGGTGCCCTAATTACTGCAAACAGTGGCGTGAAGAAATGTTGATAAGCAACTCATCTCAAACAGGCCACTTAAAAGCAATGATTTTCAGTCAAACCCAAATCTTGGCAGGATTCAGAACATTGTTCTAGGAGTGAAAGGATTTGAATCCCATTGTCAGGTATGAGCCCTCCAATCCCCTTGACCAGTAGTTTGAAATTTAAAAATAAGATTATTAAAATGAAAAAAAAAGTCCTTTTAAAAATTCCATTGATCCATCCTCTTGTGTCATTTCAAATTCAATACACATATCTGAGTAAATGAAGACACAACAGAAACACATTGAAATCTCTAAAGCCATGTAAAACCCGAAGGCATTAAAATTTATTAAATGATGCAATAACAACAGGATTCTTTATTTACAATAGCATTATTTAACATCAAATAAGCAAATAGCATCAGCAAAAGCAATATTAACTTGCATAAATGTATTTAAAATTTCTCTGAATATATCTACCTTTGCATAAACTGCTCACACTAGAAATACAAACATCAATGCAGGTGAACAAGGTGATGTTCAGAGTCAACTCCGCTTTGAAAATAAATCACAACCTGAAACACTGTAAGCTTTCTCCTGAAGAACCATATTTTATATATTGCTTAATTTTACCCTTGTATAATCTTTTCATATACACATATCTCAGATGCAACTTTATGAGGAACTGTACAAATTAAACCCACAACTGACAAAAAAGGGAAAAAAATTAAATGACAGTAAATGTTTGAAGAAATGTGTCCATCTCTATTCAGCAACATAAAGGTAAGTGATGATACACTTATTCCAAAATTGTACACAATTCACTATACAAATATAATACATCAGACAGCTATGTAGGAATATACAAGACTTAAAAACAGATCTAAGGCATTATGCTAGATTTTAGCATTTTGAGGTTCTTGCACATAGCTTTACCTGTAGTAAGAAACTGAAAAGATTTTGTTTTAATCTACAAAGAAACACCAGGGAAAAAATTCTAATTAAAATCAAAGCCACTACAGTAATTTTCTTTTGTGCAGAGAATGCTTTTGCTCTTCGGCAGCATACTACCATACAAATACTAGAAAACTTGAAATTCACACCAACAATTAATGGCTTAAGTTGCATTTCAAAACTGATTGTGTATCTTTGGGTTCTGCAAGTGGAGCTGTGCCACCCATTTCATGTGTTAAGCCCATATGAACTCCATTTTAAAACATAGATTAAAAATGTATTCTATAAACTGCAAAAACATTGCTTTCAATTAATACAGGCCAAAAGGGATATTGGTATGGGACAAAATTTTAAACTTGAAGTACAAATTAATTCATTGTAGCAAAACAGCTCACTTCACTTTTCAAACTTACCACATTACATGAACACTTAAATGGGTCATATGACCAAATTTATGTATGTATACTTTTCACATTATGTGCCTTTCACATTTAGTAATGTAAGTAGAACACTGGTTATTTGTTCTAACAAAATCCAAGTACTTTTTCTAACAAATTTACTGTGTGTAGAATGAGAAATACTGATAACGAAGGGAACTGATTTGGCTATTTATTTCTGTTTCTATAGTGATCAATATGATCTGAAGATTTCTTCACTCTTAGCTATTCAAAAATTCAAAACACCAGAACCTAATTGTGAGCCAAAGTAGTAGGTATAATCTTCCTTTTAAAACAGCAATGGTCAATGAAGTATCATAATCACAAATATAATATAAAGATTTGCAGATCTGTCATGAATAGGGACAAATGTAAACTACTAATTTTGTCCACCCTGAAAAAAAAAAACCAGATTAATCTATTCAAAGAGGCTAGGATCAAGCATTGAAAAGGAATATAATACAAACAAAATTAGTTTAAAACCCATTTACATTTTGTGTTGTGTGAAGTTAAAGTCCCTCTACTGTACACAATTCTTATATAAATAAATTTAAATCAGGTATATAATGTATGTTTAATAAAAATGTCATCATATCAATGAAGATATGGAGCTCAGGCTGACAGCTACTTTAAAGTTTTCCACCAGAGCTAAACATGATGGCTCAGTTGACTAAATATTTTCTTTTCAGTTTGACATACAAAATAGTGGCTGTGGAAAAGTGCTGTTTCCCTGTGTGTTATGAGTCCCTCTGAGTGGGAAACAAATGGATTTGCAGATTTCCTTGGATTTTCAGGAAAATCCTTCCATGGGAAACAACTCTTTCAAATAATCTTTGACATGCTTTCTTCGGCTTTATATAGAGAGCAATAGATACTTTGTACATTTTAACCCCCACCATAAATAAGCAATCAAATTATGAGGAAAGAAACCTCCCACTCCCCAAAGGCATGTCTAATGAGATATTATAAAATGCATTCCGTTTTAAAGGACATCAAAAAAATTGAGTTCAGATAAGAAAGCGTGTGGATTGGGGGTTAGAGGAGAAAAATAGGAGGTCAAAAACGTCATCAATTTCCTGGTATTTCAAGTTCTCAGAAACTGATGCCAGTTTAGTAAAAGATTATTACAACCACAGTGGGCAAGAAAAAAAGCCACCCTAACAGTGGCCTACTTAGTAACAGTTTTTCTAAGATTCATTAAGAAAGAATATAAACATACAAAAAATCAAGAATTGATTCCTACAGTGGCTGCATATAATATAGGTTAGATAAATGACTTTATGAGCAGAATCACAAGTTGAAAAGTCTCAAGCCTACAAATTAGGTCTAATCAAGGCATTGTGATCCTTTACAAAACACTTTTTCAGGAGACACACACGGCTATGAAGATATCTAATTTAATACTGAAGTACCTCATTTGGAATCAACTCCACAACATGTATACCTCACAAAAAATTATACAATTAAAACACTTGTCAACTTAAATTATTGCTTGTTTACATATAAAGTGGATTTTATGTACCTTACAAAACTTCCTCATAGTCCACACTGCTTTAAGAGAATTAAAAACACATGATGGTTAAATCTGTAGTGATATCTGCCATACATTTTAAACAAATCATTTTTTTCCCCAGCTATGGGGAGAGGGAATGGAAATTAACATATTTTAAAGCAGGTGTCTTTAGCTTGTTCTGATATTATGCCCCAATTCTGCCACTACCATCACCAATAAATGCATTCTCATTGGAATTCATTGCTCAATGACTGGTTACATGCAGCCTAAACTGCAAGCAACACATCTGGGAAATGAAGGGCTTACCTGTGGTTTGTTTTTATCCCTATTAGAGGAAGAAGAGGCGGAGGAGGAGGAAGAAAAGAGGGTCAAGAGAGTCAGGCAGGAATTTAATTCCATAAAAAGGTAACAAATTTATATTTTTGGATTCATGATTTGCACTATAATTTAAAAAAAAATTAAAAAAGCCCCTAATGAGTAGCTCTCTCACAGGATGTTGTTAGCCTGCTTTACAACTTTAAACCCATTCAAAATTCATCTGTATAGTTCTCTGCAAAGGTCCAGCTTTTCTATCTTTTCCTAAATCAAACCAATCAATTAGCTGTTTTCCCCCCACACACACTGCCCCTCCACACACTGCCCACACTCCCATTAGCATCCAACCCACGCTCCAATCCCTAAATGCAGGCCTTCGTTCAAAACACTGATTTTCAGATGGAAATGAATCTTTTGTACCAGACCGAGTAGCCAGGGAAAAACAGAGCAAGAAACCAAGTTCTAGAACTAAACAGGAACAGAACAAGAGCATGGTTGTTTTTCCTTAAATACATACATTTAAATACATTCAATCTGACATGGTTTATGAAAATTGCCTGTCAACATTTACTTTGCAGGAGAGATCTAAGTTGCACTAAGGTGAATGCAGTGAACAGACTGAGCAACTGTCTGTACGCTAGCTTCAGACTGTCAGAGAAGAGGCTGCTCTTCCAGCAACAACTGTTTTGACTCCACTCTGGAAGGCAGAGCTGAATCCTGTCTGCAGCGTTTAGCTGAGCTTGCTCCAGTGGAACTGGCTGGCAGGTCAGTTGGGTCAAAACAAATAGACGCAGGTCTTCAAACTGGTAAGTGTTTTGGGCTGGTGAGCCCAGGCAGCTGAAGAAAGGAGCAACCAGCAACCGTCAAGGTCAGCAATATTTCTGGGGAAAAAAAAAAAAAGAGGAAACAGACATCAATGAATTATCTCCAAGTGTTTTGTGGATAGTAAGAAGATAATCAAGAATACAACCTATTGCACACCTATATTGCATTTTAAAATGCCAGCTACCTATACAGAACTCAGTCAAAATATACAAACTACAAGTCAGTTCAAACATCACTGAAGGGACTTTCAAAACTGTTAGCAAAAGTCTTGTGAGCTTTAAGCCCACTTTAGCCTGTTAGCAGACATGTTACGTTAAATGCTAGAACAGGGGTCGGCAACCTTTCTGAAATGGCGTGCCAAGATTTAACTCTCCTGCTCTGGGTTGTGCTGCTCTCCCAGGATGGGGGTCGGGGAGTGGGTGGGAAGAGCTCTCTCTACTGCATGCCCCATGGACCACCTGGGTCAATGCAAACCTTTCCATGGACTACCAGTTGCTAATGGAAACTTACTGTTAATTACATAATTATGCCCAAGCAATTTTGCTAGTGCTGCAGCTGGGGAGAACAGTTTAATTTAAATTATTAAACAGATTAAGCGTTAACTTTCTCATATTTATCCAACTTCATTTTAAATAAAGTAAAATATTATGTCCAACACAAAAGCTTTCAATGTTTTCTTTATTTATGGAAGGATGGGGAACCTTTTTTGGGTTGGAGGTGACTGACGCACAGAAAAATCAGTTGGGGACCACACAAGTGAGAAGCAAAAAAACTCCTCCAAAAACCCCCAACCCTCAGTGATGTGGCCCCCAACTGAGGCACCTCACTCTTCTGGCACTCTAGCCCCCATGGGGTGAGGGGAAGGGACATGGAGGGACTGAGGTTCAAGGGCTCCCATACACCATTTACTTTTCTGGGATTCCAGAGTTAGTGGATTTTGTGGACTCCTTTAGGCTCTGGGGTGGGAACAAAAATAGGGGTTCAATGTGTGGGACAGAGCTGCCAGTGAGTGGGATAGGGTTGCCAGATGGTCTCTTAAAAATACTGAACGCACAGGCTAAAAATTTGTGTAGAAAACAAACAAACAAAAAACCCACCCACACCGAACACACATCCTGTGTGGCTACTACCAAGAGCCATCAAGCTGGGAACAAAGGGGGAGGCAGCAGAGCCTGCTCTGCAAAGCAACCGCCTGCTACCCAAAGCAGAGAGAGGCAGACCCTGGGGCAACACAATGACCGGGGGGGGGGGGGGGAGGAGGGGGAGGGAGAGGGCAACCATGGGTAGGAAGGTGACTCACCCATAGCCAGGTCTTTGGGTGTCCCAGTGGGAAGAAGCGGAAATTCCACCCCAGTCAGTTTTGGCTCTGAGCTCATGGAAGGCACCTAAATGCAACTACAAAGCACCTGTGGGCTTCTCTCCTGGACTAGGGCGCCACAAGGCGCTTGAACAGCGCTCAGGAGTAGGGGCAGAGTTCCTCCTCCCCCTCAAGGCATCACTCCACCTCAGATGCAATTAGCTGAGGGCTCCCAGCACCGATTGCGCCCCACCTCCCAGCCACTCTCCCCACCCCCACCCGGCTTCTGCACGCAACCAGAGGCTCCCAGCACCGATCGCGGCCCCGCCTCCCAGCCTGGGACTCTCTCTGGTTGTGTGCAGAAGCCTGGTGGGGCGGGGGGAGTGGCTGAGACTCCCAGCCAGTCCCCCCACCTGGCTTCTGCACACAACCAGAGAGAGTCCCAGGCTGGGAGGCGGGGCTGCGATCGGTGCTGGGAGCCTCTGGTTGCATGCAGAAGCCGGGCGGGTGGAGTGGCTGGGAGTCCCAGCGCTGATTGCGCCCCACCTCCCAGCCACTCCCTCCACCCCCACCCAGCTTCTGCATGCAACCAAAGGCTCCCAGCGCCGATCCCAGCCCTGCCTCCCAGCCACTCCCCCACCCGCACCAGGCTTCCGTCTGGCGCCCAGCCGAAAAAACAGAAAATACTGGATATTGCACATGCCTGGTATTTTCTGAATTTTTTTACTGGACTGAGGGTGCAAAAACTAGACTGTCCGGTAGAATACCGGACACCTGGCAACCCTAGATAGGGATGGACGGGGTGAGGAGGGCAGGGTCTGGAAGGGAGTTTGGTGGCAGGAGAGGGTGTTGCGTGGGGGTATGAGAGGGAGTTTGAGACGGGAGGGGCTTGGGGGAGTAACGCAGAAAAGGTAAGAGCCAAATAGCTAGCTGGTTGGGAGGGAGGGAGGCAAAGTAGTGGGGAGTAAAAGAAAGTGAAGCTTTTGCAAAGTAAAATTGTATCCTCCCATCACATCTTCCCTCTGCTCCAACTTTGCTCCCCTCAGCCCCATGATCCCCCCCGCCTGATCTCCTGCATCGTCCTGTGCCCCCTCAGTGCAACTGCTGCTCCCTCCTATCCCGCCCCCGCATCCTCCTTCACCCCCCTTCAGCCCTCACTTCTCTGTGCCCCCAGCGCACTCACCAGCAGAGGAACAGTGCTGGAGTGAGGAGAGGTGGGGGAGAGGAAGCAGAGACTCCTCCCTGCCTGTACCTGCCCTTTGCCTGCAGGATGTGGTTCCAGGGCTGGGGACAGGCAGAGCCCAGGGCTGGCTCCAGCCCAGCTGGGTGCAGTGGTGCTGGGGAAGGGGCTCCCTGCCCCCTCACACTGCACGCAGGGAGCAGCCTGGGCCCTGGTACATCATGTGTGCTGGCCACCCAGCCATGGCTCTGCAGAGCAAGCCCAGCCTCATCCCTTCCTGAAGCAAGAAGCCTGGAGCCAGGAGGAGGGGGAGGTTAACCCCTTAACTCTTGGCAGCTGCATGCCCAGGCTGGGCAGGGGCAGCCCAGAGTCATGTGTGCACGTCTCTTGCCCCCCCAGCCCCGGCAGAAAGCCAAAGCTGTTGCTTCAGCTTACAGCTGCGTGGCTGAGGGGAGAAGAAGAGCTGAGCTCCTGCCCCATGTGCCACGGGAAATCGGCTTACATGGCGCTTATGGCACGTGTGCTGGCGGTTGCTGACCCTTGCGCTAGAAGTTCTGTTGGAACCAATGGGAGTTTTCACAGGCTTAAAGTTATGCAAATGCTGAAGAGTTTTGTGGGACAGTGGCTAATTCTCTGTTTACCAGCGCATGCACCCAGGCACAGTGGCAGATGGGAAATCTGTCCCTACAGTTTTGATGTAAATTGGCAAAGCGAGGGATTTCATTTGTGTGTGTTGATACTGTATGGCCTTTGATCTTTCAGGCATGTCAGGCAGAACTGCAAATGAAGTCAGTGGGAATTTTAGTGAGAGTTTTAGTGAGACCGTAGTGAGAGTTTTCTTATCCCTGAAATCTGTGCTTATAATTAGACCCTTCATTCACAATTTTCTTGATGTTTCACTTTTTTAAAAGTGTTATCTCTCTATATATTAAAGAAAGTTTTTCCTGAGGGGTGGTAGAGTGACATCATCACGTCACTCTACGTCGCCCCTCCCTCCTGTCTCAAAAGAGTCCTCGGAAGGGGAAGAGGCTGAGGGTTCTCCCCCTCCCCCTCCGGGGGTGCTCTGGGCTCCCCGCTGGCCCCCAGCTTTCCTGCAGGAGGGCCAAGGGGTGGCAGCAGAGGCTCCTTACTGTGCTGGGGAGCCTGACTCTCTGGGACCTAGCAGGGAACTGCCACCTCCGGCTGCTTGGGCCAGGTGCAGTGGGACCGCCACCTGCCTGGCTCTCCAGCCTGTAACCTTCTCCCCTCCTCCTCCTGCAAGAGTAGCACAAGGGGAGGAGAAAACAGGGGAGCAGGGAGAGGAGAAAACCCTGAGGCTACACGCCCAGCAGCGTGCACGCTTCAAGTCTCCATGCCGGAGGCCCTCAAGTGCAGCAAGGAGCTGCTGCTGCTGCTGGTTCAGCTCTGGCCCTCCTCTGGTGGGTGGAGGGGGGCTGAGAGGCTGGATGGCAGGCAGAGGCTTGCTGTAACCAGGGAGAGGGGTGGGGCACCAAGAGCCAGGAGGAGAATTGAGGGAACAGGACAAGAAGTCAGGAGGGAAATGGGGAAGGGGGGGGGGGGTGAGAAGGTGGAGGCAGGAGGCCAAGGCTGGCTGGAACCAGGGAGGGAGGTGGAGGGGATGAGAGGCCAGGATGGGGATGGGAAAGCAGAGAGGGACAGGCCAGGACTGGCTGGGGGTGGGTGGGAAAGGTGGGGCCGAGGGGGAGGCCAGGGCTGGCTGTGACCAGAGAGGAGGGAATGGGGGGTAAGGAGAGAGAGATGGGGGAGGCCAGGGGCTGACTGTGGGCATGGGCAGGGGCCGAGAGCCCAGGGAGAGGGATCGGAGGGCAAAGAGGCTGGGTCCGGCGTGACCCCCCTTCCCAGTGGCTGGATCTGGCACAGCCCCTGGTCCTCCCCTCCCCAGCTGATGTGGCCCTTGGCCTTCCCCTCCTTGGTGCCCGGGGGGCCGAGAGGCTGGGGTGGCCCCTGCGGGGAGAGTTGGGCTTGCTTACCCCCAAAGAGAGGGGAGTTGGAGAGCATAGCGAGTAGGGGGCACTGTCCCCTAGTAAAATCATAAAATAAATGTAAAAGAAAGAACAAGAGAAAGGAAAGGTTACAACTAGCAAGACACAGAGCTCAGGGCTTCTTCGGACTCAACAGCCTGGCAGAGTAAGCAGGGCTCAAATTGGGACTGGTTGTGCCTGTCAGTGGTCTGCTACCTTGGACCTCAGCTTTCCTTATGTAAAAAGTAACCCAAACCCTTGTTTTGAAGGAAACAATGAAAACATTAAACACATGCAAAGCGATGCCGCAATGTTTGCCCAAACTTGCAGAGAGCTTGAAACAACAGCACTATTTCTCTCCACTGGGTGTTAATACAGTCAGCAACAATAACTTAAATGTCAATGTTGTTAACTATTTCACTGCTGCTCACAGCACATGGAATGAGAAGGCTCGTCGTAAAATGAAGATCTGCACAATCTTCTGAGAATGTCATTTCATTTTCATATCTGAAAACACCCCTTTGCTTTTTCTCCACAATGACTCACTGGAATGATAGGTGAGAATGGAAAAGGGGAACCCTGGGGAATGTATGAGGAGAGCCCAGAGCAAAAAGTTTTGTGCGCAAGAAGCCTGCAGTGTAGATGTAGCCTTAGAGACTAACATACATACATATATACACAGGGCTCGACAAATAATACAATCTACTCGTCTGTGATGAGTAGACTGTAACCCGGAAGAGCTGGGTTTGGGCAATCTGCGTATGTGCAGATCGCCGGATAGCGCGGCTGGCGAGCGGGGCTCGTTGTGGTTCGGCAAGCCCTGTATATACATATATATAGATATATAGTACCATGAACTTTTGTGGGCAAAACCCACTTCCTCAGATGAGCAGAATGGGGTCACTCAGGCTTGAATCACATTTCCAAACTCATCGCAACCATGAGGGCTGGACACAGCATTTTCAAATGTAAGCCTAGATTCTGAAGAGATCATGACTCAGAGAGCCAATATAAGGATCCATGGGGCTAGAACCTGGGTCTCTGCAGCCTGGGACAGCTAACTGCCCTCACAGCAGGACCAAGGACCATCCCTGATAGATTTGCCCTAGATCCCTAAATGGATCCCTTAAGGATTGAACTCACAACCCTGGGTTTAGCAGGCCAATGCTCAATACTCTGGGCTACCACTGAGCTCTAGTCTCTGACCCAAACCTAACTTTGACCCTGACTCCTGCTTATCAATCCCAGTTGTAGTGACTACCCTGATTCCTGCTTACTGCCTTGTGGGCTGTCCTCATCTTGGGGACAGCAGCCCAGCTGCGACGGCTAGACCAGACCTCCTATATCCTCGAATTTTACAGCCAGGGCCCTAGGTTTGTGTCTGTTAATCAATCCAGCTCTGCCTGTGGATATAGCTGAACTTCTCTGAGCAGTCAAGTCTGAGGGCCTTGTATAGTCTAAAAGAGCACAGGGGATCAAACTGTGAACATCCATATAATGTATTGAGTGAAAATATCACAGACTCCTCACCTCTGCCATTCAAGGTCAGGCTATTAGGAATTAACTATGCTTTGGTGAGTTAATCTTAGTACACAATAAAGGCATACATTGACACACTATTAGCACATTGTGGATACAAAAGACAGAAATAAAGTTTCATAAGGAAGCATGTCACTACACTTTTGGTGTAGCCACTTTGCTAAATGAGGATTTAAAAAGATATTGCAAAAAAGTGCACAGCCCACATTGGGCCAAATTTATTCTAATAACCCCAACGGGCTTTTGCACAGAATGAATTTGATTCACTGTGACCTAATAAAAAATTACACCAAGTAAGTAGGAAAAATGTATATACAAAAGGAGAAAAATTATATACATTACATGGATATATATGGCTGTTCAAAATCTTGGGAAATGGAAAAAATGTGTGAAAAAAACCTCGGTTACTTTGTATGATTCAGTTATAAAACTCTAAAAGAGCGTGTTCCTTCGGAAACCTTGAAGATCATTAACTTTAGAAGTACGGTTATTGTGCTATAAATCAGGCTCTGTGTCTTTCAAAAAAATTAAAGCTAAACAATACTAAAAATAAAAAGCTAAAAATAAAGCTAAAGAATAATTAAAGGTCTAGAGAACATGACCTATGAAGGAAGGCTGAAAGAATTGGGTTTGTTTAGTTTAGAAAAGAGAAGACTGAGGGGGGACATGATAGCCGTTTTCAGGTATCTAAAAGGTTGTCATAAGGAGGATGGAGAAAACTTGTTCATATTGGCCTCTGAGGATAGAACAAGAAGCAAAGGGTTTAAACTGCAGCAAGGAAGGTTTAGGTTGGACATTAGGAAAAAGTTCCTAACTGTCAGGGTAGTCAAACACTGGAATAAATTGCCCAGGGATGTTGTGGAATCCCCATCTCTGGAGATATTTAAGAGTAGGTTAGATAAATGTCTATCAGGGACGGTCTAGACAGTATTTGGTCCTACCATGGGGGCAGGGGACTGGACTCAATGATCTCTCGAGGTCCCTTCCAGTCCTAGTATTCTATGATTCTATGAATACCATACACAGAGATGAGAACTGCTTTTATACAGAAGTAGGTTTTGGATGTTTCTTCCTTGCCATCTAAAGTTAGTTAATATACATTCATTGCTCTAATTTTCTAGTCATTTTGAAAACAGAGCTTCATGTTAAATATTTTCTTGCATCTTAAAAGCTTTAAAAATTTTATCTCTTAACGTTAAAAACAAAGTGAAACAGTATTAAGTACAAATCTAACTTCAACTGATAGTTAAGTGAAAGACTGAAGATTTTTAGTATTTATATACTAATACAAAGCATATCCTATTTCTTGATTAATAGTCTCCTAATGGATCCAATCCGGGTTTACAATTCTCATATTATAGGACTATTAAGAACATTTTTGTTAAATTACCCAGTATATAATAAACTGGTTACTGCTCAATCTCCGAGACACTCAAAAGATTACCGATGGAAGTATTCATTTGTATATTTGGCAGTTGATTAAAAGGATGATGGATAGAGGGTTGCACACATATTAAACCTCTCATCTACTGTTACTGAATTACAAAGACTGTGTTTTTAAAAAATACACTGAAGCTAGAATCTTATATAGACGTATGTAAACATGAACATTGTGACCAGAGAAGAAGTCTTCTCAAAGCCTTAATATGGAATTTAGTGGCTATTTCAAAACTACTGCAGTCCAAGTTCATGTTTTAAAGGAAGCATTACTAAAACACCTAACGTGTACTATGAACCTACAAAAAATTCAAAAGTTTTGTATGACTTCCAGAGTTTTAACAGTAGAACAAACACATTTAAAATCTTTACTACATACCTATATTCAGTCAGTCATGTTATTCAGTAATTGGAACTGATTGCAATAAAAGTTTTCAGTTGGTCTGCTCATATTATCTTGATTCTGTATCTCTCACTGGAACTCTTACAATTGCAAATCTAACCTCATCTGATCTTTACCTGAAGATGATCTCTAAATTGTTGGACTCTTGAAAAGATTTTGTTTTCTCTTTTTCTAGTATTTTTCCCACTCTAAAATGGGGAAGTTCCACTTCTAAATTTTGCTATTGTGTTCAATCTTTATTGTAGTTCCTGTGAGGGAAGTATGTTTTCAGGTCTAGTTTTTTTTGCCAGTTTTCTTTATTTCACGATCACTGGTAGTGACAAGAAACCCAGCTTTAAATGGTATGTTTCTAGCACAGGTCACAGATCAGCCTGACAGGCATTTGACATGCTTTTAAGGAAGGAAGTTCTCAAACGTTTGTGTGAACTCTCTCGACCCAGAGGGTCACTTTGAAATCCTTATTCAGAAGACCTGTCGCCATAGACCCCAGTCACAATCCTCAAGGCTGATGGATCTGATGACTCTTCGCCCCCTCCCCGTTTTATCAGTATCATTGGCATAGAGCCAATACTGAAGAGACATTTCTCCATTTCAGAGAATATTTTTAATTGGAAAATTAAAACTGGTCAGAGATCAACAATTTTGGGATCAAAATGTGGGTAGGAAAAACAGAAGCAGAAGGATCAGTGGATCTCAGTTATAATCTTGCCATTGGAGACTCTGTGCAGGCAACTCTATGGTAAGAGTAAACGTCTAAAGGAATGAATACTATTTAATGCACTTTATTTCTATGTGGTAGTTCTGCATAAAGTCTAACAAGTCATTTCTTCGAAGACTCAGGGTATAGAAAATATGGTGGGGTTTGATGAAGATAAAAGGAACACTAGAGGTAAGATATGGTAATTAACACATCAGCCACTAGATGGTGCTTTGGGACCATATTACAGAAGAACAATCCCTGTTTAACATATGGCATTCTGACTGAACATTGAAAGCTTGAAGGGTATCCATATGGATTTAAAATCATTTGAAAACTAAGTACTTTTAACCATTTCTGATTTGAAGCCTCCTAGACAAGGAAATTTCTACCGGTAGTGACCATCTTTTTATATTTGCATGGGTTTCCTCTGATGTGATGTTTCAATCACACAGAGAAATACACTTTACTTCCAATCACACCAGGTCTCAAAATATCACGTGTTGTAAAAGCTTTCTTGGAAGGTTATTCTCTATAAAAAACCTTCCAGTGAGTGTACACTTACAAAATCCACCTCATTTAACGGGGCTCCAGTTTGAGAACTCTATAGTAGTTTCTTGTTAATACTACTACTATCACCTTGAATGTAAATCAGTACTATTCCAAAAAACTGTTAAGTACTTCATCAGCTAGAGATTTGTGCTTACTTTGCTCAGTACCATTACTCTGTAAGGTAACAGCTTAGGGCAACAATTTCAATTATTATTTAAGTACAACACAATGAAAACAGAGTTACACTTGAAACATTAAACTTGAAATGGGGTAAATAAGCAGTGGTGAACATAAAAAACAACAGTGAGGTCTCTCTCCTTTATTTTCTGCAAACACTTGTAACATTGCTCCGTAAAAGCAAATAAGCTATGAATGGAAGTTTGATTAACTTAACTGTCTATTTGTTATATCAATAAATGTTAACAGAAAAACAGAGAATACAGATATAACATACTGTTTGGGATCTAAACTAGGATCCTTAATATAGAAATTGCCACCAGATGAATTAAAAATAAAATTTACCATAAAAAACCTTTAAAAATATTGTCCAGATGGTGAATATGAGATTGTGAGTGTGGTGTTATTTCTTACCCGAGATGCATCTCCCTCCTGCTTTATCATATCCATTCCAGGCAGCTGGTTTGGAAAAAGATTGCCTCCCCTCATAGCAGGATCATTAACCTAGTTATAATGAGATATTGAAGCAGATTAATTCAAAAGTATCCCAGGGAATTTGAAAGGAATGTAGAAAGACAACATTAGCAACCAATCAACCATTATCCAAATGAACATCATTCCCCCTCTGAAGCAAAGGTAGGGTAGAAAAGTGCCTGTGTAAAAATATGTGTGTGTGTGTGTGTGTGTGTGTGAGCGAGTGAGAGAGAGAGAGAGATATTATCTTAAAACAAAGATTTATTTCTTTGTATTGTCATCCTATGTGTTTTCTTAACCTGTTCTATTAAGTGACATTCTCAGAGAAGCTGCCTGCTGGGAAGGGCCTGAAGCTACTTGCTATCTTCTGAATCTCACTGACAGAGGCAGCATTGTTACCCAGCTCCCACCTCACCATGCAGCTTTTGGAAGGAATCACAGTGAGAAATCATGCATGCTGCATCTCATTAATACTGATTATGGGTAAATGGTACATTTCCTCCCCCACTCCTAGGCAAATAGGAGAGGTGTAGCTGAACAAACAATCTGCATGTGATTTGCTGAGCAGAAGTCCCAGAGTTTGTTGGAGCTGTGCATTTCTCCACACCAAACATGATTCACGCGTAGAGATAGCTCTTGATAAACGTACCACACATTTACTAGACCAAAGCTGATATACAAGATGAGGGGTGGCTCTCCAGCAATGTCTAGTGCAGTGGTTCCCAACCTTTTCCAGATGGGGACCCTTTTTGACAATTCAGGAAAACTTGGTGACCCAAGGCAATTCAAAATGGGGGGAGGAAGGGGAGCAGAGCCACCTGGGGAGACACTTGGCAACCCTTTTTAAATGTAATGGCGATCCATCTTTGGGTCCCAACACATAAGTTGGGAAACCCTGGTCTAGCAGTAGGGGATCACTGAGAAGTCCAACGCCAGCTGTTCTAAAGAGGGAGGATGCTGTTCATGAATCCAGATTCGGGCCATTTTCCATACTACGATGCCAGCGTCTGGCTAGAAGGTGTCTGATAAATTTAAGGTCTCTCCTTACTTGGTGGAAGGGAAAATAAGTTTTCTGTGTCCCCTTCCTCCTCTCCAGCTTCTGCTGGGAGGATGAGGTTTTTTCACTACATTACCCTTAACCATAATTTTGACTGCATCAAGGGGAAAAGGGTGACAGGCACCTCTAAGTCCTTAGCCTCTCCTTCAGTGTGGCCTCTGTTGCTTTTCATCGCTTTGCCAAGTACAATAAGGTGATGTGCAGCTATAGGGACAGTGGAATGGTTGTTCTGAAGAATTATGAGTACAATCCTGCACGGTGGATACATAGTTCATCATTTGATACCATCAGTTTAGGATTAAACAAAGACTGTGAATGGTTAGCCAACTACAAAAGCAGTTTCTCCTCTCTTGGTTTTCACACCTCCACATCAGCTGCTAGAAGTGGGCCTCAACCTCCCTGATTGAATTGACCTCGTTATCTCTAGCTTTACTCTTTATTGGTACTCATTTCTTATCCCTGTATATTTATATTTGTCTCTGAAATTTCTACTACATGCATCTGACGAAGTGGGTCTCTTCTCACGAAAGCTTATGCTTGAAAAAATCGGTTAGTCTATAAGGTGCCACAGGACTCCTCATTGCTTTTGCAGATTCAGACTAACATGGCTACCTCTCTGATACTTGACACGTTCATAATGTTATCTTTTTCCACTAAAAGGGTTAGAGTCTTACTTATTTTTAGCATTCAAGTTTAAATTCTGCAGAAATTGATGGTTGAAGCCTCTATGCTTGCTAGGGAAGGTTTTCCCTTCTCAATGACAATCGGAGGAATGGATTTTTCAACCTTTATTGAAAAAAATCAATTCAGAAGATACAGAACTGTGCTCTACAAAGGAAGGGCCTGGAGAAAGAATGCCGCAGCCCAAACTTCTGGTTTTTGGTTAAACAATTGTGTTTGTACATGAAGAGTATTTCCTTTGATTGACAATGGTGCAGTACAAGATTTGTTGTAACATGCAAAGGCTCAGTGCATGTGTTTTCTATTTTGTTCCGAAGTGTGGGGAACGGACTAGAAAACAATTTACATAGCAAAAATCAAATTACATCCAAAATAAGTATCTGTAACAAAGAAAGCAATATGACTTATGCCTGGGTAAGATTTATACTGTCACTCCAGAGGCAGTATAGCTATGGAAAAGCAACCTGGCTCTAGTCTGCCTTGCACAATATCAATACAACCATCACTCATGTTCCACTGAAGAATTATTGTTACTGCTAGTGATGATGCCAGCATTCTAGTTTGCAGTGTTGGCACTTAGTAAAAATACATTTTTAGCTTTGTAAATGAGGCACATCTTATTTGGAAATCAATGAAAGAAAACAAACCACAAACTATAATTTTTATACAGTAACTTTCCCAACTACATCTGCCATTTAATCAGAGACACAAATTAATATAGAAATTAATAATTTTTCCATTTAAGATGAAGGATCTTCCAGAGCATTAGAGGGTATTTTAAAGACGATGCCATAAAAAGACAGGTCTCCTTGTGTTAGTAAGTATTAAACCCAAATCAAATAAAAAGGGGACACATTTGCAATCCTCTTGCTCTGAAGCAAGTTACCATGCCTTCCTGCCAATTGAGTTGAACATTTATTGACTACAGTAAAACTCCACTGGTCCGGCATCCAATGCTCTGGCACTCCTGATGGTCCGGCACCATCAGGAACCCGGAAGTGCTCTGGCTGCCGGACAATTGGAGCTGCTCTGTGCCCAGCTTCCCCGATTCAGCCACTGCTGAAACTGACCAGCAGCTGAATCAGGGAAACCGGGGGCACAGCAGCTGGGGTGCTGCCAGGTTGGTCCCATAGCGCTGCCCCTCGGGGCTGCGGGACCAACCCGGCAGCACCCCAGCTGCTCTTGGAGATGCCTGGGGAAGAGCAGCTGGAGTGCTGCTGGGTTGGTCCCATAGCACTGCCCCTTGGCGCTGCGGGACCAACCTGGCAGCACCCCAGCTGCTCTGCCCCAGGTGTCTCTGATTCAGCCGCTGCTGAAACTGACCAGCAGCGGCTGAATCGGGGACGCATGGGGTAGAGCCCGACTATCAGAAGGGGGGGGGGGCTACGAGGGGTCTGGGGTGGCATCCCCCCACCCCAGACCCGTAATAGCCCCCCCTTCCAATAGTCTGGCGTATTTGATAATCCGGCACCCCTTGGGTCCTAAAGGTGACGGATTATCAGAAGTTTACTCTACTTTGTTTGATTTTATATGCACAATATTCCAGGTATCTTGACACAATATTTTGAAAACAAATTCTTAGCAAACAGCTAGCCAGAGTTGACCTAGGCAGTAATGCATCTGTGCCACAGGAGCTTAGGGGATCACTGGGCTCCTGAGAAATGGGGGAAGCAGGGACGAGCAAAATTGCAACCACTTGCTCTGGCTTCATGGCTTGGAAATCAGACTTTAAAAAGATGCTATAAATAACCTCAAAACTCTTGTTCTGCAGATAATAGGGGAGGGAGGTTTAAATGTTTATTTTGAGTATCATCAACCAGAGGGCTGGTGTGCCACTGATGTTACTAAAGAATATTAAAGCTCTGGCTTGCAGAGATTTCACTCAGATGAAAAAAACAAGAGAAGACCTTCCATTCCACCTTTCTCTCACAGTTGTCTCCTTCAAACCTCTACTACCACCTTCCATTCTTTCACTTAGTTTTACTACACTGAAACTTATTAGACAACACAGACGTTTCAAAGTGAAATTTCAGTCCCTAAATACCATATTATTTGATTTTGGTTACTAAATTATCCACCTGCTTTAGCAACATTACATTAAAAACAGTAAGAATTTTGTGCTTGTAACAGGTGCCAGATCAACAGTCTTTGAGGCTGAACTCCTATTTATCCACAGAGCAGGTACAATAGAGACAGTGACAGCATAATCATTTCCAAAGGTAGTAATATGCCTCACCCTCCCTTGTGAAAAAAAGCTTTGTGGCCTGATATTTGTTCTTGGTGCCATTCCTGAGATGATTAACAAGGAAACCAGTTAAGTGTCACCTGTGCTGAGGAAACCCATCTACTGGGAGCAGAACTAGACCACCAAATTAATTCCACAGAACCTATGGAGCAGCCAAGTGATGCTGACTATTGTGATGCTCTACCTGAATCAGAAATCAAGATGTCAAAGGTGACTTAGTTACCCAGTTCTTTGACCGAAGAGCTAAAACTGAAGGTTTTCTTTTTAACATACCATTTTCAAAATATGACTGTCACCACTAGGTATCTCAACTTCCCAGAAAAACTATAAATCAAGTAAATCCTCCAGCTTAATCCTCACCTGCTCAGGACCCATGGAGGACAACCCTGATGTAGGCACGGAGGTCGCTGAGGTCATGCTGATCTGCCCTGTCATCTGGTTCATGTTGTTCATGCCACTTGTGTTGGTTGCCATGGATACACTGATGTTCATGTTGTTATTGTACATGCTGGTGTTTGCTTGCTGCCCAAAATGTGGAGGGGACTGTTGTGAAAACATGCTACAGCAAAGAATGAAAAAAGCAATGTTAGACTAGTCAGAATGCTGATGCCGCTATCAAATTGTGCTCTCTCCGAATATTTCTCAGACTAATATTTATCCATACAATATACCAAAGACAGCTGTGTTGCAGGCATTAGCATCAGTGGGTTATATTTTCAAACTTGAAGGTCTGATATCTATGCATAAAAATGCATGCCCTTATCCACATGTGGAATTAATGTGTCTGAGTGTACCAATCTGCTGTGCTGCTTGCTATGTATGTCTAAAGCAGCTTGGAACAAGGAATTTTTGGAGGGTGTGTAAAACACCATCCCCTCCAATTCTTATAATCATAGCAGAGGGGAATGAAGTATATTTAGCATCTGGGAGGGTTAGTTTTTATGATAATTTTGCATGGCTATTGTAGGAGGCCATTTGCACACATGAATACCAGATTTGGATGCATGGTTACAGCACGGGGATTCACAAGTGTATGCATGCAACTGCACAGAAATTTTTGCTGACAGACTTCAAGCATAACATTTTGAAAACTTGGCCTGTACAGCATAAAGTCTAGAGCAGACGTCTTTCACATCCATGATCAAGACCTTGGAATAACTGAAGAACCACAAACTGTGGAAGATCCCCTTCTAAGCCTTCTGTAAAATCCAGTGCATGTAGGAAGAGAACTTCTAGTCAAAGTGAAAGTCACACTACATCTTATATGCATTACATCAGCCACTTCTCTGCATAGTTTATAGGCACTGAAGCAGTATAACTAAGGCATCTTCATTAGAAGCAGATTGTTAATACACAGAATAAAACAAATGAGTGAAAGATATCAAGTAAGCAGGGTAAAGACAAAATGTAAATACTTCCTTGTGTGAACACTAACTGGTGTCATACAAAGCAGAATTTAACAATGAAATTATGGCATTTCTATTTTGGTAAATTTACCTGTTTCCACCCATATTCCCTTGTGCCCATCCATTCATTTCTGTAGAGGACTGATAGGCAGGAGTAGCCTGAGACTGCTGTATCATAGGACTCTGAGTATGAGCCATTCTTGGTGACATCAGTGGACTCTGGGGAGCTGTAGCCCCTGTGAAGCCTGGATCAGGTTGCTGACTTATTCCTAAAGAATAAAACATGATTTTTAGTCATTATATTTTGTAAACAAGTACAAACCAAACTCCCGATTTTGTGGCAGTATTTACGTGGACAGAGGATTATTCCTTTGCAGCTTCCCATGGACACCCATTGCAATCCACATGGGTGGACCCTAAGACAGGATCTGAGCTAATATCAGGACATTACCAACAAAATACTACATATATAACCTTTAAAAATATCATTTCACAGCTGTACTTTGGCTAACTGCATTCCCTACTGCAGGTTCATGGGGCTTTATTGCAAAGCAATAAAATTGCAAGGTAAACATTTGGGCTTGGGCTGGAGCCTGGACTCTGACAGCCCAGAAGAGAGTGGGTTTCAGACAGGGCTGCTGATGGTGGGTGGGGGGAAGGCATAGAGGGCAGTTGCCTAGTACCCAGTGATTCAAAGGGGCCTGGAACTCCTGGTCGCTGTTACTGTGGCAGCTGGAGTTTCAGGCCCTTTAAATCACTGTGTTGTACGCTCCGTGCAGCTCTGATGATGGAGAGATGGGGCGGTGCCACAATCCGGGAAGCCCTGAAGGCTACGCCTGCATTTTGTCCTGTTCTGAGAGCTCCAGCCTGAGACTGAATGTGTACAGCCTAAGACCTGTGCGCTGGAGTTAGCTGATCTGAGACTTGGTGCTGAGGGTTTTTTATTGCAGTGCTCATTACATTCTTGTTTCCTTTCTATCAAGGCTTATTTTGGTTTACTTTAAGTCAATCAGTAGCAGATTTAAACTAGACCAAAATAAACCATTCTGAACATGAGAAACGAGAATATTCACACTGGGGTTTCCACTGGCAAAACAAAATATCAATGAAAACTTGAGTTTGGACAAGGCCAATGTACATTACAAAACATGTGAAATGCATCCGTACACCTCACATTAATATTACCAAAGCATTACAAATTAACAGAATGTAACAGAATGTCCTGCTTGCCTTCACAATATAAAACTACTCAGAAGGCTGAATGCAGCATTCACAGCAACATTTGACACTGGAAACAAGTTCACTAAGCATCTCCATTCTTGTAATATTTCCAACAAATAGTCTTTAAAAATAAACTAAAACATTTTGTGATGGAGAGAAGAAATGAATCTCCAACAAATACAAAGATACCCATTCAAACAACTGGGTCCTAATTTTCTCCCTCACCAAACACCTTCATAATTTTTCATCAACATTTTTATGAAAAAAGAAATGTGTTCAAAGTTATCATATGAATCTCTGTCTGGACCAAGCCCGCTGACATGGGTGGGGTAGCAAAGGGGCCAACTGCCATGTGGCCCAGTGATTCTAAAGGGCTTGGAGCTCCCTGCTGCTTTAGAATTGCCACAGGAGTGCTCCAGAGCACGCTCCAGAGCCCTGAGCAGTGCACTCCGACCAGCTTTGAGGGTCAGCGGAGTGTGGGAGGAGCGCTGCATCATCCAAGCAGTGCTGGGGGCTGGCTGACCCAGTCCCAGCCCTTCTGCCTAAGGCCCTGCCCTTCTGGGAGCATAGAACTACCACCCTTCCCCCCCCCCACATTGCTCAGGGGCCCATTGGTTCCCCTGGTCTGGACTGTAATAAAAATGGACTTCTGGCAACTTGTAAGTGTGGCAATCCATAGCTTAAAAGGCACATAGCAAGTCCTATCCATAGTAGGTTACAAAGCCCCCCTCCCCAGTGTATTCTTTCCCCCCAAAAAGGAGCAGAAAGTGTCTCATCAGATTATGCTGTTTGCACAAATAGATACTTTAATGCTCAGAGAGCAGTGATAAGGACTCTGGACTGGGAGTCAGCAGACATGGGTCCTACTCCCAGCTTTTGCATTGACATTGTTCATGACATTGGGCACGCACAGAGGAATCATAAAATGGGGATAGTAATGCTTAGTTACCTTTGTAAAGCAATTTGAAATCAATGACCGAAAGGTCTGATAGACCAGTGTTTCTCAACCAGTGATACAAGTACCCTTAGGGGTACTCAAGAGAAGTCTGGGGGAGGAGGGGAGGGAAATACGTCAACACAACTGAAATTTGAAGAAAACTGATTTTTTTTTAAAAGTTTTACAGCGCTTTATTATTTTTGTACTTTTTCCATCCAAAAATGTCATTGCCCGCCTGCTACGATTAAGTTGTTTAAACAAATGTGTTGCAATGGTAGAAATTGTGTATGTGTGTCTGAAAATCGTAGGTACTGAGAGTACTTACCATTTTTTATTTAAAAAAAGGGAGTACTTTATAAAAAAATGTTGAGAAACACTGTGATCGACTATTCAGTAGAAACTGATGTAAAGAATAACAACAGAAGAGGAGATAGGAAATTTAAAAATTCAGCATAAGGTAAAATGAATTTTTGTTAGTTATATCAGCAGAACATGCACATAATACCTATAACTGTGACATGAAAAGAGGAAAGGTCAAGGCTCTGCATTAGTGATACTCTGCAGCTGAGCTGTCCACCCCCAGAACAAAGCTAAAAACTGCTTAGTTAAACACAAGGGCACAATGACATTGGCTGCTGAATGCATAAAGGTTTGGAGAGGAGGGGGAAATCTTTTCTGATATTAAGGTAAACTCAATTAATTAAATGTCAACAGTTAAGCTGTTAATTTGACACTAATACACACACACAAACTATAAGAAGTTACATACCTACTGTTAACTAAGATTAAAATGTGTAAAACAAATCAATATAATGATCATACAAGGAATCATGAACACAGTTTTGCTTCCAAATGATTTTTAAGCAACTTCATTCTGTCCAAGAATACTGACAACAATTATCATATTTTTATTCATCTCCACTGCTGCAGGATATATTGATTTATTTGCTTTGGTCAGAACCAAAGCCTTTATGTAAATATAATAATATTTATATCTGTGTGTATATACACACACGTCTGACATTCAGCAGAGAAGATCTACCCTCGGAGAAAAGGTGATCCCTGAGCTGAGAAACTGGCAAGTATTTATGGCATTTGGGGACTCAGGGAAGGCCCAAAGTGCCCTCCCGTATTTCCCATCATTCACTCATTAGCTAGATTCACCTAGGAGACATGTGACAGACGAGCTATGTCCCAGGACTGGGGGATACTGGGGAGAAAGAACTGGTGAAAGGTGTTGGGGATTTAGGTCCAGTAAGTACCATAGTTTGGAGGAAATGGAAACTGCTGTGTGTTTGCCTGTGGAATCCGTGGGTTGCTCATAGTTGCCGGTATGCCACCAGAGGCCACCATGCTTGGTGACATATTCAAGCCCTGTCCACGCATCATCAGAGTCCGCTGTTGCACCTGCTGTTGCTGATGCATCTGTCGTTGTCTCAGGTGCTGGCTCAGTATCTCCCTCTGCCTCTGGGCCAGCATCTGTGCATTGATAGGTGCCTATAGAGAGAAGGAGAACTGTAAATCAATACATGACATTAAGTTCAGAGGCATCTCTGTGGGAATGATTGAAAGAATCAAGCTCCTTTCTTCAGTATATGCCTAACTATAAAATTCAATGGCAGGTAAGATTCCTAAGCATTACTTCTGACAGAGGGGTGAAGATTTTCAAAACCGAACAGAGATTAACATAATTTTAGTACTATAAATTTCAGATTACAAATCACTGGAATGAACAGTTCCATTCAAATAACATTCTCCCTATGATGTGAGGAGTCAGGTTAAAATGTAGTTCTGTCAACATTCTTTCTTCACTTCAGGAACCGAGTTACCACAGAGGCTAGTGATGGTAAAGGAGATTAGGAGTGCAAGTTTCACAAGTTGTTTTTGTTTTTTAAATCTGAAAATAAATACTCTAATTTATGGTTGCATTGTTTTGTTTACAATCTCTGCCTTATGATTACAGGCAGTCCCCGACTTACGCGGATCCGACTTATGTCGGATCCACAGTTACGAACGGAGCTCACCCCGGAGGCCACGGACTGCGGGACCTCGCAGTCCTGCCGCCCGTGTACTCCGGGGCTTTCTCTGCATCTCCCTGGTCTGCAGACCAGGAAGACGCGGAGCAAAGCCGCGGAGGGGTTCGGGCAGCGGGGCAGCCCAGGTGCGCCTGGGCTGCCCCGCTGCCCAAGCCCCCCCACGGCTTTGCAAAGCCTGGGGAAGCCGGCAGCGAAGCAGCCCAGGTGCGCCTGGGCTGGCCCACTGCCCGAGCTCTCCCCCCCCCCCCTCGCGGCTTTGCAAAGCCTCGGGGGAAGCCGGCAGCGGGACAGCCCAGACGCCCCGCGGCTGTCCCGCTGCGGGCGTCCTCAGACGCTTTGCTCCCCGTCTCCCTGGTCTGCTGGTCTCCAGCAGACCAGGGAGACTGGGAGCAAAGCCGCGGAGGACCCAGGCGGCGGGACCGCAGTGCGTCTCGGTCTGCCGCCCGCGTCTTCCTGGTCTGCTGGGGTGGTACGCTCCCCCCCCCCAGCAGACTAGCCTTTTCTCCGGACACCTGTGGCAGAGCAGCTGGGGTGCTGCCGGTTGGTCCCGCAGCGCCGCTCTGGGCGCTACTGGACCAACCCAGCAGCACCCCATCTGCTCTGCCCCAGGCGTCCTGATTCAGCCGCTGCTGGTCAGTTTCAGCAGCGGCTGAATCAGGACGCCTGGGCAGCACCCCAGCTGCTCTGCCCCAGGCGTTCCCAAGTCAGCTGCTGCTGAAACTGACCAGCGCTGACTACAGGAAGCCCGAGGCAGAGTTGCTCTGCCCCGGGCTTCCTGGAATCAGCTGCTGATCAGTTTCAGCAGCAGCTGACTTGGGGACGCTTGGGGTTCTTAAGTTGATTCTGTATGTAAGTCGGAACTGGCGGTCATACAGATTCAACTTAAGAACAAACCTACAGTCCCTATCTTGTACGTAACCCGGGGACTTCCTGTACTTGTATTTACTATTTATTACTGATGTATTTAAATTGAAGAATCTACAGTTCAGGAGAAACTAAACATTAGGCAAGTATCAACAGTACCAGCTCCCTCACCTGCGTGGGTACTCCTGGTCTCAGAGACAGGTTCATATTGGAGACGTTGCTGATCTGATTTATCAGTGGCTGGCGATTCTAAATAAACAAAATAAAAAGGTAGAAGAAGAAGACGACTAAATAAAGGTACCTATACACAAAAACAAACAAACATTCTGTATATTTTGCAAGTTCTGGTGGATAGCCTCAGCTAATTATCCATTGTTTCAGCTGCCCAATTGCCATTACAGGCAATCCCCGACTTACGCGGATCCGACTTATGTCGGATCCGCAGTTACGAACGGGGCTTTTCTTGCCCTGGAGGACGTGGGCGGCTGGACCACCCAGACGCTCCGCGGTCCTGCCGCCCACGTCCTCTGGGGTGAGAAAAGCTGCTCCGCGGAGGATGCGGGCGGGACCGCGGCGCGTCTTGGCGGTCCGCAGCCCGCGTCTCCCTAGTCTGCTGGGGGAGCCCCCCCCCCAGCAGACCAGGGAGACTTGGAGCAAAGCAGACAGCGGGACCGCAGAGTTGCTCTGCCCCGGGCTTTCTGGAATCAGCTGCTGGTCAGTTTCAGCAGTGGCTGACTTGGGGACACCTGGGGTAGAGCTGCTGGGGTGCTGCCGGGTTGGTCCCCGCAGCGCTGAGGTGCGGCGCTGCGGGGACCTACCCGGCAGCGCCCCAGCTGCTCTGTCCCAGGCATCCAGATTCCAACTCTGACGCCAGTTCCAACTTACATACAAATTCAACTTAAGAACAAACCTACAGTCCCTATCTTGTACGTAACCCGGGGACTGCCTGTAATGTCAAACAAGCCTTGTGCTTCCAGGAGTATATAATTATACTGTGTAATAGCCTTAGAAATTCCAAATGCAATGCCTTTATAACTCCTCTCTCAGGGTATGTCTACACTACAAAGTTAGTTCGAACTAACGGACGTTAGTTCGAACTAACTTTAATAGGTGCTACACTAGCGCTCCGCTAGTTCGAATTTGAATCGAACTAGCGGAGCGCTTAGTTCGAACTAGGTAAACCTCATTTTACGAGGACTAACGCCTAGTTCGAACTAGCTAGTTCGAACTAAGGGCTGTGTAGCCCTTTAGTTCGAACTAGTGGGAGGCTAGCCCTCCCCAGGTTTCCCTGGTGGCCACTCTGGCCAACACCAGGGAAACTCTATGCCCCCCTCCCGGCCCCGGACCCCTTAAAGGGGCACGGGCTGGCTACGGTGCCCGTGCCAGGTGCAAGCCTGCCAGCACCCAGCCAGCAGACCCTGCACCTGGCACGGCACAGAGCCACCCACCCGATGCCCCCCAGCCCACCCCCTCTTGCCGGGACCAGGCTGGCGGCTCCCGGGAGCTTGCCCTGGACCGCAAGAGGCGGGCACCTTCCTGGGCTAGTGCGGACATCGTGGACCTCGTCCACGATCTCCGCACTAGGCACAGGAAAGTGGCCGTCTAGGGCAGGAGAGCTGCCAGCCTGGCCACCCAGGAGCAGGTGTGCATGAAAATCAAGGGGGTCCACTGAGACCCCCGACACTGAGCCCTGAGCTTACAATGGCCGTACTGGGTCAGACCAAAGGTCCATCTAGCCCAGTAGCCTGTCTGCCGACAGAGGCCAACCCTAGGGACCCTGGAGGGGATGGACCGAAGACAATGACCAAGCCATTTGTCTCGTGCAATCCCTCTCCAGCCTTCCACAAACTTTGGGCAGGGACTCCACTCCTACCCTCTGGCTAATAGGACTCCATGGACCCAACCTCCATCACTTTATCTCACTTCCCTTTAAACTCTGTTCTAGTTGTAGCCTTCACAGCCTCCTGCAGCAAGGAGTTCCACAGGTTAACTATTTGCTTTGTCAAGAACAACAACTTTCTCTTACTAGTTTCAAGCCTGCTACCCATTCCTTTCCTTTGGTGTCCTCTAGTCCTTCTTTATGGGAACTCAGGAAGAACTTTTCTGAATGCACCCTCTCCACCCAACCCCTGCTTTTAGAGACCTCTATCCTGTCCCCCCTCCGTCTCCTCTTTTCTAAGCTGAACAGTCCCAGTCTCTGTAGCCTCTCTTCATCTGGGACCTGTTCCCAACCCCTGATCATGTTAGTTGCCCTCCCCTCTCCCAGCCTTTCTCTTCCCCTCTCCCACCTCCTTTTCCCAGTCTCCCCCAGTTTTTTTTCAATAAAGACAGAGTCAATGTTGGAAGAAACGTTATCTTTATTTTGTACATCAATAAGAAGGGGGGCTAAGGAAGGGTAAGTGGAAGGAGGTGAGGGAGGAATGGGGTACGAGCCCCCGATGGGGAGGACTGGGCTGGCTCTGCGGGCTTCTGGGGGTGGAAGCTCTCCTGCAGCCCCCCAATTGCCCCCTCTCCCCAGATGGCAGCCTGCGGCAAGTGCAGCAGGGCTGATGGCCGAGTGGTGTGATGTGCCCAGTGTGGGCACTCAGGGCACTCCAAGCCAGAACTTCTTTGCAAGCGGGGCACCCCTTAGAGCTGTGTGTCCGGGGTGGGGGTCGGGACCCTTTAAGCGCAGCCCTCAGCTAGCCTGAGACAGCATCTCCATGCTCTAAGTCCTCCTTTTATGCCCTGCCGGCACTGCTTCCGGCCATCCTTAAGCCCTGTTCAGAGTCCACTCAATGTGGACTTGCTAGTTCGAACTAGCAAAACGCTAGTTCGAACTAGTTTTTAGTTCTAGACGCGTTAGTTCGAACTAGCTTAGTTCGAATTAACTAATTCGAACTAAGTTAGTTCGAACTAACTTTGTAGTGTAGACATACCCTCACGTGCTTATAATTAAATTATTAGAATTTTCTCTAAGCTAGAATTAAACTGATGTTTAAGATGGAAATTATCTTAATGTACTGTACAAAACTTTTTTATGTTTATCTAAGACATGAGGGGCAATTATCTTGTTGTACTAAGCAATGGTGGGGCCTCATCTGGAGCACTGTGTCTAGTTCTGGGTGCCATACTTTACGAATATTGTAGAGAAATTTGAGAGAGTTGTAGAGGAAAGCAACAAAAATGATAAAAGCTTTAGAAACCTGACTAATGAGAAAATGTTAAACACTTGGCATGTGTATAAAAAGAAAAGAAGATTGAGGGGTACCTGATAACACTATTCAAATATGTTATGGGCTATTAGAAAAAGGACTGTGATCAGCTAGTCTTCATGTCCTTTGAAGGTAGGACAAGTAGTAATGGGCTAAACCTGAAAGGAGATTTATCTTAGATTTTAGGAAATCTTTCTAAACTATAAGGATAATTAAGCATTGGGTATGCTATCAAGAGAGGCTGAGGAACGCGTCATTTTTAGACTGGTTGGACAAACACATTTTAGGGGTGGTCAAGGTTTACTTGGTCTTGTCTGAATGTAAAGGCTAAACTAGGTGACCACTCAAGGACCCTTCCCCAACATTACAATTCTATTACTATATAATTTTTAAATTCATATCAGTAAACAATATATGGCAAAAGGACCGATGAATTCAGATAGTCACAAACTGGAAACTGACAAAAGAAAGCATTAAGGAATAAGGCGACAAGTCAGAAAACAAGTAACTGCTTAGGGTACTTTGAATAATTGAATAGAAAGACATCATTACAGCACTGCACACAGGGCTAGTGAGATCAGACCTGGCCCCATTTTTGGCACCACATTATTATAGAAAAGACCATGACAAGCCAGTGGAAGTGCAAATGAGAACAACAAGGAAAATGAAGACAATACGTATTATTCCCGTGAAATTCATTATGGCCAATACTCCTATTTCAACTGTGGAATTCAACAGTAATACACCTAATAGCGAATGCACTTTTAAGACTTAGACTATTCAGAGATAGCTAAAGCCAATTTATTTACTTTGTATTAAATTACCATAATATGACGGAACCAGTAGTAGATAACATATAAACATAGAATACCTGCTGTGCTTGGAGTCTATGTTGAAGCTGAAGTCTCAGCTGATTTGGCTGGTTCTGTACTATACCAGTAGGCCTGAGACCAGGCCTAGGTTGCATACGCAGTGTTGCATAACCAGGCCGCTGTCCTATTGGATGGAAATTTGGGTCCTGCATGGGCGTATAACTACTCTGGGCCATTTGAGCCTGAGATGCGTATTGTTGAGTGAAAACCGGTGCCTTTTGTTCTATTAGGATGTTGGATTCCTGACTTGAGAATGGCTCTGGATCTACA